>NC_092131.1:115659053-115962083 GCF_043159975.1 Macaca nemestrina | reverse complement strand
ATTAACAGAACACTCAGCAGTTTCTCAGAAAGCTTCTTTCCAGATTTCATCTAAGGATATTTCCTTTTTCACCATAGCCCTCTATGGGCTTCCAAATATCACTTTGCCAATTCCACAAGAACTGTCCTAGCGAGAGGCTTCTTGAGGGTAAAGCTGTAAGTCTGTGAGATGATTTCACAGAACACAAAGAAGTTTCTCAGAAAGCTTCTTTCTCTTTGTTATCGGAGGATATTTCCTTTGGCCGTGTAGTCTTCAAAGGGATCCGAAATATCTGTTCTCAGATTCCACAGAAATAAGGCTAGCAAAGAGATCCACGAAATACAGATGTAACTCTGTGAATGGAAGTCACATATCACAGAGCAGTTTCTCGGAAATCTTCTTTCCAGATTTCATCTGAGGATATTTCCTTTTTCACCATAGCCCTCTAAGGGCTTCCAAATATCACTTTGCCAATTCCACAAGAACTGTCCTAGCGAGAGGCTTCTTGAGGGTAAAGCTGTAACACTGTGAGATGATTTCACAAAACACAAAGAAGTTTTTCAGAAAGCTTTTTTCTCTTTTTTATCGGAGGATATTTCTTTGGCCCTATAGTCTTCAAAGGGATCCGAAATATCTGTTCTCAGATTCCACAGAAATAAGGCTAGCAAAGAGATCCGCGAAATACAGAGGTAACTCTGTGAGATGAATTAGCAGGACACTCAGCAGTTTCTCAGAAAGCTCCATTCCAGATTTCATCTGAGGATATTTCCTTTTTCACCATAGCCCTCTATGGGCTCCCAAATATCACTTTGCCAATTCCACAAGAACTGTCTTAGCGAAAGGCTTCTTGAGGGGAAAGCTGTAACTCTGTGAGATGATTTCACAGAACACAAAGAAGTTTCTCAGAAAGCTTCTTTCTCTTTGTTATCGGACGATATTTCCTTTGGCCCTATATTCTTCAAAGGGATCCGAAATATCTGTTCTCAGATTCCACAGAAATAAGGCTAGCAAAGAGATCCACGAAATACAGATGTAACTCTGTGAGATGAATTAACAGAACACTAAGCAGTTTCTCATAAAGCTTCTCTCCAGATTTCATCTGAGGATATTTCCTTTTTCACCGTAGCCCTCTATGGGCTTCCAAATATCACTTTGTCAATTCCACAAGAACTGTCTTAGCGAAAGGCTTCCTGAGGGGAAAGCTGTAAGTCTGTGAGATGATTTCACAGAACACAAAAAGTTTCACAAAAAGCTTCTTTCTCTTTGTTATCGGAGGATATTTCCATTGGAACTATAGTCTCCAAAGGGATCCGAAATATCTGTTCTCAGATTCTACAGAAAAAAGACTTGCAAAGAGACACACGAAATACAGATGTAACTCTGTGAGATGAATTAACAAAACACTAAGCAGGTTCTCAGAAAGCTTCTTTCCAGATTTCATCTGAGGATATTTCCTTTTTCACCATAGCCCTCTATGGGCTTCCAAATATCACTTTGCCAATTCCACAAGAACTGTCTTAGCGAAAGGCTTCTTGAGGGGAAAGCTGTAACTCTGTGAGATGATTTCACAGAACACAAAGAAGTTTCTCAGAAAGCTTCTTTCTCTTTGTTATCGTAGGATATTTCCTTTGGCCCTATAGTCTTCAAAGGGATCCGAAATATCTGTTCTCAGATTCCACAGAAATAATGCTAGCAAAGAGATCCAGGAAATACAGATGTAACTCTGTGAGATGAATTAACGGAACACTCAGCAGTTTCTCAGAGAGCTTCTTTCCAGATTTCATCTAAGGATATTTCCTTTTTCACCATAGCCCTCTAGGGGCTTCCAAATATCACTTTGCCAATACCACAAGAACTGTCTTAGCGAAAGGCTTCTTGAGGGGAAAGCTGTAACTCTGTGAGATGATTTCACAGAATGCAAAGGAGGTTCTCAAAAAGCTTCCTTCTCTTTGTTATCGGAAGATATTTCCTTTGGCCCAATAGACTTCAAAGCTATCCGAAATATCTGTTCTCAGATTCCACAGAAATAAGGCTAGCAAAGAGATCCACGAAATACAGATGTAACTCTGTGAGATGAGTTAACAGAACACTCAGCAGTTTCTCAGAAAGCTTCTTTCCAGATTTCATCTGAAGTTATTTCCTTTTTCACCATAGCCCTCTATGGGCTTCCAAATATCACTTTGCCAATTCCACAAGAACTGTCTTAGCGAAAGCCTTCTTGAGGGGAAAGCTGTAACTCTGTGAGATGATTTCAAAGAACACAAAGAAGTTTCTCAGAAAACTTCTTTCTTTTTGTTATCGGAGGATATTTCCTTTGACCCTATAGTCTTCAAAGGGATCCGAAATATCTGTTCTCAGGTTCCACAGAAATAAGGCTAGCAAAGAGATCCACGAAATACAGATGTAACTCTGTGAGATTAATTAACAGAACACCCAGCAGTTTCTCAGAAAGCTTCTTTCAAGATTTCATCTGAGGATATTCCCTTTAAAACATAGCCCTCTATGGGCTTCCAAATATCACTTTGCCAATTCCACAAAACTGTCTTAGCGAGAGGCTTCCTGAGGGGAAAGCTGTAAGTCTGTGAGATGATTTCACAGAACACAAAGAAGTTTCTCAGAAAGCTTCTTTCTCTTTGTTATCGGAGGATATTTCCTTTGGCCCTAAAGTCTCCAATGGGATCCGAAATATCTGTTCTCAGATTCCACGGAAATAAGGCTAGCAAAGAGATCCACGAAATACAGATGTAACTCTGTGAGATGAATTAACAGAACACTAAGCAGTTTCTCAGAAAGCTTCTTTCCAGATTTAATCTGAGGATATTTCCTTTTTCACCATAGCCCTCTAAGGGCTTCCAAATATCACTTTGCCAATTCCACAAGAACTGTCTTAGCGAAAGGCTTTTGAGGGGAAAGCTGTAACTCTGTGAGAAGATTTCACAGAACACAAAGAAGTTTCTCAGAAAGCTTCTTTCTCTTTGTTATCGGAGGATATTTCCTTTGGCCCTATAGTCTCCAAAGGGATCCGAAATATCTGTTCTCAGATTCCACAGAAATAAGGCTAGCAAAGAGATCCACGAAATACAGATGTAACTCAGATGAATTAACAGAACACTAAGCAGTTTCTCAGAAAGCTTCTTTCCAGATTTCATCTGAGGATATTTCCTTTTTCAACATAGCCCTCTATGGGCTTCCAAATATCACTTTGCCAATTCCACAAGAACTGTCTTAGCGAAAGGCTTCTTGAGGGGAAAGCTGTAACTCTGTGAGATGATTTCAAAGAACACAAGGAAGTTTCTCAAAAAGCTTCTTTCTCTTTGTTATCGGAGGATATTTCCTTTGGCCCTATAGTCTCCAAAGGGATCCGAAATATCTGTTCTCAGATTCCACGGAAATAAGGCTAGCAAAGAGATCCACGAAATACAGATGTAACTCTGTGAGATGAATTAACAGAACACTAAGCAGTTTCTCATAAAGCTTCTTTCCAGATTTCATATGAAGATATTTCCTTTTTCACCATAGCCCTCTATGGGCTTCCAAACATCACTTTGCAAATTCCACAAGAACTGTCTTAGCGAAAGGATTCTCGAGGGGAAAGCTGTAACTCTGTGAGATGATTTCACAGAACACAAAGAAGTTTCTCAGAAAGCTTCTTTCTCTTTGTTATCGGAGGATATTTCCTTTGGCCCTATAGTCTCCAAAGGGATCCGAAATAGTTGTTCTCAGATTCCACGGAAATAAGGCTAGCAAAGAGATCCACGAAATACAGATGTAACACTGTGAGATGAATTAACAGAACACTAAGCAGTTTCTCAGAAACTTCTCTCCAGATTTCATCTGAGGATATTTCCTTTTTCACCATAGCCCTCTATGGTCTTCCAAATATCACTTTGCCAATTCCACAAGAACTGTCTAAGCGAAAGGCTTCCTGAGGGGAAAGCTGTAAGTCTGTGAGATGATTTCACAGAACACAAAAAGTTTCTCAAAAAGCTTCTTTCTCTTTGTTATCGGAGGATATTTCCTTTGGCACTATAGTCTCCAAAGGGATCCGAAATATCTGTTCTCAGATTCCACAGAAAAAAGACTTGCAAAGAGATACACGAAATACAGATGTAACTCTGTGAGATGAATTAACAGAACACTCAGCAGTTTCTCAGAAAGCTTCTTTCCATATTTCATCTGAGGATATTTCTTTTTTCACCATAGCCCTCTAGGGGCTTCCAAATATCACTTTGCCAATTCCAAAGGAATGTCTTAGCGAAAGGCTTCTTGAGGGGAAAGCTGTAACTCTATGAGATGGTTTCACAGAACACAAAGAAGTTTCTCAGAAAGCTTCTTTCTCTTTCTTATCGGAGGATATTTTCTTTGGCCCTATAGTCTTCAAAGGGATACGAAATATCTGTTCTGAGATTCCACAGAAATAAGGCTAGCAAAAAGATCCACGAAATACAGATGTAACTATGTGAGATGAATTAACGGAACACTAAGCAGTTTCTCAGAAAGCTTCTTTCCAGATTTCATCTGAGGATATTTCCTTTTTCACCATAGCCCTCTATGGGCTTCCAAATATCACTTTACCAATTCCACAAGAACTGTCTAAGCGAAAGGCTTCTTCAGGGGAAAGCTGTAAATCTGTGAGATGATTTCACAGAACACAAAGAAGTTTCTCAGAAAGCTTCTTTCTCTTTGTTATCGGAGGATATTCCCTTTGGCTCTATAGTCTTCAAAGGGATCCGAAATATCTGTTCTCAGATTCCACAGAAATAAGGCTAGCAAAGAGATCCACGAAATACAGATGTAACTCTGTGAGATTAATTAACAGAACACTCAGCAGTTTCTCAGAAAGCTTCTTTCAAGATTTCATCTGAGGATATTTCCTTTTTCAACATAGCCCTCTATGGGCTTCCAAATATCACTTTGCCAATTCCACAAGAACTGTCTTAGCGAGAGGCTTCCTGAGGGTAAAGCTGTAAGTCTGTGAGATGATTTCACAGAACACAAAGAAGTTTCTCAGAAAGCTTCTTTCTCTTTGTTATCGGAGGATATTTCCTTTGGCCCTATAGTCTCCAAAGGGATCCGAAATATCTGTTCACAGATTCCACAGTAATAAGACTAGCAAAGAGATCCACGAAATACAGATGTAACTCTGTGAGATGAATTAGCAGAACACTAAGCAGTTTCTCAGAAAGCTTCTTTCCAGATTTCATCTGAGGATATTTCCTTTTTCACCATAGCCCTCTATGGGCTTCCAAATATCACTTTGCCAATTCCAAAAGAACTGTCTTAGCGAAAGGCTTCTCGAGGGGAAAGCTGTAACTCTGTGAGATGATTTCACAGAACACAAAGAAGTTTCTCAGAAAGTTTCTTTCTGTTTGTTATCGGAGGATATTATGTTTGGCCCTATAGTCTTCAAAGGGATCCGAAATATCTGTTCTCAGATTCCACAGAAATAAGGCTAGCAAAGAGATCCACGAAATACAGATGTAACTCTGTGAGTGGAAGTCACATATTCCCGAGCAGTTTCTCGGAAAGCTTCTTTTCAGATTTCATCTGAGGATATTTCCTTTTTCACTATAGCCCTCTATGGGCTTCCAAATATCACTTTGCCAATTCCACAAGAACTGTATTAGCGAAAGGCTTCTTGAGGGGAAAGCTGTAACTCTGTGAGATGATTTCACCGAACACAAAGAAGTTTCTCACAAAGCTTCTTTCTCTTTGTTATCGGAGGATATTTCCCTTGGCCCTATAGTCTCCAAAGGGTTCCGAAATATCTGTTCTCAGATTCCACAGAAATCAGGCTAGCAAAGACATCCAAGAAATACAGATGTAACTCGGTGAGATGAATTAACAGAACACTCAGCAGTTTCTCAGAAAGGTTCTTTCCATATTTCATCTGAGGTAATTTCCTTTTTCACCATAGCCCTCTATGGGCTTCCAAATATCACTTTGCCAATTCCACAAGAACTGTCCTAGCGAGAGGCTTCTTGAGGGTAAAGCTGTAAGTCTGTGAGATGATTTCACAGAACACAAAGAAGTTTCTCAGAAAGCTTCTTTCTCTTTGTTATCGGAGGATATTTCCTTTGGCCCTATAGTCTTCAAAGGGATCCGAAATATCTGTTCTCAGATTCCACAGAAATAAGGCTAGCAAAGAGATCCACGAAATACAGATGTAACTCTGTGAGTGGAAGTCACATATCACAGAGCAGTTTCTCGGAAAGCTTCTTTCCAGATTTCATCTGAGGATATTTCCTTTTTCACCATAGCCCTCTAAGGACTTCCAAATATCACTTTGCCAATTCCACAAGAACTGTCCTAGCGAGAGGCTTCTTGAGGGTAAAGCTGTAACTCTGTGAGATGATTTCACAGAACACAAAGAAGTTTCTCAGAAAGCTTCTTTCTCTTTGTTATCGGAGGATATTTCCTTTGGCCCTATAGTCTTCAAAGGGATCCGAAATATCTCTTCTCAGATTCCACAGAAATAAGGATAGCAAAGAGATCCACGAAATACAAATGTAACACTGTAAGATTAATTAACAGAACACTAAGCAGATTCTCAGAAAGCTTCTTTCCAGATTTCATATGAGGATATTTCCTTTTTCAACATAGCCCTCTATGGGCTTCCAAATATCACTTTGCCAATTCCACAAGAACTGTCTTAGCGAAAGGCTTCTTGAGGGGAAAGCTGTAACTCTGTGAGATGATTTCACAGAACACAAAGAAGTTTCTCAGAAAGCTTCTTTCTCTTTGTTATCGGAGGATATTTCTTTTGGCCCTCTAGTCTTCAAAGGGATCCGAAATATCTGTTCTCAGATTCCACAGAAATAAGGCTAGCAAAGACATCCACGAAATACAGATGTAACTCTGTGAGATGAATTAACAGAACACTCAGCAGTTTCTCAGAAAGCTTCTTTCCAGATTTCATCTGAGGATATTTCCTTTTTCACCATAGCCCTCTATGGGCTTCCAAATATCACTTTGCCAATTCCACAAGAACTGTCCTAGCGAGAGGCTTCTTGAGGGTAAAGCTGTAAGTCTGTGAGATGATTTCACAGAACACAAAGAAGTTTCTCAGAAAGCTTCTCTCTCTTTGTTATCGGAGGATATTTCCTTTGGCCCTATAGTCTTCAAAGGGATCCGAAATATCTGTTCACAGATTCCACACAAATAAGGCTAGAAAATAGATCCACGAAATACAGATGTAACTCTGTGAGGTGAATTAACAGAACACTCCGCAGTTTCTCAGAAAGCTTCTCTCCCGATTTCATCTGAGGATATTTCCTTTTTCACCGTAGCCCTCTATGGGCTTCCAAATATCACTTTGCCAATTCCACAAGAACTGTCTTAGCGAAAGTCTTCCTGAGGGGAAAGCTGTAAGTCTGTGAGATGATTACACAGAACACAAAAAGTTTCTCAAAAAGCTTCTTTCTCTTTGTTATCGGAGGATATTTCCTTTGGCCCTAGAGTCTCCAAAGGGATCCGAAATATCTGCTCTCAGATTCCACAGAAATAAGACTTGCAAAGAGATACACGAAATACAGATGTAACTCTGTGAGATGAATTAACAGAACACTAAGCGGTTTCTCAGAAAGTTTCTTTCCAGATTTCATCTGAGGATATTTCCTTTTTCACCATAGCCCTCTAAGGACTTCCAAATATCACTTTGCCAATTCCACAAGAACTGTCTTAGCGAAAGGCTTCTTGAGGGGAAAGCTGTAACTCTGTGAGATGATTTCACAGAACACACAGAAGTTTCTCAGAAAGCTTCTTTCTCTTTGTTGTCGGAGGATATTTCTTTTGGCCCTCTAGTCTTTGAAGGGATCCGAAATATCTGTTCTCAGATTCCACAGAAATAAGGCTAGCAAAGAGATCCACGAAATACAGATGTAACTCTTTGAGATGAATTAACAGAACACTCAGCAGTTTCTCAGAAAGCTTCTTTCCAGATTTCATCTGAGGATATTTCCTTTTTCATCATAGCCCTCTATGGGCTTCCAAATATCACTTTGCCAATTCCACAAGAACTGTCCTAGCGAGAGGCTTCTTGAGGCTAAAGCTGTAAGTCTGTGTGATGATTTCACAGAACACAAAGAAGTTTCTCAGAAAGCTTCTTTCTCTTTGTTATCGGAGGATATTTCCTTTGGCCCTATAGTCTTCAAAGGGATCCGAAATATCTGTTCTCAGATTCCAAGAAATAAGGCTAGCAAAGAGATCCACGAAATACAGATGTAACTCTGTGAGATGAATTAACAGAACACTCAGCAGTTTCTCAGAACGCTTCTTTCCAGATTTCATTTGAGGATACTTCCTTTTTCACCGTAGCCCTCTATGGGCTACCAAATATCACTTTGCCAATTCCACAAGAACTGTCTTAGCGAAAGCCTTCTTGAGGGGAAAGCTGTAACTCTGTGAGATGATTTCACAGAACACAAAGAAGTTCCTCAGAAAACTTCTCTCTCTTTGTTGTCAGAGGATATTTTCTTTGGCCCTATAGTCTTCAAAGGGATCCGAAATATCTGTTCTCAGGTTCCACAGAAATAAGGCTAGCAAAGGGATCCACGAAATACAGATGTAACTCTGTGAGATTAATTAACAGAACACTCAGCAGTTTCTCAGAGAGCTTCTTTCCAGATTTCATCTGAGGATATTTCCTTTTTCACCATAGCCCTCTAGGGGCTTCCAAATATCACTTTCCCAATTCCACAAGAACTATCTTAGCGAAAGGCTTCTTGAGGGGAAAGCTGTATCTCTGTGAGATGACTTCACAGAATGCAAAGAAGGTTCTCAGAAAGCTTCTTTCTCTTTGTTATCGGAGGATATTTCCTTTGGCCCTATAGTCTTCAAAGGGATCCGAAATATCTGTTCTCAGATTCCACAGAAATAAGGCTAGCAAAGAGATCCACGAAATACAGATGTAACTCTGTGAGTGGAAGTCACATATCACAGAACAGTTTCTCGGAAAGCTTCTTTCCAGATTTCATCTGAGGATATTTCCTTTTTCACAATAGCCCTCTAAGGGCTTCCAAATATCACTTTGCCAATTCCACAAGAACTGTCCTAGCGAGAGGCTTCTTGAGGGTAAAGCTGTAACTCTGTGAGATGATTTCTCAGAACACAAAGAAGTTTTTC
Organism: Macaca nemestrina; assembly: GCF_043159975.1. Lineage (NCBI taxonomy): Eukaryota > Metazoa > Chordata > Mammalia > Primates > Cercopithecidae > Macaca > Macaca nemestrina. The sequence continues at coordinate 115,952,981 of NC_092131.1, read as the reverse complement.
AGAAAGCTTCTTTCTCTTTGTTATCGGAGGATATTTCCTTCGGCCTTATAGTCTTCAAAGGGATCCGAAATATCTGTCCTCAGATTCCACAGAAATAAGGCTAGCAAAGAGATCCACGAAATACAGATATAACTTTGTGAGATGAATTAACAGAACACTAAGCAGTTTCTCAGAAAGCTTCTTTCCAGATTTCATCTGAGGATATTTCCTTTTTCACCATAGCCCTCTAGGGGCTTCCAAATATCACTTTGCCAATTCCACAAGAACTGTCTTAGCGAAAGGCTTCTCGAGGGGAAAGCTGTAACTCTGTGAGATGATTTCACAGAACACAAAGAAGTTTCTCAAAAAGCTTCTTTCTCTTTGTTATCGGAGGATATTTCTTTTGGCCCTCTAGTCTTCGAAGGGATCCGAAATATCTGTTCTCAGAATCCACAGAAATAAGGCTAGCAAAGAGATCCACGAAATACAGATGTAACTCTTTGAGATGAATTAACAGAACACTCAGCAATTTCTCAGAAAGCTTCTTTCCAGATTTCATCTGAGGATATTTCCTTTTTCACCATAGCCCGCTATGTGCTTCCAAATATCACTTTGCCAATTCCACAAGAACTGTCCTAGCGAGAGGCTTCTTGAGGCTAAAGCTGTAAGTCTGGGAGATGATTTCACAGAACACAAAGAAGTTTCTCAGAAAGCTTCTTTCTCTTTGTTATCGGAGGATATTTCCTTTGGCAATATAGTCTTCAAAGGGATCCGAAATATCTGTTCTCAGATTCCACAGAAATAAGGCGAGCAAAGAGATCCACGAAATACAGATGTAACTCTGTGAGATGAATTAACAGAACACTAAGCAGTTTCTCAGAAAGCTTCTTTCCAGATTTCATCTGATGATATTTTCTTTTTCACCATAGCCCTCTATGGGCTTCCAAATATCACGTTGCCAATTCCACAAGAACTGTCTTAGCGAAAGGCTTCTTGAGGGGAAAGCTGTAACTCTGTGAGATGATTTCACAGAACACAAAGAAGTTTCTCAGAAAGCTTCTTTCTCTTTGTTATCGGAGGATATTTACTTTGGCCCTATAGTCTTCAAAGGGATCCGAAATATCTGTTCTCAGATTCCACAGAAATAAAGCTAGCAAAGAGATCCACGAAATACAGATGTAACTCTGTGAGATGAATTAACAGAACACTAAGCAGTTTCTCAGAAAGCTTCTTTCCAGATTTCATCTGAGGATATTTCCCCTTTCACCATGGCCCTCTATGGGCTTCCAAATATCACTTGGCCAATTCCACAAGAACTGTCTTAGCGAAGGCTTCTTGAGGTGAAAGCTGTAACTCTCTGAGGTGATTTCACAGAACACAAAGAAGTTTCTCAGAAAGCTTCTTTCTCTTTGTTATCGGAGAATATTTCCTTTGCCCTTATAGTCTTCAAAGGGATCCGAAATATCTGTTCTCAGATTCCACAGAAATAAGGCTAGCAAAGAGATCCACGAAATACAGATGTAACTCTGTGAGATGAATTAAGAGAACACTAAGAAATTTCTCAGAAAGCTTCTTTCCAGATTTCATCTGAGGATAATTCCTTTTTCACCATAGCCCTCTATGGGCTTCCAAATATCACTTTGCCAATTCCACAAGAACTGTCTTATCGAAAGGCTTCTGGAGGCAAAAGCTGTAACTCTGTGAGATAATTTCACAGAACACGAAGAGGTCTCTCAGAAAGCTTCTTTCTCTTTGTTATCGGAGGATATTTCCTTTGGCCCTATAGTCTACAAAGGGATCCGAAATATCTGTTCTCAGATTCCACAGAAATAAGGCAAGCAAAGAGATCCACGAAATACAGATGTAATTCTGTGAGTGGAAGTCACAGAACACTAAGCGGATTCTCAGAAAGCTTCTTTCCAGATTTCATCTGAGGATATTTCCTTTTTCACTATAGCCCTCTACGGGCTTCCAAATATCACTTTGCCAATTCCACAAGAACTGTCTTAGCGAAAGGCTTCTTGAGGGGAAAGCTGTAACTCTGTGAGATGATTTCACAGAACACAAAGAAGTTTCTCAGAAAGCTTCTTTCTCTTTGTTATCGGAGGATATTTCCTTTGGCCCTATAGTCTTCAAAGGGATCCGAAATATCTGTTCTCATATTCCTCAGAAATAAGGCTAGCAAAGAGATCCACGAAATACAGATGTAACTCCGTGAGACGAATTAACAGAACACTAAGCAGTTTCTCAGAATGCTTCTTTCCAGATTTCATCAGAGGATATTTCCTTTTTCACCATAGCCCTCTATGGCTTCCAAATATCACTTTGCCAATTCCACAAGAACTGTCTTAGCGAAAGGCTTCTTGAGGGGAAAGCTGTAGCTCTGTGAGATGATTTCACAGAACACAAAGACGTTTCTCAGAAAGCTTCTTTCTCTTTGTTGTCGGAGGATATTTCCTTTGGCCTTATAGTCTTCAAAGGGATCCGAAATATCTGTTCTCAGATTCCACAGAAATAAGGCTAGCAAAGAGATCCACGAAATACAGATGTAACTCTGTGAGATGAATTAAGAGAACACTAAGCAGTTTCTCAGAAAGCTTCTTTCCAGATTTCATCTGAGGATATTTCCTTTTTCACCATAGCCCTCTATGGGCTTCCAAATATCACTTTACCAATTCCACAAGAACTGTCTTACCGAAAGGCTTCTTGAGGGAAAAGCTGTAACTCTGTGAGATAATTTCACAGAACACAAAGAGGTCTCTCAGAAAGCTTCTTTCTCTTTGTTATCGGAGGATATTCCCTTTGGCCCTATAGTCTTCAAAGGGATCCGAAATATCTGTTCTCAGATTCCACAGAAATAAGGCTAGCAAAGAGATCCACGAAATACAGATGTAATTCTGTGAGTGGAAGTCACAGATCACTAAGCGGATTCTCAGAAAGCTTCTTTCCAGATTTCATCTGAGGATATTTCCTTTTTCACTCTAGTCTTCTTAGGGCATCCAAATATCACTTTGCCAATTCCACAACAGCTATCTCAGCGAAAGGCTTCTTGAGGGGAAAGCTGTAACTCTGTGAGATGATTTCACAGAACACAAAGAAGTTTCTCAAAAAGATTCTTTCTCTTTGTTATCAGAGGATATTTGCTTTGGCCGTATAGTCTTCAAAGGGATCCAATATATCTGTTCTCTGATTCCACAGAAATAAGGATAGGAAAGAGATCCACGAAATACAGATGTAACTCTGTGAGATAAATTAACAGTACACTAAGCAGTTTCTCAGAAAGCTTCTTTCCAGATTTCATCTGGGGATATTTCCTTTTTCACTATAGCCTTCTATGGGCTTCCAAATATCACTTTGCCAATTCCACAAGAACTGTCTTAGCGAAAGACTTCTTGAGGGGAAAGCTGTAACTCTGTGAGATGATTTCACAGAACACAAAGAAGTTTCGCAAAAACCTTCTTTCTCTTTGTTATCGGAGGATACTTCCTTTGGCCCTATAGTCTTCAAAGGGATCCGAAATATCTCTTCTCAGATTCCACAGAAATAAGACTAGCAAAGAGATCCACGAAATACAGATATAACTCTGTGAGATGAATTAACAGAACACTAAGCAGTTTCTCAGAAAGCTTCTTTCCAGATTTCATCTGAGGATATTTCCTTTATCATCATAGCCCTCTATGGGCTTCCAAATATCACTTGGCCAATTCCACAAGAACTGTCTTAGCGAAAGGCTTCTTGAGGGGAAAGCTGTATCTCGGTGAGATGATTTCACAGAACACAAAGAGTTTCTCAGAAAGCTTCTTTCTCTTTGTTATCGGAGGATATTTCCTTTGGCCCTATAGTCTTCAAAGGGATCCGAAATATCTGTTCTCAGATTCCACAGAAATAAGGCTAGCAAAGAGATCCACGAAATACAGATGTAACTCTGTGAGGTGAATTAACAGAACACTCCGCAGTTTCTCAGAAATCTTCTCTCCAGATTTCATCTGAGGATATTTCCTTTTTCACCGTAGCCCTCTATGGGCTTCCAAATATCACTTTGACAATTCCACAAGAACTGTCTTAGGGAAAGTCTTCCTGAGGGGAACGCTGTAAGTCTGTGAGATGATTTCACAGAACACAAAAAGTTTCTCAAAAACCTTCTTTCTCTTTGTTATCGGAGGATATTTCCTTTGGCCCTAGAGTCTCCAAAGGGATCCGAAATATCTGTTCTCAGATTCCACAGAAATAAGACTTGCTAAGAGATACACGAAATACAGATGTAACTCTGTGAGATGAATTAACAGAACACTAAGCGGATTCTCAGAAAGCTTCTTTCCAGATTTCATCTGAGGATATTTCCTTTTTCACCATAGCCCTCTAAGGGCTTCCAAATATCACTTTGCCAATTCCACAAGAACTGTCTTAGCGAAAGGCTTCTTGAGGGGAAAGCTGTAACTCTGTGAGATGATTTCACAGAACACACAGAAGTTTCTCAGAAAGCTTCTTTCTCTTTGTTGTCGGAGGATATTTCTTTTGGCCCTCTAGTCTTTGAAGGGATCCGAAATATCTGTTCTCAGATTCCACAGAAATAAGGCTAGCAAGGAGATCCACGACATACAGATGTAACTCTTTGAGATGAATTAACAGAACACTCAGCAGTTTCTCAGAAAGCTTCTTTCCAGATTTCATCTGAGGATATTTCCTTTTTCATCATAGCCCTCTATGGGCTTCCAAATATCACTTTGCCAATTCCACAAGAACTGTCCTAGCGAGAGGCTTCTTGAGGCTAAAGCTGTAAGTCTGTGAAATGATTTCACAGAACACAAAGAAGTTTCTCAGAAAGCTTCTTTCTCTTTGTTATCGGAGGATATTTCCTTTGGCCCTATAGTCTTCAAAGGGATCCGAAATATCTGTTCTCAGATTCCACAGAAATAAGACTTGCAAAGGGATACACGAAATACAGATGTAACTCTGTGAGATGAATTAACAAAACACTAAGCAGTTTCTCAGAAAGCTTCTTTCCAGATTTCATCTGAGGATATTTCCTTTTTCACCATAGCCCTCTATGGGCTTCCAAATATCACTTTGTCAATTCCAAAGGACTCTCTTAGCGAAAGGCTTCTTGAGGGGAAAGCTGTAACTCTGTGAGATGATTTCACAGAACACAAAGAAGTTTCTCAGAAAGCTTCTTTCTCTTTGTTATCGGTGGATATTTCCTTTGGCCCTATAGTCTTCAAAAGGATCCGAAATATCTGTTCTCAGATTCCACAGAAATAAGGCTAGCAAAGAGATCCACGAAATACAGATATAACTTTGTGAGATGAATTAACAGAACACTAAGCAGTTTCTCAGAAAGCTTCTTTCCAGATTTCATCTTAGCATATTTCCTTTTTCACCATAGCCCTCTATGGGCTTCCAAATATCACTTTGCCAATTCCACAAGAACCGTCTTAGCGAAAGGCTTTTTGAGGGGAAAGCTGTAACTCTGTGAGATGATTTCACAGAACACAAAGAAGTTTCTCAGAAAGCTTCTTTCTCTTTGTTATCGGAGGATATTTCTTTTGGCCCTCTAGTCTTCGAAGGGATCCGAAATATCTGTTCTCAGATTCCACAGAAATAAGGCTAGCAAAGAGATCCACGAAATACAGATGTAACTCTTTGAGATGAATTAACAGAACACTAAGCAGTTTCTGAGAAAGCTTCTTTCCAGATTTCATCTGAGGATATTTCCTTTTTAACCAGAGCCCTCTATGGGCTTCCAAATATCACTTTGCCAATTCCACAAGAACTGTCCTAGCGAGAGGCTTCTTGAGGCTAAAGCTGTAAGTCTGTGAGATGATTTCACAGAACTCAAAGAAGTTTCTCAGAAAGCTTCTTTCCCTTTGTTATCGGAGGATATTTCCTTTGGCCCTATAGTCTTCAAAGGGATCCGAAATATCTGTTCTCAGATTCCACAGAAATAAGGCTAGCAAAGAGATCCACGAAATACAGATGTAACTCTGTGAGGTGAATTAACAGAACACTCCGCAGTTTCTCAGAAAGCTTCTCTCCAGATTTCATCTGAGGATATTTCCTTTTTCACCGTAGCCCTCTATGGGCTTCCAAATATCACTTTGACAATTCCACAAGAACTGTCTTAGCGAAAGTCTTCCTGAGGGGAACGCTGTAAGTCTGTGAGATGATTTCACAGAACACAAAAAGTTTCTCAAAAAGCTTCTTTCTCTTTGTTATCGGAGGATATTTCCTTTGGCCCTAGAGTCTCCAAAGGGATCCGAAATATCTGTTCTCAGATTCCACAGAAATAAGACTTGCTAAGAGATACACGAAATACAGATGTAACACTGTGAGATGAATTAACAGAACACTAAGCGGATTCTCAGAAAGCTTCTTTCCAGATTTCATCTGAGGATATTTCCTTTTTCACCATAGCCCTCTAAGGGCTTCCAAATATCACTTTGCCAATTCCACAAGAACTGTCTTAGCGAAAGGCTTCTTGAGGGGAAAGCTGTAACTCTGTGAGATGATTTCACAGAACACACAGAAGTTTCTCAGAAAGCTTCTTTCTCTTTGTTGTCGGAGGATATTTCTTTTGGCCCTCTAGTCTTTGAAGGGATCCGAAATATCTGTTCTCAGATTCCACAGAAATAAGGCTAGCAAAGAGATCCACGACATACAGATGTAACTCTTTGAGATGAATTAACAGAACACTCAGCAGTTTCTCAGAAAGCTTCTTTCCAGATTTCATCTGAGGATATTTCCTTTTTCATCATAGCCCTCTATGGGCTTCCAAATATCACTTTGCCAATTCCACAAGAACTGTCCTAGCGAGAGGCTTCTTGAGGCTAAAGCTGTAAGTCTGTGAAATGATTTCACAGAACACAAAGAAGTTTCTCAGAAAGCTTCTTTCTCTTTGTTATCGGAGGATATTTCCTTTGGCCCTATAGTCTTCAAAGGGATCCGAAATATCTGTTCTCAGATTCCACAGAAATAAGACTTGCAAAGGGATACACGAAATACAGATGTAACTCTGTGAGATGAATTAACAGAACACTAAGCAGTTTCTCAGAAAGCTTCTTTCCAGATTTCATCTGAGGATATTTCCTTTTTCACCGTAGCCCTCTATGGGCTACCAAATATCACTTTGCCAATTCCACAAGAACTGTCTTAGCGAAAGGCTTCTTGAGGGGAAAGCTGTAACTCTGTGAGATGATTTCACAGAACACAAAGAAGTTCCTCAGAAAACTTCTCTCTCTTTGTTGTCAGAGGATATTTCCTTTGGCCATATAGTCTTCAAAGGGATCCGAAATATCTGTTCTCAGATTCCACAGAAATAAAGCTAGCAAAGAGATCCACGAAATACAGATGTAACTCTGTGAGATGAATTAACAGAACACTCAGCAGTTTCTCAGAGAGCTTCTTTCCAGATTTCATCTGAGGATATTTCCTTTTTCACCATAGCCCTCTATGGGCTTCCACATATCACTTTGCCAATTCCACAAGAACTGTCTTAGCGAAAGGCTTCTTGAGGGGAAAGCTGTAACTCTGTGAGATGATTTCACAGAACACAAAGAAGTTTCTCAGAAAGCTTCTTTCTCTTTGTTATCGGAGGATATTTCCTTTGGCCCTATAGTCTCCAAAGGGATCCGAAATATCTGTTCTCAGATTCCACAGAAATAAGGCTAGCAAAGAGATCCACGAAATACAGATGTAACTCAGAAGAATTAACAGAACACTAAGCAGTTTCTCAGAAAGCTTCTTTCCAGATTTCATCTGAGGATATTTCCTTTTTCACCATAGCCCTCTATGGGCTTCAAATATCACTTTACAATCCCACAAGAACTGTCTTAGCGAAAGGCTTCTTGAGGGGAAAGCTGTAACTCTGTGAGATGATTTCACAGAACACAAAAAGTTTCTCAAAAAGCTTCTTTCTCTTTGTTATCGGAGGATATTTCCTTTGGCCGTAGAGTCTCCAAAGGGATCCGAAATATCTGTTCTCAGATTCCACAGAAATAAGACTTGCTAAGAGATACACGAAATACAGATGTAACTCTGTGAGATGAATTAACAGAACACTAAGTGGATTCTCAGAAAGCTTCTTTCCAGATTTCATCTGAGGATATTTCCTTTTTCACCATAGCCCTCTAAGGGCTTCCAAATATCACTTTGCCAATTCCACAAGAACTGTCTTAGCGAAAGACTTCTTGAGGGGAAAGCTGTAACTCTGTGAGATGATTTCACAGAACACACAGAAGTTTCTCAGAAAGCTTCTTTCTCTTTGTTGTCGGAGGATATTTCTTTTGGCCCTCTAGTCTTTGAAGGGATCCGAAATATCTGTTCTCAGATTCCACAGAAATAAGGCTAGCAAAGAGATCTACGACATACAGATGTAACTCTTTGAGATGAATTAACAGAACACTCAGCAGTTTCTCAGAAAGCTTCTTTCCAGATTTCATCTGAGGATATTTCCTTTTTCATCATAGCCCTCTATGGGCTTCCAAATATCACTTTGCCAATTCCACAAGAACTGTCCTAGCGAGAGGCTTCTTGAGGCTAAAACTGTAAGTCTGTGAGATGATTTCACAGAACACAAAGAAGTTTCTCAGAAAGCTTCTTTCTCTTTGTTATCGGAGGATATTTCCTTTGGCCCTATAGTCTTCAAAGGGATCCGAAATATCTGTTCTCAGATTCCAAGAAATAAGGCTAGCAAAGAGATCCACGAAATACAGATGTAACTCTGTGAGATGAATTAACAGAACACTCAGCAGTTTCTCAGAAAGCTTCTTTCCAGATTTCATCTGAGGATATTTCCTTTTTCACCGTAGCCCTCCATGGGCTACCAAATATCACTTTGCCAATTCCGCAAGAACTGCCTTAGCGAAAGGCTTCTTGAGGGGAAAGCTGTAACTCTGTGAGATGATTTCACAGAACACAAAGAAGTTCCTCAGAAAACTTCTCTCTCTTTGTTGTCAGAGGATATTTCCTTTGGCCATATACTCTGCAAAGGGATCCGAAATATCTGTTCTCAGATTCCACAGAAATAAGGCTAGCAAAGAGATCCACGAAATACAGATGTAACTCAGATGAATTAACAGAACAGTAAGCAGTTTCTCAGAAAGCTTCTTTACAGATTTCATCTGAGGATATTTCCTTTTTCACCATAGCCCTCTATGGGCTTCCAAATATCACTTTGCAAATTCCACAAGAACCGTCTTAGCGAAAGGATTCTCGAGGGGAAATCTGTAACTCTGTGAGATGATTTCACAGAATACAAAGAAGTTTCTCAGAAAGCTTCTTTCTCTTTGTTATCGGAGGATATTTCCTTTGGCCCTATAGTCTCCAAAGGGATCCGAAATATCTCTTCTCAGATTCCACGGAAATAAGGCTAGCAAAGAGATCCACGAAATACAGATGTAACTCTGTGAGATGAATTAACAGAACACTAAGCAGTTTCTCAGAAAGCCTCTTTCCAGATTTCATCTGAGGATATTTCCTTTTTCACCATAGCCCTCTATGGGCTTCCAAATATCACTTTGCTAATTCCACAAGAACTGTCTTAGCGAAAGTCTTCTTGAGGGGAAAGCTGTAACTCTGTGAGATGATTTCAAAGAACACAAAGAAGTTTCTCAGAAAGCTTCTTTCTCTTTGTTATCGGAGGATATTTCCTTTGGCCCTATAGTCTTCAAAGGGATCCGAAATATCTGTTCTCAGATTCCTCAAAAATAAGGCTAGCAAAGAGATCCACAAAATACAGATGTAACTCTGTGAGTGGAAGACACATATCACAGAGCAGTTTCTCAGAAAGCTTCTTTCCAGATTTTATCTGAGTATATTTCCTTTTTCACCATAGCCCTCTATGGGCTTCCAAATATCACTTTGCCAATTCCACAAGAACTGTCTTAGCGAAAGTCTTCTTGAGGCTAAAGCTGTAAGTCTGGGAGATGATTTCACAGAACACAAAGAAGTTTCTCAGAAAGCTTCTTTCTCTTTGTTATCGGAGGATATTTCCTTTGGCAATATAGTCTTCAAAGAGATCCGAAATATCTGTTCTCAGATTCCACAGAAATAAGGCGAGCAAAGAGATCCACGAAATACAGATGTAACTCTGTGAGATGAATTAACAGAACACTAAGCAGTTTCTCAGAAAGCTTCTTTCCAGATTTCATCTGATGATATTTTCTTTTTCACCATAGCCCTCTATGGGCTTCCAAATATCACGTTGCCAATTCCACAAGAACTGTCTTAGCGAAAGGCTTCTTGAGGGGAAAGCTGTAACTCTGTGAGATGATTTCACAGAACACAAAGAAGTTTCTCAGAAAGCTTCTTTCTCTTTGTTATCGGAGGATATTTCCTTTGGCCCTATAGTCTTCAAAGGGATCCGAAATATCTGTTCTCAGATTCCACAGAAATAAAGCTAGCAAAGAGATCCACGAAATACAGATGTAACTCTGTGAGATGAATTAACAGAACACTAAGCAGTTTCTCAGAAAGCTTCTTTCCAGATTTCATCTGAGGATATTTCCCCTTTCACCATGGCCCTCTATGGGCTTCCAAATATCACTTGGCCAATTCCACAAGAACTGTCTTAGCGAAGGCTTCTTGAGGTGAAAGCTGTAACTCTCTGAGGTGATTTCACAGAACACAAAGAAGTTTCTCAGAAAGCTTCTTTCTCTTTGTTATCGGAGAATATTTCCTTTGCCCTTATAGTCTTCAAAGGGATCCGAAATATCTGTTCTCAGATTCCACAGAAATAAGGCTAGCAAAGAGATCCACGAAATACAGATGTAACTCTGTGAGATGAATTAAGAGAACACTAAGAAATTTCTCAGAAAGCTTCTTTCCAGATTTCATCTGAGGATAATTCCTTTTTCACCATAGCCCTCTATGGGCTTGCAAATATCACTTTGCCAATTCCACAAGAACTGTCTTATCGAAAGGCTTCTTGAGGCAAAAGCTGTAACTCTGTGAGATAATTTCACAGAACACAAAGAGGTCTCTCAGAAAGCTTCTTTCTCTTTGTTATCGGAGGATATTTCCTTTGGCCCTATAGTCTACAAAGGGATCCGAAATATCTGTTCTCAGATTCCACAGAAATAAGGCAAGCAAAGAGATCCACGAAATACAGATGGAATTCTGTGAGTGGAAGTCACAGAACACTAAGCGGATTCTCAGAAAGCTTCTTTCCAGATTTCATCTGAGGATATTTCCTTTTTCACTATAGCCCTCTACGGGCTTCCAAATATCACTTTGCCAATTCCACAAGAACTGTCTTAGCGAAAGGCTTCTTGATGGGAAAGCTGTAACTCTGTGAGATGATTTCACAGAACACAAAGAAGTTTCTCAGAAAGCTTCTTTCTCTTTGTTATCGGAGGATATTTCCTTTGGCCCTATAGTCTTCAAAGGGATCCGAAATATCTGTTCTCATATTCCTCAGAAATAAGGCTAGCAAAGAGATCCACGAAATACAGATGTAACTCCGTGAGACGAATTAACAGAACACTAAGCAGTTTCTCAGAATGCTTCTTTCCAGATTTCATCAGAGGATATTTCCTTTTTCACCATAGCCCTCTATGGCTTCCAAATATCACTTTGCCAATTCCACAAGAACTGTCTTAGCGAAAGGCTTCTTGAGGGGAAAGCTGTAGCTCTGTGAGATGATTTCACAGAACACAAAGACGTTTCTCAGAAAGCTTCTTTCTCTTTGTTGTCGGAGGATATTTCCTTTGGCCTTATAGTCTTCAAAGGGATCCGAAATATCTGTTCTCAGATTCCACAGAAATAAGGCTAGCAAAGAGATCCACGAAATACAGATGTAACTCTGTGAGATGAATTAAGAGAACACTAAGCAGTTTCTCAGAAAGCTTCTTTCCAGATTTCATCTGAGGATATTTCCTTTTTCACCATAGCCCTCTATGGGCTTCCAAATATCACTTTACCAATTCCACAAGAACTGTCTTACCGAAAGGCTTCTTGAGGGAAAAGCTGTAACTCTGTGAGATAATTTCACAGAACACAAAGAGGTCTCTCCGAAAGCTTCTTTCTCTTTGTTATCGGAGGATATTCCCTTTGGCCCTATAGTCTTCAAAGGGATCCGAAATATCTGTTCTCAGATTCCACAGAAATAAGGCTAGCAAAGAGATCCACGAAATACAGATGTAATTCTGTGAATGGAAGTCACAGATAACTAAGCGGATTCTCAGAAAGCTTCTTTCCAGATTTCATCTGAGGATATTTCCTTTTTCACTCTAGTCTTCTTAGGGCATCCAAATATCACTTTGCCAATTCCACAACAGCTATCTCAGCGAAAGGCTTCTTGAGGGGAAAGCTGTAACTCTGTGAGATGATTTCACAGAACACAAAGAAGTTTCTCAAAAAGATTCTTTCTCTTTGTTATCAGAGGATATTTGCTTTGGCCGTATAGTCTTCAAAGGGATCCAAAATATCTGTTCTCTGATTCCACAGAAATAAGGATAGGAAAGAGATCCACGAAATACAGATGTAACTCTGTGAGATAAATTAACAGTACACTAAGCAGTTTCTCAGAAAGCTTCTTTCCAGATTTCATCTGGGGATATTTCCTTTTTCACTATAGCCTTCTATGGGCTTCCAAATATCACTTTGCCAATTCCACAAGAACTGTCTTAGCGAAAGACTTCTTGAGGGGAAAGCTGTAACTCTGTGAGATGATTTCACAGAACACAAAGAAGTTTCGCAAAAACCTTCTTTCTCTTTGTTATCGGAGGATACTTCCTTTGGCCCTATAGTCTTCAAAGGGATCCGAAATATCTCTTCTCAGATTCCACAGAAATAAGACTAGCAAAGAGATCCACGAAATACAGATATAACTCTGTGAGATGAATTAACAGAACACTAAGCAGTTTCTCAGAAAGCTTCTTTCCAGATTTCATCTGAGGATATTTCCTTTATCATCATAGCCCTCTATGGGCTTCCAAATATCACTTGGCCAATTCCACAAGAACTGTCTTAGCGAAAGGCTTCTTGAGGGGAAAGCTGTAACTCTGTGAGATGATTTCACAGAACACAAAGAGTTTCTCAGAAAGCTTCTTTCTCTTTGTTATCGGAGGATATTTCCTTTGGCCCTATAGTCTTCAAAGGGATCCGAAATATCTGTTCTCAGATTCCACAGAAATAAGGCTAGCAAAGAGATCCACGAAATACAGATGTAACTCTGTGAGGTGAATTAACAGAACACTCCGCAGTTTCTCAGAAAGCTTCTCTCCAGATTTCATCTGAGGATATTTCCTTTTTCACCGTAGCCCTCTATGGGCTTCCAAATATCACTTTGACAATTCCACAAGAACTGTCTTAGCGAAAGTCTTCCTGAGGGGAACGCTGTAAGTCTGTGAGATGATTTCACAGAACACAAAAAGTTTCTCAAAAACCTTCTTTCTCTTTGTTATCGGAGGATATTTCCTTTGGCCCTAGAGTCTCCAAAGGGATCCGAAATATCTGTTCTCAGATTCCACAGAAATAAGACTTGCTAAGAGATACACGAAATACAGATGTAACTCTGTGAGATGAATTAACAGAACACTAAGCGGATTCTCAGAAAGCTTCTTTCCAGATTTCATCTGAGGATATTTCCTTTTTCACCATAGCCCTCTAAGGGCTTCCAAATATCACTTTGCCAATTCCACAAGAACTGTCTTAGCGAAAGGCTTCTTGAGGGGAAAGCTGTAACTCTGTGAGATGATTTCACAGAACACACAGAAGTTTCTCAGAAAGCTTCTTTCTCTTTGTTGTCGGAGGATATTTCTTTTGGCCCTCTAGTCTTTGAAGGGATCCGAAATATCTGTTCTCAGATTCCACAGAAATAAGGCTAGCAAGGAGATCCACGACATACAGATGTAACTCTTTGAGATGAATTAACAGAACACTCAGCAGTTTCTCAGAAAGCTTCTTTCCAGATTTCATCTGAGGATATTTCCTTTTTCATCATAGCCCTCTATGGGCTTCCAAATATCACTTTGCCAATTCCACAAGAACTGTCCTAGCGAGAGGCTTCTTGAGGCTAAAGCTGTAAGTCTGTGAAATGATTTCACAGAACACAAAGAAGTTTCTCAGAAAGCTTCTTTCTCTTTGTTATCGGAGGATATTTCCTTTGGCCCTATAGTCTTCAAAGGGATCCGAAATATCTGTTCTCAGATTCCACAGAAATAAGACTTGCAAAGGGATACACGAAATACAGATGTAACTCTGTGAGATGAATTAACAAAACACTAAGCAGTTTCTCAGAAAGCTTCTTTCCAGATTTCATCTGAGGATATTTCCTTTTTCACCATAGCCCTCTATGGGCTTACAAATATCACTTTGTCAATTCCAAAGGACTCTCTTAGCGAAAGGCTTCTTGAGGGGAAAGCTGTAACTCTGTGAGATGATTTCACAGAACACAAAGAAGTTTCTCAGAAAGCTTCTTTCTCTTTGTTATCGGTGGATATTTCCTTTGGCCCTATAGTCTTCAAAAGGATCCGAAATATCTGTTCTCAGATTCCACAGAAATAAGGCTAGCAAAGAGATCCACGAAATACAGATATAACTTTGTGAGATGAATTAACAGAACACTAAGCAGTTTCTCAGAAAGCTTCTTTCCAGATTTCATCTTAGCATATTTCCTTTTTCACCATAGCCCTCTATGGGCTTCCAAATATCACTTTGCCAATTCCACAAGAACCGTCTTAGCGAAAGGCTTTTTGAGGGGAAAGCTGTAACTCTGTGAGATGATTTCACAGAACACAAAGAAGTTTCTCAGAAAGCTTCTTTCTCTTTGTTATCGGAGGATATTTCTTTTGGCCCTCTAGTCTTCGAAGGGATCCGAAATATCTGTTCTCAGATTCCACAGAAATAAGGCTAGCAAAGAGATCCACGAAATACAGATGTAACTCTTTGAGATGAATTAACAGAACACTAAGCAGTTTCTGAGAAAGCTTCTTTCCAGATTTCATCTGAGGATATTTCCTTTTTCACCATAGCCCTCTATGGGCTTCCAAATATCACTTTGCCAATTCCACAAGAACTGTCCTAGCGAGAGGCTTCTTGAGGCTAAAGCTGTAAGTCTGTGAGATGATTTCACAGAACTCAAAGAAGTTTCTCAGAAAGCTTCTTTCTCTTTGTTATCGGAGGATATTTCCTTTGGCCCTATAGTCTTCAAAGGGATCCGAAATATCTGTTCTCAGATTCCACAGAAATAAGGCTAGCAAAGAGATCCACGAAATACAGATGTAACTCTGTGAGGTGAATTAACAGAACACTCCGCAGTTTCTCAGAAAGCTTCTCTCCAGATTTCATCTGAGGATATTTCCTTTTTCACCGTAGCCCTCTATGGGCTTCCAAATATCACTTTGACAATTCCACAAGAACTGTCTTAGCGAACGTCTTCCTGAGGGGAACGCTGTAAGTCTGTGAGATGATTTCACAGAACACAAAAAGTTTCTCAAAAAGCTTCTTTCTCTTTGTTATCGGAGGATATTTCCTTTGGCCCTAGAGTCTCCAAAGGGATCCGAAATATCTGTTCTCAGATTCCACAGAAATAAGACTTGCTAAGAGATACACGAAATACAGATGTAACTCTGTGAGATGAATTAACAGAACACTAAGCGGATTCTCAGAAAGCTTCTTTCCAGATTTCATCTGAGGATATTTCCTTTTTCACCATAGCCCTCTAAGGGCTTCCAAATATCACTTTGCCAATTCCACAAGAACTGTCTTAGCGAAAGGCTTCTTGAGGGGAAAGCTGTAACTCTGTGAGATGATTTCACAGAACACACAGAAGTTTCTCAGAAAGCTTCTTTCTCTTTGTTGTCGGAGGATATTTCTTTTGGCCCTCTAGTCTTTGAAGGGATCCGAAATATCTGTTCTCAGATTCCACAGAAATAAGGCTAGCAAAGAGATCCACGACATACAGATGTAACTCTTTGAGATGAATTAACAGAACACTCAGCAGTTTCTCAGAAAGCTTCTTTCCAGATTTCATCTGAGGATATTTCCTTTTTCATCATAGCCCTCTATGGGCTTCCAAATATCACTTTGCCAATTCCACAAGAACTGTCCTAGCGAGAGGCTTCTTGAGGCTAAAGCTGTAAGTCTGTGAAATCATTTCACAGAACACAAAGAAGTTTCTCAGAAAGCTTCTTTCTCTTTGTTATCGGAGGATATTTCCTTTGACCCTATAGTCTTCAAAGGGATCCGAAATATCTGTTCTCAGATTCCACAGAAATAAGACTTGCAAAGGGATACACGAAATACAGATGTAACTCTGTGAGATGAATTAACAGAACACTAAGCAGTTTCTCAGAAAGCTTCTTTCCAGATTTCATCTGAGGATATTTCCTTTTTCACCGTAGCCCTCTATGGGCTACCAAATATCACTTTGCCAATTCCACAAGAACTGTCTTAGCGAAAGGCTTCTTGAGGGGAAAGCTGTAACTCTGTGAGATGATTTCACAGAACACAAAGAAGTTCCTCAGAAAACTTCTCTCTCTTTCTTGTCAGAGGATATTTCCTTTGGCCATATAGTCTTCAAAGGGATCCGAAATATCTGTTCTCAGATTCCACAGAAATAAAGCTAGCAAAGAGATCCACGAAATACAGATGTAACTCTGTGAGATGAATTAACAGAACACTCAGCAGTTTCTCAGAGAGCTTCTTTCCAGATTTCATCTGAGGATATTTCCTTTTTCACCATAGCCCTCTATGGGCTTCCACATATCACTTTGCCAATTCCACAAGAACTGTCTTAGCGAAAGGCTTCTTGAGGGGAAAGCTGTAACTCTGTGAGATGATTTCACAGAACACAAAGAAGTTTCTCAGAAAGCTTCTTTCTCTTTGTTATCGGAGGATATTTCCTTTGGCCCTATAGTCTCCAAAGGGATCCGAAATATCTGTTCTCAGATTCCACAGAAATAAGGCTAGCAAAGAGATCCACGAAATACAGATGTAACTCAGAAGAATTAACAGAACACTAAGCAGTTTCTCAGAAAGCTTCTTTCCAGATTTCATCTGAGGATATTTCCTTTTTCACCATAGCCCTCTATGGGCTTCAAATATCACTTTCCAATTCCACAAGAACTGTCTTAGCGAAAGGCTTCTTGAGGGGAAAGCTGTAACTCTGTGAGATGATTTCACAGAACACAAAAAGTTTCTCAAAAAGCTTCTTTCTCTTTGTTATCGGAGGATATTTCCTTTGGCCGTAGAGTCTCCAAAGGGATCCGAAATATCTGTTCTCAGATTCCACAGAAATAAGACTTGCTAAGAGGTACACGAAATACAGATGTAACTCTGTGAGATGAATTAACAGAACACTAAGTGGATTCTCAGAAAGCTTCTTTCCAGATTTCATCTGAGGATATTTCCTTTTTCACCATAGCCCTCTAAGGGCTTCCAAATATCACTTTGCCAATTCCACAAGAACTGTCTTAGCGAAAGACTTCTTGAGAGGAAAGCTGTAACTCTGTGAGATGATTTCACAGAACACACAGAAGTTTCTCAGAAAGCTTCTTTCTCTTTGTTGTCGGAGGATATTTCTTTTGGCCCTCTAGTCTTTGAAGGGATCCGAAATATCTGTTCTCAGATTCCACAGAAATAAGGCTAGCAAAGAGATCTACGACATACAGATGTAACTCTTTGAGATGAATTAACAGAACACTCAGCAGTTTCTCAGAAAGCTTCTTTCCAGATTTCATCTGAGGATATTTCCTTTTTCATCATAGCCCTCTATGGGCTTCCAAATATCACTTTGCCAATTCCACAAGAACTGTCCTAGCGAGAGGCTTCTTGAGGCTAAAACTGTAAGTCTGTGAGATGATTTCACAGAACACAAAGAAGTTTCTCAGAAAGCTTCTTTCTCTTTGTTATCGGAGGATATTTCCTTTGGCCCTATAGTCTTCAAAGGGATCCGAAATATCTGTTCTCAGATTCCAAGAAATAAGGCTAGCAAAGAGATCCACGAAATACAGATGTAACTCTGTGAGATGAATTAACAGAACACTCAGCAGTTTCTCAGAAAGCTTCTTTCCAGATTTCATCTGAGGATATTTCCTTTTTCACCGTAGCCCTCCATGGGCTACCAAATATCACTTTGCCAATTCCGCAAGAACTGCCTTAGTGAAAGGCTTCTTGAGGGGAAAGCTGTAACTCTGTGAGATGATTTCACAGAACACAAAGAAGTTCCTCAGAAAACTTCTCTCTCTTTGTTGTCAGAGGATATTTCCTTTGGCCATATACTCTGCAAAGGGATCCGAAATATCTGTTCTCAGATTCCACAGAAATAAGGCTAGCAAAGAGATCCACGAAATACAGATGTAACTCTGTGAGATGAATTAACAGAACACTCAGCAGTTTCTCAGAGAGCTTCTTTCCAGATTTCATCTGAGGATATTTCCTTTTTCACCATAGCCCTCTAGGGGCTTCCAAATATCACTATGCCAATTCCACAAGAACTGTCTTAGCGAAAGGCTTCTTGAGGGTAAAGCTGTATCTCTGTGAGACGATTTCACAGAATGCAAAGAAGGTTCTCAGAAAGCTTCTTTCTCTTTGTTATCGGAAGATATTTCCTTTGGTCCTATAGACTTCAAAGGGATCCGAAATATCTGTTCTGAGATTCCACAGAAATAAGGCTAGCAAAGAGATCCACGAAATACAGATATAACTCTGTGAGTGGAAGTCACATATCACAGAGCAGTTTCTCGGAAAGCTTCTTTCCAGATTTCATCTGAGGATATTTCCTTTTTCACCATAGCCGTCTATGGGCTTCCACATATCACTTTGCCAATTCCACAAGAACTGTCTTAGCGAAAGGCTTCTTGAGGGGAAAGCTGTAACTCTGTGAGTTGATTTCACAGAACACAAAGAAGTTTCTCAGAAAGCTTCTTTCTCTTTGTTATCGGAGGATATTTCCTTTGGCCCTATAGTCTCCAAAGGGATCCGAAATATCTGTTCTCAGATTCCACAGAAAAAAGGCTAGCAAAGAGATCCACGAAATACAGATGTAACTCAGATGAATTAACAGAACACTAAGCAGTTTCTCAGAAAGCTTCTTTACAGATTTCATCTGAGGATATTTCCTTTTTCACCATAGCCCTCTATGGGCTTCCAAATATCACTTTGCAAATTCCACAAGAACCGTCTTAGCGAAAGGATTCTCGAGGGGAAATCTGTAACTCTGTGAGATGATTTCACAGAATACAAAGAAGTTTCTCAGAAAGCTTCTTTCTCTTTGTTATCGGAGGATATTTCCTTTGGCCCTATAGTCTCCAAAGGGATCCGAAATATCTCTTCTCAGATTCCACGGAAATAAGGCTAGCAAAGAGATCCACGAAATACAGATGTAACTCTGTGAGATGAATTAACAGAACACTAAGCAGTTTCTCAGAAAGCCTCTTTCCAGATTTCATCTGAGGATATTTCCTTTTTCACCATAGCCCTCTATGGGCTTCCAAATATCACTTTGCTAATTCCACAAGAACTGTCTTAGCGAAAGTCTTCTTGAGGGGAAAGCTGTAACTCTGTGAGATGATTTCAAAGAACACAAAGAAGTTTCTCAGAAAGCTTCTTTCTCTTTGTTATCGGAGGATATTTCCTTTGGCCCTATAGTCTTCAAAGGGATCCGAAATATCTGTTCTCAGATTCCTCAAAAATAAGGCTAGCAAAGAGATCCACAAAATACAGATGTAACTCTGTGAGTGGAAGACACATATCACAGAGCAGTTTCTCAGAAAGCTTCTTTCCAGATTTTATCTGAGTATATTTCCTTTTTCACCATAGCCCTCTATGGGCTTCCAAATATCACTTTGCCAATTCCACAAGAACTGTCTTAGCGAAAGGCTTCTCGAGGGGAAAGCTGTAACTCTGTGAGATGATTTCACAGAACACAAAGAAGGTACTCAGAAAGCTTCTTTCTCTTTGTTATCGGAGGATATTTCCTTCGGCCTTTTAGTCTTCAAAGGGATCCGAAATATCTGTCCACAGATTCCACAGAAATAAGGCTAGGAAAGAGATCCACGAAATACAGATGTAACTCTGTGAGATGAATTAACAGAACACTCAGCAGTTTCTCAGAGAGCTTCTTTCCAGATTTCATCTGAGGATATTTCCATTTTCACCATAGCCCTCTAGGGGCTTCCAAATATCACTTTGCCAATTCCACAAGAACTGTCTTAGCGAAAGGCTTCTTGAGGGGAAAGCTGTAACTCTGTGAGATGATTTCACAGAATGCAAAGAAGGTTCTCAGAAAGCTTCTTTCTCTTTGTTATCGGAAGATATTTCCTTTGGCCCTATAGACTTCAAAGCTATCCGAAATATCTGTTCTCAGATTCCACAGAAATAAGGCTAGCAAAGAGATACACGAAATACAGATGTAACTCTGTGAGATGAGTTAACAGAACACTCAGCAGTGTCTCAGAAATCTTCTTTCCAGATTTCATCTGAGGATATTTCCTTTTTCACCATAGCCCTCTATGGGCTTCCAAATATCATTTTGCCAATTCCACAAGAACTGTCTTAGCGAAAGCCTTCTTGAGGGGAAAGCTGCAACTCTGTGAGATGATTTCACAGAACACAAAAAGTTTCTCAAAATGCTTCTTTCTCTTTGTTATCGGAGGATATTTCCTTTGGCCCTATAGTCTCCAAAGGGATCCGAAATATCTGTTCTCAGATTCCACAGAAATAAGACTTGCAAAGGGATACACGAAATACAGCTGTAACTCTGTGAGATGAATTAACAGAACACTAAGCAGTTTCTCAGAAAGCTTCTTTCCAGATTTCATCTGAGGATATTTCCTTTTTCACCATAGCCCTCTATGGGCTTCCAAATATCACTTTGCCAATTCCAAAGGACTGTCTTAGCGAAAGGCTTCTTGAGGGGAAAGCTGTAACTCTGTGAGATGATTTCACAGAACACAAAGAAGTTTCTCAGAAAGCTTCTTTCTCTTTGTTATCGGTGGATATTTCCTTTGGCCCTATAGTCTTCAAAAGGATCCGAAATATCTGTTCTCAGATTCCACAGAAATAAGGCTAGCAAAGAGATCCACGAAATACAGATATAACTTTGTGAGATGAATTAACAGAACACTAAGCAGTTTCTCAGAAAGCTTCTTTCCAGATTTCATCTGAGCATATTTCCTTTTTCACCATAGCCCTCTATGGGCTTCCAAATATCACTTTGCCAATTCCACAAGAACCGTCTTAGCGGAAGGCTTTTTGAGGGGAAAGCTGTAACTCTGTGAGATGATTTCACAGAACACAAAGAAGTTTCTCAGAAAGCTTCTTTCTCTTTGTTATCGGAGGATATTTCTTTTGGCCCTCTAGTCTTCGAAGGGATCCGAAATATCTGTTCTCAGATTCCACAGAAATAAGGCTAGCAAAGAGATCCACGAAATACAGATGTAACTCTTTGAGATGAATTAACAGAACACTAAGCAGTTTCTGAGAAAGCTTCTTTCCAGATTTCATCTGAGGATATTTCCTTTTTCACCATAGCCCTCTATGGGCTTCCAAATATCACTTTGCCAATTCCACAAGAACTGTCTTAGCGAGAGGCTTCTTGAGGCTAAAGCTGTAAGTCTGTGAGATGATTTCACAGAACACAAAGAAGTTTCTCAGAAAGCTTCTTTCTCTTTGTTATCGGAGGATATTTCCTTTGGCCCTATAGTCTCCAAAGGGATCCGAAATATCTGTTCTCAGATTCCACAAAAATAAGGTTAGCAAAGAGATCCACGAAATACAGATGTAACTCTGTGTGATGAATTAACAGAACACTCAGCAGTTTCTCCGAAAGCTTCTTTCCAGATTTCATATGAGGATATTTCCTTTTTCACCATAGCCCTCTAGGGCTTCCAAATATCACTTTGCCAATTCCACAAGAACTGTCTTAGCGAAAGGCTTCTTTAGGGGAAAGCTGTAACTCTGTGAGGTGATTTCACATAACACAAAGAAGTTTCTCAGAAAGCTTTTTCTCTTTGTTATTGGAGGATATTTATTTTGGCCCTATTGACTTCAAAGGGATCCGAAATATCTGTTCTCAGATTCCACAGAAATAAGGCTAGCAAAGAGATCCACGAAATACAGATGTAACACTGTGAGATGAATTAACAGAACACTAAGCAGTTTCTCAGAAACCTTCATTCCAGATTTCATCTGAGGATATTTCCTTTTTCACCATAGCCCTCTGTGGGCTTCCAAATATCACTTTGCCAATTCCACAAGAACTGTCTTAGCGAAAGGCTTCTTGAGGGGAAAGCTGTAACTCTGTGAGATGATTTCACAGAACACAAAGAAGTTTCTCAGAAAGCTTCTTTCTCTTTTTTATCGGACGATATTTCCTTTGGCCCTATAGAACCCAAAGGGGTCTGAAATAACTGTTCTCAGATTCCACAGAAATAAGGCTAGCAAAGTGATCCAAGAAATACAGATGTAACTGTGTGAGATGAATTAACAGAACACTAAGCAGTTTCTCAGAAATCTTCTTTCCAGATTTCATCTGAGGATATTTCCTTTTTCACCATAGCCCTCTAAGGGCTTCCAAATATCACTTTACCAATTCTACAAGAACTGTCTTAGCGAAAGGCTTCTTGAGGGGAAAGCTGTAACTCTGTGAGATGATTTCACAGAACACAATGAAGTTTCTCAGAAAGCTTCTTTCTCTTTGTTATCGGAGGATATTTCCTTTGGCCCTATAGTCTTCAAAGGGATCCGAAATATCTGTTCTCAGATTCCACACAAAAAAGGCTAGCAGAGAGTTCCACGAAATACAGCTGTAACTCTGTGAGATGAATTAACAGAACACTAAGCAGTTTCTCAGAAAGCTTCTTTCCAGATTTCATCTGAGGATATTTCCTTTTTCACCGTACCCCTCCATGAGCATCCAAATAACATTTTGCCAATTCCACAAGAACTGTCTTAGCGAAAGGCTTCTTAAGGGGAAAGCTGTAACTCTGTGAGATTATTTCAAAGAACACAAAGAAGTTTCTCAGAAAACTTCTTTCTCTTTGCTATCGGAGGATATTTCTTTTGGCCCTATAATCTTCAAAGGTATCCGAAATATCTGTTCTCAGATTCCTCAGAAATAAGGCTAGCAAAGAGATCCACGAAATACAGATGTAACTCTGTGAGATGAATTTACAGAACACTCAGCAGTTTCTCAGAAAGCTTCTTTCCAGATTTCATCTGAGGATATTTCCTTTTTCACCATAGCCCTCTATGGGCTTCCAAATAACACTTTGCCAATTCCACAAGAACTGTCGTAGCGAAAGTCTTCTTTAGGGGAAAGCTGTAACTCAGAGGGATGATTTCAAAGAACACAGAGAAGTTTCTCATAAAACTTCTTTCTCTTTGTTATCGGATGATATTTCCTTTGGCCCTATAGTCTTCAAAGAGATCCGAAATATCTGTTCTCACATTCCTCAGAAATAAGGCTAGCAAAGAGATCCACGAAATGCAGATGTAACTCTGTGACATGAATTAACAGAACACTAAGCAGTTTCTCAGAAAGCTTCTTTCCAGATTTCATCTGAGGATATTTCCTTTTTCACCATAGCCCTCTAGGGGCTTCCAAATATCACTTTGCCAATTCCACAAGAACTGCCTTAGCGAAACGCTTCTTGAGTGGAAAGCTGTAACTCTGTGAGATGATTTCACAGAACACAAAGAAGTTTCTCAGAAAGCTTCTTTCTCTTTGTTATCGGAGGATATTTCTTTTGGCCCTACAGTCTTCAAAGGGATCCGAAATATCTGTTCTCAGATTCCACAGAAATAAGGCTAGCAAAGAGATCAACGAAATACAGATGTAACTCTGTGAAATGAATTAACAGAACACTAAGCAGTTTCTCAGAAAGCTTCTTTCCAGATTTCATCTGAGGATATTTCCTTTTTCACCATAGCCCTCTTTGAGCTCCCAAATATCACTTTGCCAATTCCACAAGAACTGTCTTAGCTAAAGGCTTCTTGAGGGGAAGTTGTAACTCTGGGAGATGATTTCACAGAACACAAAGTAGTTTCTAAAAGCTTCTTTCTATTTGCTATCGGAGGATATTTCCTTTGGCTCTATAGTCTCCAAAGGGGTCCGTAATATCTGTTCTCAGATTCCACAGAAATAAGGCTAACAAAGAGATCCACGAAATGCAGATATAACTCTGAGAAATGAATTAACAGAACACTCAGCAGTTTCTCAGAAAGCTTCTTTCCAGATTTCATCTGAGGATATTTCCTTTATCACCATAGCCCTCTATGGGCTTCCAAATATCACTTTGCCTATTCCACAAGAACTGTCTTAGCGAAAGGCTTCTTGAGGGGAAAGCTGTAACTCTGTGAGATGATTTCACAGAACACAAAGAAGTTTCTCAGAAAGCTTCTTTCTCTTTTTTATCGGACGATATTTCCTTTGGCCCTATAGTCTTCAAAGGGATCCGAAATCTGTTCTCAGATTCCACAGAAATAAGGCTAGCAAAGAGATCCACGAAATACAGATGTAACACTGTGAGATGAATTAACAGAACACTAAGCAGTTTCTCAGAAATCTTCTTTCTAGATTTCATCTGAGGATATTTCCTTTTTCACCATAGCCCTCTAAGGGCTTCCAAATATCACTTTACCGATTCCACAAGAACGGTCTTAGCGAAAGGCCTCTTGAGGGGAAAGCTGTAACTCTGTGAGATGATTTCACAGAACACAATGAAGTTTCTCAGAAAGCTTCTTTCTCTTTGTTATCGGAGGATATTTCCTTTGGCCCTATAGTCTTCAAAGGGATCCGAAATATTTGTTCTCAGATTCCACAGAAATAAGGCTAGCAAAGAGTTCCACGAAATACAGCTGTAACTCTGCGAGATGAATTAACAGAACACTAAGCAGTTTCTCAGAAAGTTCCTTCCAGATTTCATCTGAGGATATTTCCTTTTTCACCGTACCCCTCCATGGGCTTCCAAATAACTCTTTGCCAATTCCCGAAGAACTGTCTTAGCGAAAGGCTTCTTAAGGGGAAAGCTGTAACTCTGTGAGATGATTTCAAAGAACACAAAGAAGTTTCTCAGAAAACTTCTTTCTCTTTGCTATCAGAGGATATTACCTTTGGCCCTATAATCTTTAAAGGGATCCGAAATATCTGTTCTCAGATTCCTCAGAAATAAGGCTAGCAAAGAGATCCACGAAATACAGATGTAACTCTGTGAGATGAATTTACAGAACACTCAGCAGTTTCTCAGAAAGCTTCTTTCCAGATTTCATCTGAGGATATTTCCTTTTTCACCATTGCCCTCTATGGGCTTCCAAATAACACTTTGCCAATTCCACAAGAACTGTCGTAGCGAAAGTCTTCTTTAGGGGAAAGCTGTAACTCAGAGGGATGATTTCAAAGAACACAGAGAAGTTTTTCAGAAAACTTCTTTCTCTTTGTTATCGGATGATATTTCCTTTGGCCCTATAGTCTTCAAAGAGATCCGAAATATCTGTTCTCACATTCCTCAGAAATAAGGCTAGCAAAGAGATCCACGAAATACAGATGTAACTCTGTGAAATGAATTAACAGAACACTAAGCAGTTTCTCAGAAAGCTTCTTTCCAGATTTCATCTGAGGATATTTCCTTTTTCACCATAGCCCTCTATGGGCTTCCAAATATCACTTTGCCAATTCCACAAGAACTGTCTTAGCGAAAGGCTTCTTGAGGGGAAAGCTGTAACTCTGTGAGATGATTTCACAGAACACAAGGAAGTTTCTCAGAAAGCTTCTTTCTCTTTGTTATCGGAGGATATTTCCTTTGACCCTATATTCTCCAAAGGGATCCGAAATATCTGTTCTCAGATTCCACAAAAATAAGGTTAGCAAAGAGATCCACGAAATACAGATGTAACTCTGTGTGATGAATTAACAGAACACTCAGCAGTTTCTCCGAAAGCTTCTTTCCAGATTTCATATGAGGATATTTCCTTTTTCACCATAGCCCTCTAGGGCTTCCAAATATCACTTTGCCAATTCCACAAGAACTGTCTTAGCGAAAGGCTTCTTTAGGGGAAAGCTGTAACTCTGTGAGATGATTTCACATAACACAAAGAAGTTTCTCAGAAAGCTTTTTCTCTTTGTTATTGGAGGATATTTATTTTGGCCCTATTGACTTCAAAGGGATCCGAAATATCTGTTCTCAGATTCCACAGAAATAAGGCTAGCAAAGAGATCCACGAAATACAGATGTAACACTGTGAGATGAATTAACAGAACACTAAGCAGTTTCTCAGAAACCTTCATTCCAGATTTCATCTGAGGATATTTCCTTTTTCACCATAGCCCTCTGTGGGCTTCCAAATATCACTTTGCCAATTCCACAAGAACTGTCTTAGCGAAAGGCTTCTTGAGGGGAAAGCTGTAACTCTGTGAGATGATTTCACAGAACACAAAGAAGTTTCTCAGAAAGCTTCTTTCTCTTTTTTATCGGACGATATTTCCTTTGGCCCTATAGAACCCAAAGGGGTCTGAAATAACTGTTCTCAGATTCCACAGAAATAAGGCTAGCAAAGTGATCCAAGAAATACAGATGTAACTGTGTGAGATGAATTAACAGAACACTAAGCAGTTTCTCAGAAATCTTCTTTCCAGATTTCATCTGAGGATATTTCCTTTTTCACCATAGCCCTCTAAGGGCTTCCAAATATCACTTTACCAATTCTACAAGAACTGTCTTAGCGAAAGGCTTCTTGAGGGGAAAGCTGTAACTCTGTGAGATGATTTCACAGAACACAATGAAGTTTCTCAGAAAGCTTCTTTCTCTTTGTTATCGGAGGATATTTCCTTTGGCCCTATAGTCTTCAAAGGGATCCGAAATATCTGTTCTCAGATTCCACACAAAAAAGGCTAGCAGAGAGTTCCACGAAATACAGCTGTAACTCTGTGAGATGAATTAACAGAACACTAAGCAGTTTCTCAGAAAGCTTCTTTCCAGATTTCATCTGAGGATATTTCCTTTTTCACCGTACCCCTCCATGAGCATCCAAATAACATTTTGCCAATTCCACAAGAACTGTCTTAGCGAAAGGCTTCTTAAGGGGAAAGCTGTAACTCTGTGAGATTATTTCAAAGAACACAAAGAAGTTTCTCAGAAAACTTCTTTCTCTTTGCTATCGGAGGATATTTCTTTTGGCCCTATAATCTTCAAAGGTATCCGAAATATCTGTTCTCAGATTCCTCAGAAATAAGGCTAGCAAAGAGATCCACGAAATACAGATGTAACTCTGTGAGATGAATTTACAGAACACTCAGCAGTTTCTCAGAAAGCTTCTTTCCAGATTTCATCTGAGGATATTTCCTTTTTCACCATAGCCCTCTATGGGCTTCCAAATAACACTTTGCCAATTCCACAAGAACTGTCGTAGCGAAAGTCTTCTTTAGGGGAAAGCTGTAACTCAGAGGGATGATTTCAAAGAACACAGAGAAGTTTCTCATAAAACTTCTTTCTCTTTGTTATCGGATGATATTTCCTTTGGCCCTATAGTCTTCAAAGAGATCCGAAATATCTGTTCTCACATTCCTCAGAAATAAGGCTAGCAAAGAGATCCACGAAATGCAGATGTAACTCTGTGACATGAATTAACAGAACACTAAGCAGTTTCTCAGAAAGCTTCTTTCCAGATTTCATCTGAGGATATTTCCTTTTTCACCATAGCCCTCTAGGGGCTTCCAAATATCACTTTGCCAATTCCACAAGAACTGCCTTAGCGAAACGCTTCTTGAGTGGAAAGCTGTAACTCTGTGAGATGATTTCACAGAACACAAAGAAGTTTCTCAGAAAGCTTCTTTCTCTTTGTTATCGGAGGATATTTCTTTTGGCCCTACAGTCTTCAAAGGGATCCGAAATATCTGTTCTCAGATTCCACAGAAATAAGGCTAGCAAAGAGATCAACGAAATACAGATGTAACTCTGTGAGATGAATTAACAGAACACTAAGCAGTTTCTCAGAAAGCTTCTTTCCAGATTTCATCTGAGGATATTTCCTTTTTCACCATAGCCCTCTTTGAGCTCCCAAATATCACTTTGCCAATTCCACAAGAACTGTCTTAGCGAAAGGCTTCTTGAGGGGAAGTTGTAACTCTGGGAGATGATTTCACAGAACACAAAGTAGTTTCTAAAAGCTTCTTTCTATTTGCTATCGGAGGATATTTCCTTTGGCTCTATAGTCTCCAAAGGGGTCCGTAATATCTGTTCTCAGATTCCACAGAAATAAGGCTAACAAAGAGATCCACGAAATGCAGATATAACTCTGAGAAATGAATTAACAGAACACTCAGCAGTTTCTCAGAAAGCTTCTTTCCAGATTTCATCTGAGGATATTTCCTTTATCACCATAGCCCTCTATGGGCTTCCAAATATCACTTTGCCTATTCCACAAGAACTGTCTTAGCGAAAGGCTTCTTGAGGGGAAAGCTGTAACTCTGTGAGATGATTTCACAGAACACAAAGAAGTTTCTCAGAAAGCTTCTTTCTCTTTTTTATCGGACGATATTTCCTTTGGCCCTATAGTCTTCAAAGGGATCCGAAATCTGTTCTCAGATTCCACAGAAATAAGGCTAGCAAAGAGATCCACGAAATACAGATGTAACACTGTGAGATGAATTAACAGAACACTAAGCAGTTTCTCAGAAATCTTCTTTCTAGATTTCATCTGAGGATATTTCCTTTTTCACCATAGCCCTCTAAGGGCTTCCAAATATCACTTTACCGATTCCACAAGAACGGTCTTAGCGAAAGGCCTCTTGAGGGGAAAGCTGTAACTCTGTGAGATGATTTCACAGAACACAATGAAGTTTCTCAGAAAGCTTCTTTCTCTTTGTTATCGGAGGATATTTCCTTTGGCCCTATAGTCTTCAAAGGGATCCGAAATATTTGTTCTCAGATTCCACAGAAATAAGGCTAGCAAAGAGTTCCACGAAATACAGCTGTAACTCTGCGAGATGAATTAACAGAACACTAAGCAGTTTCTCAGAAAGTTCCTTCCAGATTTCATCTGAGAATATTTCCTTTTTCACCGTACCCCTCCATGGGCTTCCAAATAACTCTTTGCCAATTCCCGAAGAACTGTCTTAGCGAAAGGCTTCTTAAGGGGAAAGCTGTAACTCTGTGAGATGATTTCAAAGAACACAAAGAAGTTTCTCAGAAAACTTCTTTCTCTTTGCTATCAGAGGATATTACCTTTGGCCCTATAATCTTTAAAGGGATCCGAAATATCTGTTCTCAGATTCCTCAGAAATAAGGCTAGCAAAGAGATCCACGAAATACAGATGTAACTCTGTGAGATGAATTTACAGAACACTCAGCAGTTTCTCAGAAAGCTTCTTTCCAGATTTCATCTGAGGATATTTCCTTTTTCACCATTGCCCTCTATGGGCTTCCAAATAACACTTTGCCAATTCCACAAGAACTGTCGTAGCGAAAGTCTTCTTTAGGGGAAAGCTGTAACTCAGAGGGATGATTTCAAAGAACACAGAGAAGTTTTTCAGAAAACTTCTTTCTCTTTGTTATCGGATGATATTTCCTTTGGCCCTATAGTCTTCAAAGAGATCCGAAATATCTGTTCTCACATTCCTCAGAAATAAGGCTAGCAAAGAGATCCACGAAATACAGATGTAACTCTGTGAAATGAATTAACAGAACACTAAGCAGTTTCTCAGAAAGCTTCTTTCCAGATTTCATCTGAGGATATTTCCTTTTTCACCATAGCCCTCTATGGGCTTCCAAATATCACTTTGCCAATTCCACAAGAACTGTCTTAGCGAAAGGCTTCTTGAGGGGAAAGCTGTAACTCTGTGAGATGATTTCACAGAACACAAGGAAGTTTCTCAGAAAGCTTCTTTCTCTTTGTTATCGGAGGATATTTCCTTTGACCCTATATTCTCCAAAGGGATCCGAAATATCTGTTCTCAGATTCCACAAAAATAAGGTTAGCAAAGAGATCCACGAAATACAGATGTAACTCTGTGTGATGAATTAACAGAACACTCAGCAGTTTCTCCGAAAGCTTCTTTCCAGATTTCATATGAGGATATTTCCTTTTTCACCATAGCCCTCTAGGGCTTCCAAATATCACTTTGCCAATTCCACAAGAACTGTCTTAGCGAAAGGCTTCTTTAGGGGAAAGCTGTAACTCTGTGAGATGATTTCACATAACACAAAGAAGTTTCTCAGAAAGCTTTTTCTCTTTGTTATTGGAGGATATTTTTTTGGCCCTATAGACTTCAAAGGGATCCGAAATATCTGTTCTCAGATTCCACAGAAATAAGGCTAGCAAAGAGATCCACGAAATACAGATGTAACACTGTGAGATGAATTAACAGAACACTAAGCAGTTTCTCAGAAACCTTCTTTCCAGATTTCATCTGAGGATATTTCCTTTTTCACCATAGCCCTCTGTGGGCTTCCAAATATCACTTTGCCAATTCCACAAGAACTGTCTTAGCGAAAGGCTTCTTGAGGGGAAAGCTGTAACTCTGTGAGATGATTTCACAGAACACAAAGAAGTTTCTCAGAAAGCTTCTTTCTCTTTTTTATAGGACGATATTTCCTTTGGCCCTATAGAACCCAAAGGGGTCTGAAATAACTGTTCTCAGATTCCACAGAAATGAGGCTAGCAAAGTGATCCAAGAAATACAGATGTAACTGTGTGAGATGAATTAACAGAACACTAAGCAGTTTCTCAGAAATCTTCTTTCCAGATTTCATCTGAGGATATTTCCTTTTTCACCATAGCCCTCTAAGGGCTTCCAAATATCACTTTACCAATTCCACAAGAACTGTATTAGCGAAAGGCTTCTTGAGGGGAAAGCTGTAACTCTGTGAGATGATTTCACAGAACACAATGAAGTTTCTCAGAAAGCTTCTTTCTCTTTGTTATCGGAGGATATTTCCTTTGGCCCTATAGTCTTCAAAGGGATCCGAAATATCTGTTCTCAGATTCCACACAAATAAGGCTAGCAAAGAGTTCCACGAAATACAGCTGTAACTCTGTGAGATGAATTAACAGAACACTAAGCAGTTTCTCAGAAAGCTTCTTTCCAGATTTCATCTGAGGATATTTCCTTTTTCACCGTACCCCTCCATGGGCATCCAAATAACATTTTGCCAATTCCACAAGAACTGTCTTAGCGAAAGGCTTCTTAAGGGGAAAGCTGTAACTCTGTGAGATTATTTCAAAGAACACAAAGAAGTTTCTCAGAAAACTTCTTTCTCTTTGCTATCGGAGGATATTTCTTTTGGCCCTATAATCTTCAAAGGGATCCGAAATATCTGTTCTCAGATTCCTCAGAAATAAGGCTAGCAAAGAGATTCACGAAATACAGATGTAACTCTGTGAGATGAATTTACAGAACACTCAGCAGTTTCTCAGAAAGCTTCTTTCCAGATTTCATCTGAGGATATTTCCTTTTTCACCATAGCCCTCTATGGGCTTCCAAATAACACTTTGCCAATTCCACAAGAACTGTCGTAGCGAAAGTCTTCTTTAGGGGAAAGCTGTAACTCAGAGGGATGATTTCAAAGAACACAGAGAAGTTTCTCAGAAAACTTCTTTCTCTTTGTTATCGGATGATATTTCCTTTGGCCCTATAGTCTTCAAAGAGATCCGAAATATCTGTTCTCACATTCCTCAGAAATAAGGCTAGCAAAGAGATCCACGAAATGCAGATGTAACTCTGTGAAATGAATTAACAGAACACTAAGCAGTTTCTCAGAAAGCTTCTTTCCAGATTTCATCTGAGGATATTTCCTTTTTCACCATAGCCCTCTATGGGCTTCCAAATATCACTTTGCCAATTCCACAAGAACTGCCTTAGCGAAACGCTTCTTGAGGGGAAAGCTGTAACTCTGTGAGATGATTTCACAGAACACAAAGAAGTTTCTCAGAAAGCTTCTTTCTCTTTGTTATCGGAGGATATTTCTTTCGGCCCTATAGTCTTCAAAGGCATCCGAAATATCTGTTCTCAGATTCCACAGAAATAAGGCTAGAAAGAGATCCACGAAATACAGATGTAACTCTGTGAGATGAATTACCAGAACACTAAGCAGTTTCTCAGAAAGCTTCTTTCCAGATTTCATCTGAGGATATTTCCTTTTTCACCATAGCCCTCTATGGGCTTCCAAATATCACTTTGCCAATTCCACAAGAACTGTCTTAGCGAAAGGCTTCTTGAGGGGAAAGCTGTAACTCTGTGAGATGATTTCACAGAACACAAAGAAGTTTCTCAGAAAGCTTCTTTCTCTTTGTTATCGGAGGATATTTCCTTTGACCCTATAGTCTCCAAAGGGATCCGAAATATCTGTTCTCAGATTCCACAAATATGAGGTTAGCAAAGAGATCCACGAAATACAGATGTAACTCTGTGAGATGAATTAACAGAACACTCAGCAGTTTCTCAGAAAGCTTCTTACCAGATTTCATCTGAGAATATTTCCTTTTTCACCGTAGCCCTCTATAGTCTTCCAAATATCTCTTTGCCAATTCCACAAGAACTGTCTTAGCGAAAGGCTTCTTGAGGGGAAAGCTGTAACTCTGTGAGGTGATTTCACAGAACACAAAGAAGTTTCTCAAAGCTTCTTTCTCTTTGTTATCGGAGGATATTTCCTTTGGCCTTATAGTCTCCAAAGGGGTCCGAAATATCTGTTCTCAGAATCCACAGAAATAAGGGTAGCAAAGAGATCCACGAAATACAGATGTAACTCTGTGAGATGAATTAACAGAACACTCAGCAGTTTCTCAGAAAGCTTCTTTCCAGATTTCATCTGAGGATATTTACTTTTTCACCATAGCCCTCTATGGGCTTCCAAATATCACTTTGCCAATTCCACAAGAACTGTCTTACCGAAAGGCTTCTTGAGGGGAAAGCTGTAATTCTGTGAGATGATTTCACAGAACACAAAGAAGTTTCTCAGAAAGCTTCTGTCTCTTTTTTATCGGAGGATATTTCCTTTGACCTTATAGTCCTCAAAGGGATCCGAAATCTGTTCTCAGATTCCACATAAATAAGGCTAGCAAAGAAATCCGCGAAATACAGATGTAACTCTGCGAGTGGAAGTCACCAATCACAGAGCAGTTTTTCAGAGAGCTTCTTTCCAGATTTCATCTGAGGATATCTCCTTTTTCACCATAGCCCTCTATGGACTTCCAAATATCACTTTGCCAATTCCACAAGAACTGTCTTAGCGAAAGGCTTCTTGAGTGGAAAGCTGTAACTCTGTGAGATGATTTCACAGAACACAAAGAAGTTTCTCAGAAAGCTTCTTTCTCTTTGTTATCGGAGGATATTTCTTTTGGCCCTACGGTCTTCAAAGGGATCCGAAATATCTGTTCTCAGATTCCACAGAAATAAGGCTAGCAAAGAGATCAACGAAATACAGATGTAACTTTGTGAGATGAATTAACAGAACACTAAGCAGTTTCTCAGAAAGCTTCTTTCCAGATTTCATCTGAGGATATTTCCTTTTTCACCATAGCCCTCTTTGGGCTCCCAAATATCACTTTGCCAATTCCACAAGAACTGTCTTAGCGAAAGGCTTCTTGAGGGGAAGTTGTAACTCTGGGAGATGATTTCACAGAACACAAAGTAGTTTCTAAAAGCTTCTTTCTATTTGCTATCGGAGGATATTTCCTTTGGCTCTATAGTCTCCAAAGGGGTCCGTAATATCTGTTCTCAGATTCCACAGAAATAAGGCTAACAAAGAGATCCACGAAATGCAGATATAACTCTGAGAAATGAATTAACAGAACACTCAGCAGTTTCTCAGAAAGCTTCTTTCCAGATTTCATCTGAGGATATTTCCTTTATCACCATAGCCCTCTATGGGCTTCCAAATATCACTTTGCTACTTCCACAAGAACTGTCTTAGCGAAAGGCTTCTTGAGGGGAAAGCTGTAACTCTGTGAGATGATTTCACAGAACACAAAGAAGTTTCTCAGAAAGCTTCTTTCTCTTTTTTATCGGACGATATTTCCTTTGGCCCTATAGTCTTCAAAGGGATCCGAAATCTGTTCTCAGATTCCACAGAAATAAGGCTAGCAAAGAGATCCACGAAATACAGATGTAACACTGTGAGATGAATTAACAGAACACTAAGCAGTTTCTCAGAAATCTTCTTTCTAGATTTCATCTGAGGATATTTCCTTTTTCACCATAACCCTCTAAGGGCTTCCAAATATCACTTTACCGATTCCACAAGAACTGTCTTAGCGAAAGGCCTCTTGAGGGGAAAGCTGTAACTCTGTGAGATGATTTCACAGAACACAATGAAGTTTCTCAGAAAGCTTCTTTCTCTTTGTTATCGGAGGATATTTCCTTTGGCCCTATAGTCTTCAAAGGGATCCGAAATATTTGTTCTCAGATTCCACAGAAATAAGGCTAGCAAAGAGTTCCACGAAATACAGCTGTAACTCTGTGAGATGAATTAACAGAACACTAAGCAATTTCTCAGAAGGTTCTTTCCAGATTTCATCTGAGGATATTTCTTTTTTCACCGTACCCCTCCATGGGCTTCCAAATAACACTTTGCCAATTCCCGAAGAACTGTCTTAGCGAAAGGCTACTAAAGGGGAAAGCTGTAACTCTGTGAGATGATTTCAAAGAACACAAAGAAGTTTCTCAGAAAACTTCTTTCTCTTTGCTATCGGAGGATATTACCTTTAGCCCTATAATCTTCAAAGGGATCCGAAATATCTGTTCTCAGATTCCTCAGAAATAAGGCTAGCAAAGAGATCCACGAAATACAGATGTAACTCTGTGAGATGAATTTACAGAACACTCAGCAGTTTCTCAGAAAGCTTCTTTCCAGATTTCATCTGAGGATATTTCCTTTTTCACCATTGCCCTCTATGGGCTTCCAAATATCACTTTGCCAATTCCACAAGAACTGTCGTAGCGAAAGTCTTCTTTAGGGGAAAGCTGTAACTCATAGGGATGATTTCAAAGAACACAGAGAAGTTTCTCGGAAAACTTCTTTCTCTTTGTTATCGGATGATATTTCCTTTGGCCCTATAGTCTTCAAAGAGATCCGAAATATCTGTTCTCACATTCCTCAGAAATAAGGCTAGCAAAGAGATCCACGAAATACAGATGTAACTCTGTGAAATGAATTAACAGAACACTAAGCAGTTTCTCAGAAAGCTTCTTTCCAGATTTCATCTGAGGATATTTCCTTTTTCACCATAGCCCTCTATGGGCTTCCAAATATCACTTTGCCAATTCCACAAGAACTGTCTTAGCGAAAGGCTTCTTGAGGGGAAGGCTGTAACTCTGTGAGATGATTTCACAGAACACAAGGAAGTTTCTCAGAAAGCTTCTTTCTCTTTGTTATCGGAGGATATTTCCTTTGACCCTATAGTCTCCAAAGGGATCCGAAATATCTGTTCTCAGATTCCACAAAAATAAGGTTAGCAAAGAGATCCACGAAATACAGATGTAACTCTGTGTGATGAATTAACAGAACACTCAGCAGTTTCTCCGAAAGCTTCTTTCCAGATTTCATATTAGGATATTTCCTTTTTCACCATAGCCCTCTAGGGCTTCCAAATATCACTTTGCCAATTCCACAAGAACTGTCTTAGCGAAAGGCTTCTTTAGGGGAAAGCTGTAACTCTGTGAGATGATTTCACATAACACAAAGAAGTTTCTCAGAAAGCTTTTTCTCTTTGTTATTGGAGGATATTTATTTTGGCACTATAGACTTCAAAGGGATCCGAAATATCTGTTCTCAGATTCCACAGAAATAAGGCTAGCAAAGAGATCCACGAAATACAGATGTAACACTGTGAGATGAATTAACAGAACACTAAGCAGTTTCTCAGAAACCTTCTTTCCAGATTTCATCTGAGGATATTTCCTTTTTCACCATAGCCCTCTGTGGGCTTCCAAATATCACTTTGCCAATTCCACAAGAACTGTCTTAGCGAAAGGCTTCTTGAGGGGAAAACTGTAACTCTGTGAGATGATTTCACAGAACACAAAGAAGTTTCTCAGAAAGCTTCTTTCTCTTTTTTATCGGACGATATTTCCTTTGGCCCTATAGAACCCAAAGGGGTCTGAAATAACTGTTCTCAGATTCCACAGAAATAAGGCTAGCAAGTGATCCAAGAAATACAGATGTAACTGTGTGAGATGAATTAACAGAACACTAAGCAGTTTCTCAGAAATCTTCTTTCCAGATTTCATCTGAGGATATTTCCTTTTTCACCATAGCCCTCTAAGGGCTTCCAAATATCACTTTACCAATTCCACAAGAACTGTCTTAGCGAAAGGCTTCTTGAGGGGAAAGCTGTAACTCTGTGAGATGATTTCACAGAACACAATGAACTTTCTCAGAAAGCTTCTTTCTTTTTGTTATCGGAGGATATTTCCTTTGGCCCTATAGTCTTCAAAGGGATCCAAAATATCTGTTCTCAGATTCCACACAAATAAGGCTAGCAAAGAGTTCCACGAAATACAGCTGCAACTCCGTGAGATGAATTAACAGAACACTAAGCATTTTCTCAGAAAGCTTCTTTCCAGATTTCATCTGAGGATATTTCCTTTTTCACCGTACCCCTCCATGGGCATCCAAATAACATTTTGCCAATTCCACAAGAACTGTCTTAGCGAAAGGCTTCTTAAGGGGAAAGCTGTAACTCTGTGAGATTAATTCAAAGAACACAAAGAAGTTTCTCAGAAAACTTCTTTCTCTTTGCTATCGGAGGATATTTCCTTTGGCCCTATAATCTTCAAAGGTATCCGAAATATCTGTTCTCAGATTCCTCAGAAATAAGGCTAGCAAAGAGATCCACGAAATACAGATGTAACTCTGTGAGATGAATTTACAGAACACTCAGCAGTTTCTCAGAAAGCTTCTTTCCAGATTTCATCTGAGGATATTTCCTTTTTCACCATAGCCCTCTATGGGCTTCCAAATAACACTTTGCCAATTCCACAAGAACTGTCGTAGCGAAAGTCTTCTTTAGGGGAAAGCTGTAACTCAGAGGGATGATTTCAAAGAACACAGAGAAGTTTCTCAGAAAACTTCTTTCTCTTTGTTATCGGATGATATTTCCTTTGGCCCTATAGTCTTCAAAGAGATCCGAAATATCTGTTTTCACATTCCTCAGAAATAAGGCTAGCAAAGAGATCCACGAAATGCAGATGTAACTCTGTGAAATGAATTAACAGAACACTAAGCAGTTTCTCAGAAAGCTTCTTTCCAGATTTCATCTGAGGATATTTCCTTTTTCACCATAGCCCTCTATGGGCTTCCAAATATCACTTTGCAAATTCCACAAGAACTGCCTTAGCGAAAGGCTTCTTGAGGGGAAAGCTGTAACTCTGTGAGATGATTTAACAGAACACAAAGAAGTTTCTCAGAAAGCTTCTTTCTCTTTGTTATCGGAGGATATTTCTTTCGGCCCTATAGTCTTCAAAGGCATCCGAAATACCTGTTCTCAGATTCCACAGAAATAAGGCTAGAAAGAGATCCACGAAATACAGATGGAACTCTGTGAGATGAATTAACAGAACACTCA
Source organism: Macaca nemestrina (assembly GCF_043159975.1). Classification (NCBI taxonomy): domain Eukaryota; kingdom Metazoa; phylum Chordata; class Mammalia; order Primates; family Cercopithecidae; genus Macaca; species Macaca nemestrina. The sequence continues at coordinate 115,915,505 of NC_092131.1, read as the reverse complement.
GCAGTTTCTCAGAAAGCTTCTTTCCAGATTTCATCTGAGGATATTTCCTTTTTCACCATAGCCCTCTATGGGCTTCCAAATATCACTTTGCCAATTCCACAAGAACTGTCTTAGCGAAAGGCTTCTTGAGGGGAAAGCTGTAACTCTGTGAGATGATTTCACAGAACACAAAGAAGTTTCTCAGAAAGCTTCTTTCTCTTTGTTATCGGAGGATATTTCCTTTGACCCTATAGTCTCCAAAGGGATCCGAAATATCTGTTCTCAGATTCCACAAATATAAGGTTAGCAAAGAGATCCACGAAATACAGATGTAACACTGTGAGATGAATTAATAGAACACTAAGCAGTTTCTCAGAAACCTTCTTTCCAGATTTCATCTGAGGATATTTCCTTTTTCACCATAGCCCTCTGTGGGCTTCCAAATATCACTTTGACAATTCCACAAGAACTGTCTTAGCGAAAGGCTTCTTGAGGGGAAAGCTGTAACTCTTTGAGATGATTTCACAGAACACAAAGAAGTTTCTCAGAAAGCTTCTTTCTCTTTGTTATCGGAGGATATTTCCTTTGGCCCTATAGTCCCCAAAGGGGTCTGAAATATCTGTTCTCAGATTCCACAGAAATAAGGCTAGCAAAGAGATCCACGAAATGCAGATGTAACTCTGTGAGATGAATTAATAGAACACTAAGCAGTTTCTCAGAAAGTTTCTTTCAATATTTCATCTGAGGATATTTCCTTTTTCACCATAGCCCTCTAAGGGCTTCCAAATATCACTTTGCCAATTCCACAAGAACTGTCTTAGCGAAAGGCTTCTTGAGGGGAAAGCTGTAACTCTGTGAGATGATTTTGCACAACACAAAGAAGTTTCTCAGAAAGCTTCTTTCTCTTTGTTAATGGAGGATATTTCCTTTGGCCCTATAGTCTCCGGAGGGATCCGAAATATCTGTTCTCAGATTCCACAGAAATAAGGCTAGCAAAGAGATCCACGAAATACAGATGTAACTCTGTGAGGTGTATTAACAGAAGACTAAGCAGTTTCTCAGAAAGCTTCTTTCCAGATTTCATCGGAGGATATTTCCTTTTTCACCATAGCCCTCTATGGGCTTCCAAATATCACTTTGCCAATTCCACATGAACTGTCTTAGCGAAAGGCTTCTTGAGGGGAAAGCTGTTACTCTGGGAGATGATTTCACAGAACACAAAGAAGTTTCTCAGAAAGCTTCTTTCTCTTTGTTATCGGAGGATATTTCCTTTGGCCCTATAGTCTTCAAAGGGATCCGAAATATCTGTTCTCAGATTCCACAGAAATAAGGCTAGCAAAGAGTTCCACGAAATACAGCTGTAACTCTGTGAGATGAATTAACAGAACACTAAGCAGTTTCTCAGAAAGCTTCTTTCCAGATTTCATCTGAGGATATTTCCTTTTTCACCGTAGCCCTCTATGGGCTTCCAAATAACACTTTGCAATTCCACAAGAACTGTCTTAGCGAAAGGCTTCTTGAGGGGAAAGCTGTAACTCTGTGAGATGATTTCAAAGAACACAAAGAAGTTTCTCAGAAAACTTCTTTCTCTTTGCTATCGGAGTATATTTCCTTTGGCCCTATAGTCTTCAAAGGGATCCGAAATATCTGTTCTCAGATTCCTCAGAAATAAGGCTAGCAAAGAGATCCACGAAATACAGATGTAACTCTGTGAGATGAATTTACAGAACACTAAGCAGTTTCTCAGAAAGCTTCTTTCCAGATTTCATCTGAGGATATTTCCTTTTTCACCATAGCCCTCTATGGGCTTCCAAATATCACTTTGCCAATTCCACAAGAACTGCCTTAACGAAAGGCTTCTTGAGGGGAAAGCTGTAACTCTGTGAGATGATTTAACAGAACACAAAGAAGTTTCTCAGAAAGCTTCTTTCTCTTTGTTATCGGAGGATATTTCTTTCGGCCCTATAGTCTTCAAAGGGATCCGAAATGCCTGTTCTCAGATTCCACAGAAATAAGGCTAGAAAGAGATCCACGAAATACAGATGTAACTCTGTGAGATGAATTAACAGAACACTAAGCAGTTTCTCAGAAAGCTTCTTTCCAGATTTCATCTGAGGATATTTCCATTTTCACCATAGCCCTCTATGGGCTTCCAAATATCACTTTGCCAATTCCACAAGAACTGTCTTACCGAAAGGCTTCTTGAGGGGTAAGCTGTAATTCTGTGAGATGATTTCACAAAACACAAAGAAGTTTCTCAGAATGCTTCTGTCTCTTTGTTATCGGAGGATATTTCCTTTGGCCCTATAGTCCTAAAAGGGATCCGAAATCTGTTCTCAGATTCCACATAAATAAGGCTAGCAAAGAGATCCGCGAAATACAGATGTAACTCTGCGAGTGGAAGGCACCAATCACAGAGCAGTTTTTCATAGAGCTTCTTTCCAGATTTCATCTGAGGATATCTCCTTTTTCACCATAGCCCTCTATGGGCTTCCAAATAACACTTTGCCAATTCCACAAGAACTGTCTTAGCGAAAGGCTTCTTGAGTGGAAAGCTGTAACTCTGTGAGATGATTTCACAGAACACAAAGAAGTTTCTCAGAAAGCTTCTTTCTCTTTGTTATCGGAGGATATTTCTTTTGGCCCTATAGTCTTCAAAGGGATCCGAAATATCTGTTCTCAGATTCCACAGAAATAAGGTTAGCAAAGAGATCAACGAAATACAGATGTAACTCTGTGAGATGAATTAACAGAACACTAAGCAGTTTCTCAGAAAGCTTCTTTCCAGATTTCATCTGAGGATATTTCCTTTTTCAACATAGCCCTCTTTGGGCTCCCAAATATCTCTTTGCCAATTCCACAAGAACTGTCTTAGCGAAAAGCTTCCTGTGGGGAAGGCTGTAACTCTGGGAGATGATTTCACAGGACACAAAGTAGTTTCTCAAAGCTTCTTTCTCTTTGCTATCGGAGGATATTTCCTTTGGCTCTATAGTCTCCAAAGGGGTCCGTAATATCTGTTCTCAGATTCCACAGAAATAAAGCTAACAAAGAGATCCACGAAATGCAGATGTAACTCTGTGAAATGAATTAACAGAACACTCAGCAGTTTCTCAGAAAGCTTCTTTCCAGATTTCATCTGAGGATATTTACTTTTTCACCATAGCCCTCTATGGGCTTCCAAATATCACTTTGCCAATTCCACAAGAACTGTCTTACCGAAAGGCTTCTTGAGGGGAAAGCTGTAATTCTGTGAGATGATTTCACAGAACACAAAGAAGTTTCTCAGAAAGCTTCTGTCTCTTTGTTATCGGAGGATATTTCCTTTGACCCTATAGTCCTCAAAGGGATCCGAAATCTGTTCTCAGATTCCACATAAATAAGGCTAGCAAAGAAATCCGCGAAATACAGATGTAACTCTGCGAGTGGAAGTCACCAATCACAGAGCAGTTTTTCAGAGAGCTTCTTTCCAGATTTCATCTGAGGATATCTCCTTTTTCACCATAGCCCTCTATGGACTTCCAAATATCACTTTGCCAATTCCACAAGAACTGTCTTAGCGAAAGGCTTCTTGAGTGGAAAGCTGTAACTCTGTGAGATGATTTCACAGAACACAAAGAAGTTTCTCAGAAAGCTTCTTTCTCTTTGTTATCGGAGGATATTTCTTTTGGCCCTACAGTCTTCAAAGGGATCCGAAATATCTGTTCTCAGATTCCACAGAAATAAGGCTAGCAAAGAGATCAACGAAATACAGATGTAACTTTGTGAGATGAATTAACAGAACACTAAGCAGTTTCTCAGAAAGCTTCTTTCCAGAATTCATCTGAGGATATTTCCTTTTTCACCATAGCCCTCTTTGGGCTCCCAAATATCACTTTGCCAATTCCACAAGAACTGTCTTAGCGAAAGGCTTCTTGAGGGGAAGTTGTAACTCTGGGAGATGATTTCACAGAACACAAAGTAGTTTCTAAAAGCTTCTTTCTATTTGCTATCGGAGGATATTTCCTTTGGCTCTATAGTCTCCAAAGGGATCCGTAATATCTGTTCTCAGATTCCACAGAAATAAGGCTAACAAAGAGATCCACGAAATGCAGATATAACTCTGAGAAATGAATTAACAGAACACTCAGCAGTTTCTCAGAAAGCTTCTTTCCAGATTTCATCTGAGGATATTTCCTTTATCACCATACCCCTCTATGGGCTTCCAAATATCACTTTGCCTATTCCACAAGAACTGTCTTAGCGAAAGGCTTCTTGAGGGGAAAGCTGTAACTCTGTGAGATGATTTCACAGAACACAAAGAAGTTTCTCAGAAAGCTTCTTTCTCTTTTTTATCGGAGGATATTTCCTTTGGCCCTATAGTCTTCAGAGGGATCCGAAATCTGTTCTCAGATTCCACAGAAATAAGGCTAGCAAAGAGATCCACGAAATACAGATGTAACTCTGTGAGATGAATTAACAGAACACTAAGCAGTTTCTCAGAAACCTTCTTTCCAGATTTCATCTCAGGATATTTGCCTTTTTCACCATAGACCTCTATGGTCTTCCAATTATCACTTTGCCAATTCCACAAGAACTGTCTTAGCGAAAGCCTTCCTGAGGGGAAAGCTGCAATTCTGTGAGATGATTTCACAGAACACAAAGAAGTTTCTCATAAAGCTTCTTTCTCTTTGTTATCGGAGGATATTTCCTTTGGCCCTATAGTCTCCAAAGGGATCCGAAATATCTGTTCTCACATTCCTCAGAAATAAGGCTAGCAAAGAGATCCACGAAATACAGATGCAACTCTGTGAGGTGAATTAACAGAAGACTAAGCAGTTTCTCAGAAAGCTTCTTTCCAGATTTCATCTGAGGATGTTTTCTTTTTCACCATAGCCCTCTATGGGCTTCTAAATATCACTTTGCCAATTCCACAATAACTGTCTTATCGAAAGGCTTCTTGAGGGGAAAGCTGTTACTCTGGGAGATGATTTCACAGAACACAAAGAAGTTTCTCAGAAAGCTTCTTTCTCTTTGTTATCGGAGGATATTTCCTTTGGCCCTATAGTCTTCAAAGGGATCCGAAATATCTGTTCTCAGATTCCACAGAAATAAGGCTAGCAAAGAGTTCCACGAAATACAGCTGTAACTCTGTGAGATGAATTAACAGAACACTAAGCAGTTTCTCAGAAAGCTTCTTTCCAGATTTCATCTGAGGATATTTCCTTTTTCACCGTAGCCCTCTATGGGCTTCCAAATAACACTTTGCAATTCCACAAGAACTGTCTTAGCGAAAGGCTTCTTGAGGGGAAAGCTGTAACTCTGTGAGATGATTTCAAAGAACACAAAGAAGTTTCTCAGAAAACTTCTTTCTATTTGCTATCGGAGTATATTTCCTTTGGCCCTATAGTCTTCAAAGGGATCCGAAGTATCTGTTCTCAGATTCCTCAGAAATAAGGCTAGCAAAGAGATCCACGAAATACAGATGTAACTCTGTGAGATGAATTTACAGAACACTAAGCAGTTTCTCAGAAAGCTTCTTTCCAGATTTCATCTGAGGATATTTCCTTTTTCACCATAGCCCTCTATGGGCTTCCAAATATCACTTTGCCAATTCCACAAGAACTGCCTTAACGAAAGGCTTCTTGAGGGGAAAGCTGTAACTCTGTGAGATGATTTAACAGAACACAAAGAAGTTTCTCAGAAAGCTTCTTTCTCTTGTTATCGGAGGATATTTCTTTCGGCCCTATAGTCTTCAAAGGGATCCGAAATACCTGTTCTCAGATTCAACAGAAATAAGGCTAGAAAGAGATCCACGAAATACAGATGTAACTCTGTGAGATGAATTAACAGAACACTAAGCAGTTTCTCAGAAAGCTTCTTTCCAGATTTCATCGGAGGATATTTCCTTTTTCACCATAGCCCTCTATGGGCTTCCAAATATCACTTTGCCAATTCCACAAGAACTGTCTTACCGAAAGGCTTCTTGAGGGGTAAGCTGTAATTCTGTGAGATGATTTCACAAAACACAAAGAAGTTTCTCAGAAAGCTTCTGTCTCTTTGTTATCGGAGGATATTTCCTTTGGCCCTATAGTCCTAAAAGGGATCCGAAATCTGTTCTCAGATTCCACATAAATAAGGCTAGCAAAGAGATCCGCGAAATACAGATGTAACTCTGCGAGTGGAAGGCACCAATCACAGAGCAGTTTTTCAGAGAGCTTCTTTCCAGATTTCATCTGAGGATATCTCCTTTTTCACCGTAGCCCTCTATGGGCTTCCAAATAACACTTTGCCAATTCCACAAGAACTGTCTTAGCGAAAGGCTTCTTGAGTGGATAGCTGTAACTCTGTGAGATGATTTCACAGAACACAAAGAAGTTTCTCAGAAAGCTTCTTTCTCTTTGTTATCGGAGGATATTTCTTTTGGCCCTATAGTCTTCAAAGGGATCCGAAATATCTGTTCTGAGATTCCACAGAAATAAGGCTAGCAAAGAGATCAACGAAATACAGATGTAACTCTGTGAGATGAATTAACAGAACACTAAGCAGTTTCTCAGAAAGCTTCTTTCCAGATTTCATCTGAGGATATTTCCTTTTTCAACATAGCCCTCTTTGGGCTCCCAAATATCACTTTGCCAATTCCACAAGAACTGTCTTAGCGAAAAGCTTCCTGTGGGGAAGGCTGTAACTCTGGGAGATGATTTCACAGGACACAAAGTAGTTTCTCAAAGCTTCTTTCTCTTTGCTATCGGAGGATATTTCCTTTGGCTCTATAGTCTCCAAAGGGGTCCGTAATATCTGTTCTCAGATTCCACAGAAATAAGGCTAACAAAGAGATCCACGAAATGCAGATGTAACTCTGTGAAATGAATTAACAAAACACTCAGCAGTTTCTCGGAAAGCTTCTTTCCAGATTTCCTCTGAGGATATTTCCTTTTTCACCATAGCCCTCTATGGGCTTCCAAATATCACTTTGCCAATTCCACAAGAACTGTCTTAGCGAAAGGCTTCTTGAGGGGAAAGCTGTAACTCTGTGAGATGATTTCACAGAACACAAAGAAGTTTCTCAGAAAGCTTCTTTCTCTTTGTTATCGGAGGATATTTCCTTTGGCCCTATAGTCTTCAAAGGGATCCGAAATATCTGTTCTCAGATTCCACAGAAATAAGGCGAGCAAAGAGTTCCACGAAATACAGCTGTAACTCTGTGAGATGAATTAACAGAACACTAAGCAGTTTCTCAGAAAGCTTCTTTCCAGATTTCATCGGAGGATATTTCGTTTTTCACCGTACCCCTCCATGGGCTTCCAAGTAACACTTTGCCAATTCCAGAAGAACTGTCTTAGCGAAAGGCTTCTTAAGGGGAAAGCTGTAACTCTGTGAGATGATTTCACAGAACACCAAGAAGTTTCTCAGAAAGCTTCTTTCTCTTTGTTATCGGAGGATATTTCCTTTGGCCCTATAGTCCCCAAAGGGGTCTGAAATAACTGTTCTCAGATTCCACAGAAATAAGGCTAGCAAAGTGAACCAAGAAATAAGGATGTAACTGTGTGAGATGAATTAACAGAACACTAAGCAGTTTCTCAGAAATCTTCTTTCCAGATTTCATCTGAGGATATTTCCTTTTTCAACATAGCCCTCTAAGGGCTTCCAAATATCACTTTACCAATTCCACAAGAACTGTCTTAGCGAAAGGCTTCTTGAGGGGAAAGCTGTAACTCTGTGAGATGATTTCAAAGAACACAATGAAGTTTCTCAGAAAGCTTCTTTCTCTTTGTTATCGGAGGATATTTCCTTTGGCCCTATAGTCTTCAAAGGGATCCGAAATATCTGTTCTCAGATTCCACAGAAATAAGGCTAGCAAAGAGTTCCACGAAATACAGCTGTAACTCTGTGAGATGAATTAACAGAACACTAAGCGGTTTCTCAGAAAGCTTCTTTCCAGATTTCATCTGAGGATATTTCCTTTTTCACCGTACCCCTCCATGGGCTTCCAAATAACACTTTGCCAATTCCACAAGAACTGTCGTAGCGAAAGTCTTCTTTAGGGGAAAGCTGTAACTTAGAGGGATGATTTCAAAGAACACAGAGAAGTTTCTCAGAAAACTTCTTTCTCTTTGTTATCGGATGATATTTCCTTTGGCCCTATAGTCTTCAAAGAGATCCGAAATATCTGTTCTCACATTCCTCAGAAATAAGGCTAGCAAAGAGATCCACGAAATGCAGATGTAACTCTGTGAAATGAATTAACAGAACACTAAGCAGTTTCTCAGAAAGCTTCTTTCCAGATTTCATCTGAGGATATTTCCTTTTTCACCATAGCCCTCTATGGGCTTCCAAATATCACTTTGCCAATTCCACAAGAACTGCCTTAGCGAAAGGCTTCTTGAGGGGAAAGCTGTAACTCTGTGAGATGATTTCACAGAACACAAAGAAGTTTCTCAGAAAGCTTCTTTCTCTTTTTTATCGGACGATATTTCCTTTGGCCCTATAGTCTTCAAAGGGATCCGAAATCTGTTCTCAGATTCCACGGAAATAAGGCTAGCAAAGAGATCCACGAAATACAGATGTAACACTGTGAGATGAATTAACAGAACACTAAGCAGTTTCTCAGAAATCTTCTTTCTAGATTTCATCTGAGGATATTTCCTTTTTCACCATAGCCCTCTAAGGGCTTCCAAATATCACTTTACCGATTCCACAAGAACTGTCTTAGCGAAAGGCCTCTTGAGGGGAAAGCTGTAACTCTGTGAGATGATTTCACAGAACACAATGAAGTTTCTCAGAAAGCTTCTTTCTCTTTGTTATCGGAGGATATTTCCTTTGGCCCTATAGTCTTCAAAGGGATCCGAAATATCTGTTCTCAGATTCCACAGAAATAAGGCTAGCAAAGAGTTCCACGAAATACAGCTGTAACTCTGCGAGATGAATTAACAGAACACTAAGCAGTTTCTCAGAAAGTTCTTTCCAGATTTCATCTGAGGATATTTCCTTTTTCACCGTACCCCTCCATGGGCTTCCAAATAACTCTTTGCCAATTCCCGAAGAACTGTCTTAGCGAAAGGCTTCTTAAGGGGAAAGCTGTAACTCTGTGAGATGATTTCAAAGAACACAAAGAAGTTTCTCAGAAAACTTCTTTCTCTTTGCTATCGGAGGATATTACCTTTGGCCCTATAATCTTCAAAGGGATCCGAAATATCTGTTCTCAGATTCCTCAGAAATAAGCTAGCAAAGAGATCCACGAAATAGAGATGTAACTCTGTGAGATGAATTTACAGAACACTCAGCAGTTTCTCAGAAAGCTTCTTTCCAGATTTCATCTGAGGATATTTCCTTTTTCACCATAGCCCTCTATGGGCTTCCAAATAACACTTTGCCAATTCCACAAGAACTGTCGTAGCGAAAGTCTTCTTTAGGGGAAAGCTGTAACTCAGAGGGATGATTTCAAAGAACACAGAGAAGTTTCTCAGAAAACTTCTTTCTCTTTGTTATCGGATGATATTTCCTTTGGCCCTATAGTCTTCAAAGAGATCCGAAATATCTGTTCTCACATTCCTCAGAAATAAGGCTAGCAAAGAGAACCACGAAATACAGATGTAACTCTGTGAAATGAATTAACAGAACACTAAGCAGTTTCTCAGAAAGCTTCTTTCCAGATTTCATCTGAGGATATTTCCTTTTTCACCATAGCCCTCTATGGGCTTCCAAATATCACTTTGCCAATTCCACAAGAACTGTCTTAGCGAAAGGCTTCTTGAGGGGAAAGCTATAACTCTGTGAGATGATTTCACAGAACACAAGGAAGTTTCTCAGAAAGCTTCTTTCTCTTTGTTATAGGAGGATATTTCCTTTGACCCTATAGTCTCCAAAGGGATCCGAAATATCTGTTCTCAGATTCCACAAAAATAAGGTTAGCAAAGAGATCCACGAAATACAGATGTAACTCTGTGTGATGAATTAAAAGAACACTCAGCAGTTTCTCCGAAAGCTTCTTTCCAGATTTCATATGAGGATATTTCCTTTTTCACCATAGCCCTCTAGGGCTTCCAAATATCACTTTGCCAATACCACAAGAACTGTCTTAGCGAAAGGCTTCTTTAGGGGAAAGCTGTAACTCTGTGAGATGATTTCACATAACACAAAGAAGTTTCTCAGAAAGCTTTTTCTCTTTGTTATTGGAGGATATTTTTTTGGCCCTATAGACTTCAAAGTGATCCGAAATATCTGTTCTCAGATTCCACAGAAATAAGGCTAGCAAAGAGATCCACGAAATACAGATGTAACACTGTGAGATGAATTAACAGAACACTAAGCAGTTTCTCAGAAACCTTCTTTCCAGATTTCATCTGAGTATATTTCCTTTTTCACCATAGCCCTCTGTGGGCTTCCAAATATCACTTTGCCAATTCCACAAGAACTGTCTTAGCGAAAGGCTTCTTGAGGGGAAAGCTGTAACTCTGTGAGATGATTTCACAGAACACAAAGAAGTTTCTCAGAAAGCTTCTTTCTCTTTTTTATAGGACGATATTTCCTTGGCCCTATAGAACCCAAAGGGGTCTGAAATAACTGTTCTCAGATTCCACAGAAATAAGGCTAGCAAAGTGATCCAAGAAATACAGATGTAACTGTGTGAGATGAATTAACAGAACACTAAGCAGTTTCTCAGAAATCTTTTTTCCAGATTTCATCTCAGGATATTTCCTTTTTCACCATAGCCCTCTAAGGGCTTCCAAATATCACTTTACCAATTCCACAAGAACTGTCTTAGCGAAAGGCTTCTTGAGGGGAAAGCTGTAACTCTGTGAGATGATTTAACAGAACACAAAGAAGTTTCTCAGAAAGCTTCTTTCTCTTTGTTATCGGAGGATATTTCTTTCGGCCCTATAGTCTTCAAAGGCATCCGAAATACCTGTTCTCAGATTCCACAGAAATAAGGCTAGAAAGAGATCCACGAAATACAGATGTAACTCTGTGAGATGAAATAACAGAACACTAAGCAGTTTCTCAGAAAGCTTCTTTCCAGATTTCATCTGAGGATATTTCCTTTTTCACCATAGCCCTCTATGGGCTTCCAAATATCACTTTGCCAATTCCACAAGAACTGTCTTAGCGAAAGGCTTCTTGAGGGGAAAGCTGTAACTCTGTGAGATGATTTCACAGAACACAAAGAAGTTCCTCAGAAAGCTTTTTTCTCTTTGTTATCGGAGGATATTTCCTTTGACCCTTTAGTCTCCAAAGGGATCCGAAATATCTGTTCTCAGATTCCACAAATATAAGGTTAGCAAAGAGATCCACGAAATACAGATGTAACTCTGTGAGATGAATTAACAGAACACTCAGCAGTTTCTCAGAAAGCTTCTTACCAGATTTCATCTGAGAATATTTCCTTTTTCACCGTAGCCCTCTATAGTCTTCCAAATATCTCTTTGCCAATTCCACAAGTACTGTCTTAGCGAAAGGCTTCTTGAGGGGAAAGCTGTAACTCTGTGAGGTGATTTCACAGAACACAAAGAAGTTTCTCAAACCTTCTTTCTCTTTGTTATCGGAGGATATTTCCTTTGGCCTTATAGTCTCCAAAGGGGTCCGAAATATCTGTTCTCAGAATCCACAGAAATAAGGGTAGCAAAGAGATCCACGAAATACAGATGTAACTCTGTGAGATGAATTAACAGAACACTCAGCAGTTTCTCAGAAAGCTTCTTTCCAGATTTCATCTGAGGATATTTACTTTTTCACCATAGCCCTCTATGGGCTTCCAAATATCACTTTGCCAATTCCACAAGAACTGTCTTACCGAAAGGCTTCTTGAGGGGAAAGCTGTAATTCTGTGAGATGATTTCACAGAACACAAAGAAGTTTCTCAGAAAGCTTCTGTCTCTTTGTTATCGGAGGATATTTCCTTTGACCCTATAGTCCTCAAAGGGATCCGAAATCTGTTCTCAGATTCCACATAAATAAGGCTAGCAAAGAAATCCGCGAAATACAGATGTAACTCTGCGAGTGGAAGTCACCAATCACAGAGCAGTTTTTCAGAGAGCTTCTTTCCAGATTTCATCTGAGGATATCTCCTTTTTCACCATAGCCCTCTATGGACTTCCAAATATCACTTTGCCAATTCCACAAGAACTGTCTTAGCGAAAGGCTTCTTGAGTGGAAAGCTGTAACTCTGTGAGATGATTTCACAGAACACAAAGAAGTTTCTCAGAAAGCTTCTTTCTCTTTGTTATCGGAGGATATTTCTTTTGGCCCTACAGTCTTCAAAGGGATCCGAAATATCTGTTCTCAGATTCCACAGAAATAAGGCTAGCAAAGAGATCAACGAAATACAGATGTAACTTTGTGAGATGAATTAACAGAACACTAAGCAGTTTCTCAGAAAGCTTCTTTTCAGATTTCATCTGAGGATATTTCCTTTTTCACCATAGCCCTCTTTGGGCTCCCAAATATCACTTTGCCAATTCCACAAGAACTGTCTTAGCGAAAGGCTTCTTGAGGGGAAGTTGTAACTCTGGGAGATGATTTCACAGAACACAAAGTAGTTTCTAAAAGCTTCTTTCTATTTGCTATCGGAGGATATTTCCTTTGGCTCTATAGTCTCCAAAGGGATCCGTAATATCTGTTCTCAGATTCCACAGAAATAAGGCTAACAAAGAGATCCACGAAATGCAGATATAACTCTGAGAAATGAATTAACAGAACACTCAGCAGTTTCTCAGAAAGCTTCTTTCCAGATTTCATCTGAGGATATTTCCTTTATCACCATACCCCTCTATGGGCTTCCAAATATCACTTTGCCTATTCCACAAGAACTGTCTTAGCGAAAGGCTTCTTGAGGGGAAAGCTGTAACTCTGTGAGATGATTTCACAGAACACAAAGAAGTTTCTCAGAAAGCTTCTTTCTCTTTTTTATCGGAGGATATTTCCTTTGGCCCTATAGTCTTCAAAGGGATCCGAAATCTGTTCTCAGATTCCACAGAAATAAGGCTAGCAAAGAGATCCACGAAATACAGATGTAACTCTGTGAGATGAATTAACAGAACACTAAGCAGTTTCTCAGAAACCTTCTTTCCAGATTTCATCTCAGGATATTTGCCTTTTTCACCATAGACCTCTATGGTCTTCCAATTATCACTTTGCCAATTCCACAAGAACTGTCTTAGCGAAAGCCTTCCTGAGGGGAAAGCTGCAATTCTGTGAGATGATTTCACAGAACACAAAGAAGTTTCTCATAAAGCTTCTTTCTCTTTGTTATCGGAGGATATTTCCTTTGGCCCTATAGTCTCCAAAGGGATCCGAAATATCTGTTCTCACATTCCTCAGAAATAAGGCTAGCAAAGAGATCCACGAAATACAGATGCAACTCTGTGAGGTGAATTAACAGAAGACTAAGCGGTTTCTCAGAAAGCTTCTTTCCAGATTTCATCTGAGGATGTTTTCTTTTTCACCATAGCCCTCTATGGGCTTCTAAATATCACTTTGCCAATTCCACAATAACTGTCTTATCGAAAGGCTTCTTGAGGGGAAAGCTGTTACTCTGGGAGATGATTTCACAGAACACAAAGAAGTTTCTCAGAAAGCTTCTTTCTCTTTGTTATCGGAGGATATTTCCTTTGGCCCTATAGTCTTCAAAGGGATCCGAAATATCTGTTCTCAGATTCCACAGAAATAAGGCTAGCAAAGAGTTCCACGAAATACAGCTGTAACTCTGTGAGATGAATTAACAGAACACTAAGCAGTTTCTCAGAAAGCTTCTTTCCAGATTTCATCTGAGGATATTTCCTTTTTCACCGTAGCCCTCTATGGGCTTCCAAATAACACTTTGCAATTCCACAAGAACTGTCTTAGCGAAAGGCTTCTTGAGGGGAAAGCTGTAACTCTGTGAGATGATTTCAAAGAACACAAAGAAGTTTCTCCGAAAACTTCTTTCTATTTGCTATCGGAGTATATTTCCTTTGGCCCTATAGTCTTCAAAGGGATCCGAAGTATCTGTTCTCAGATTCCTCAGAAATAAGGCTAGCAAAGAGATCCACGAAATACAGATGTAACTCTGTGAGATGAATTTACAGAACACTAAGCAGTTTCTCAGAAAGCTTCTTTCCAGATTTCATCTGAGGATATTTCCTTTTTCACCATAGCCCTCTATGGGCTTCCAAATATCACTTTGCCAATTCCACAAGAACTGCCTTAACGAAAGGCTTCTTGAGGGGAAAGCTGTAACTCTGTGAGATGATTTAACAGAACACAAAGAAGTTTCTCAGAAAGCTTCTTTCTCTTGTTATCGGAGGATATTTCTTTCGGCCCTATAGTCTTCAAAGGGATCCGAAATACCTGTTCTCAGATTCCACAGAAATAAGGCTAGAAAGAGATCCACGAAATACAGATGTAACTCTGTGAGATGAATTAACAGAACACTAAGCAGTTTCTCAGAAAGCTTCTTTCCAGATTTCATCGGAGGATATTTCCTTTTTCACCATAGCCCTCTATGGGCTTCCAAATATCACTTTGCCAATTCCACAAGAACTGTCTTACCGAAAGGCTTCTTGAGGGGTAAGCTGTAATTCTGTGAGATGATTTCACAAAACACAAAGAAGTTTCTCAGAAAGCTTCTGTCTCTTTGTTATCGGAGGATATTTCCTTTGGCCCTATAGTCCTAAAAGGGATCCGAAATCTGTTCTCAGATTCCACATAAATAAGGCTAGCAAAGAGATCCGCGAAATACAGATGTAACTCTGCGAGTGGAAGGCACCAATCACAGAGCAGTTTTTCAGAGAGCTTCTTTCCAGATTTCATCTGAGGATATCTCCTTTTTCACCATAGCCCTCTATGGGCTTCCAAATAACACTTTGCCAATTCCACAAGAACTGTCTTAGCGAAAGGCTTCTTGAGTGGATAGCTGTAACTCTGTGAGATGATTTCACAGAACACAAAGAAGTTTCTCAGAAAGCTTCTTTCTCTTTGTTATCGGAGGATATTTCTTTTGGCCCTATAGTCTTCAAAGGGATCCGAAATATCTGTTCTCAGATTCCACAGAAATAAGGCTAGCAAAGAGATCAACGAAATACAGATGTAACTCTGTGAGATGAATTAACAGAACACTAAGCAGTTTCTCAGAAAGCTTCTTTCCAGATTTCATCTGAGGATATTTCCTTTTTCAACATAGCCCTCTTTGGGCTCCCAAATATCACTTTGCCAATTCCACAAGAACTGTCTTAGCGAAAACCTTCCTGTGGGGAAGGCTGTAACTCTGGGAGATGATTTCACAGGACACAAAGTAGTTTCTCAAAGCTTCTTTCTCTTTGCTATCGGAGGATATTTCCTTTTGGCTCTATCGTCTCCAAAGGGGTCCGTAATATCTGTTCTCAGATTCCACAGAAATAAGGCTAACAAAGAGATCCACGAAATGCAGATGTAACTCTGTGAAATGAATTAACAAAACACTCAGCAGTTTCTCGGAAAGCTTCTTTCCAGATTTCATCGGAGGATATTTCGTTTTTCACCGTACCCCTCCATGGGCTTCCAAGTAACACTTTGCCAATTCCAGAAGAACTGTCTTAGCGAAAGGCTTCTTAAGGGGAAAGCTGTAACTCTGTGAGATGATTTCACAGAACACCAAGAAGTTTCTCAGAAAGCTTCTTTCTCTTTGTTATCGGAGGATATTTCCTTTGGCCCTATAGTCCCCAAAGGGGTCTGAAATAACTGTTCTCAGATTCCACAGAAATAAGGCTAGCAAAGTGATCCAAGAAATACAGATGTAACTGTGTGAGATGAATTAACAGAACACTAAGCAGTTTCTCAGAAATCTTCTTTCCAGATTTCATCTGAGGATATTTCCTTTTTCAACATAGCCCTCTAAGGGCTTCCAAATATCACTTTACCAATTCCACAAGAACTGTCTTAGCGAAAGGCTTCTTGAGGGGAAAGCTGTAACTCTGTGAGATGATTCCACAGAACACAAAGAAGTTTCTCAGAAAGCTTCTTTCTCTTTGTTATCGGAGGATATTACCTTTGGCCCTATAATCTTCAAAGGGATCCGAAATATCTGTTCTCAGATTCCTCAGAAATAAGGCTAGCAAAGAGATCCACGAAATAGAGATGTAACTCTGTGAGATGAATTTACAGAACACTCAGCAGTTTCTCAGAAAGCTTCTTTCCAGATTTCATCTGAGGATATTTCCTTTTTCACCATAGCCCTCTATGGGCTTCCAAATAACACTTTGCCAATTCCACAAGAACTGTCGTAGCGAAAGTCTTCTTTAGGGGAAAGCTGTAACTCAGAGGGATGATTTCAAAGAACACAGAGAAGTTTCTCAGAAAACTTCTTTCTCTTTGTTATCGGATGATATTTCCTTTGGCCCTATAGTCTTCAAAGAGATCCGAAATATCTGTTCTCACATTCCTCAGAAATAAGGCTAGCAAAGAGAACCACGAAATACAGATGTAACTCTGTGAAATGAATTAACAGAACACTAAGCAGTTTCTCAGAAAGCTTCTTTCCAGATTTCATCTGAGGATATTTCCTTTTTCACCATAGCCCTCTATGGGCTTCCAAATATCACTTTGCCAATTCCACAAGAACTGTCTTAGCGAAAGGCTTCTTGAGGGGAAAGCTATAACTCTGTGAGATGATTTCACAGAACACAAGGAAGTTTCTCAGAAAGCTTCTTTCTCTTTGTTATAGGAGGATATTTCCTTTGACCCTATAGTCTCCAAAGGGATCCGAAATATCTGTTCTCAGATTCCACAAAAATAAGGTTAGCAAAGAGATCCACGAAATACAGATGTAACTCTGTGTGATGAATTAAAAGAACACTCAGCAGTTTCTCCGAAAGCTTCTTTCCAGATTTCATATGAGGATATTTCCTTTTTCACCATAGCCCTCTAGGGCTTCCAAATATCACTTTGCCAATACCACAAGAACTGTCTTAGCGAAAGGCTTCTTTAGGGGAAAGCTGTAACTCTGTGAGATGATTTCACATAACACAAAGAAGTTTCTCAGAAAGCTTTTTCTCTTTGTTATTGGAGGATATTTTTTTGGCCCTATAGACTTCAAAGTGATCCGAAATATCTGTTCTCAGATTCCACAGAAATAAGGCTAGCAAAGAGATCCACGAAATACAGATGTAACACTGTGAGATGAATTAACAGAACACTAAGCAGTTTCTCAGAAACCTTCTTTCCAGATTTCATCTGAGTATATTTCCTTTTTCACCATAGCCCTCTGTGGGCTTCCAAATATCACTTTGCCAATTCCACAAGAACTGTCTTAGCGAAAGGCTTCTTGAGGGGAAAGCTGTAACTCTGTGAGATGATTTCACAGAACACAAAGAAGTTTCTCAGAAAGCTTCTTTCTCTTTTTTATAGGACGATATTTCCTTTGGCCCTATAGAACCCAAAGGGGTCTGAAATAACTGTTCTCAGATTCCACAGAAATAAGGCTAGCAAAGTGATCCAAGAAATACAGATGTAACTGTGTGAGATGAATTAACAGAACACTAAGCAGTTTCTCAGAAATCTTTTTTCCAGATTTCATCTCAGGATATTTCCTTTTTCACCATAGCCCTCTAAGGGCTTCCAAATATCACTTTACCAATTCCACAAGAACTGTCTTAGCGAAAGGCTTCTTGAGGGGAAAGCTGTAACTCTGTGAGATGATTTAACAGAACACAAAGAAGTTTCTCAGAAAGCTTCTTTCTCTTTGTTATCGGAGGATATTTCTTTCGGCCCTATAGTCTTCAAAGGCATCCGAAATACCTGTTCTCAGATTCCACAGAAATAAGGCTAGAAAGAGATCCACGAAATACAGATGTAACTCTGTGAGATGAAATAACAGAACACTAAGCAGTTTCTCAGAAAGCTTCTTTCCAGATTTCATCTGAGGATATTTCCTTTTTCACCATAGCCCTCTATGGGCTTCCAAATATCACTTTGCCAATTCCACAAGAACTGTCTTAGCGAAAGGCTTCTTGAGGGGAAAGCTGTAACTCTGTGAGATGATTTCACAGAACACAAAGAAGTTCCTCAGAAAGCTTTTTTCTCTTTGTTATCGGAGGATATTTCCTTTGACCCTTTAGTCTCCAAAGGGATCCGAAATATCTGTTCTCAGATTCCACAAATATAAGGTTAGCAAAGAGATCCACGAAATACAGATGTAACTCTGTGAGATGAATTAACAGAACACTCAGCAGTTTCTCAGAAAGCTTCTTACCAGATTTCATCTGAGAATATTTCCTTTTTCACCGTAGCCCTCTATAGTCTTCCAAATATCTCTTTGCCAATTCCACAAGTACTGTCTTAGCGAAAGGCTTCTTGAGGGGAAAGCTGTAACTCTGTGAGGTGATTTCACAGAACACAAAGAAGTTTCTCAAACCTTCTTTCTCTTTGTTATCGGAGGATATTTCCTTTGGCCTTATAGTCTCCAAAGGGGTCCGAAATATCTGTTCTCAGAATCCACAGAAATAAGGGTAGCAAAGAGATCCACGAAATACAGATGTAACTCTGTGAGATGAATTAACAGAACACTCAGCAGTTTCTCAGAAAGCTTCTTTCCAGATTTCATCTGAGGATATTTACTTTTTCACCATAGCCCTCTATGGGCTTCCAAATATCACTTTGCCAATTCCACAAGAACTGTCTTACCGAAAGGCTTCTTGAGGGGAAAGCTGTAATTCTGTGAGATGATTTCACAGAACACAAAGAAGTTTCTCAGAAAGCTTCTGTCTCTTTGTTATCGGAGGATATTTCCTTTGACCCTATAGTCCTCAAAGGGATCCGAAATCTGTTCTCAGATTCCACATAAATAAGGCTAGCAAAGAAATCCGCGAAATACAGATGTAACTCTGCGAGTGGAAGTCACCAATCACAGAGCAGTTTTTCAGAGAGCTTCTTTCCAGATTTCATCTGAGGATATCTCCTTTTTCACCATAGCCCTCTATGGACTTCCAAATATCACTTTGCCAATTCCACAAGAACTGTCTTAGCGAAAGGCTTCTTGAGTGGAAAGCTGTAACTCTGTGAGATGATTTCACAGAACACAAAGAAGTTTCTCAGAAAGCTTCTTTCTCTTTGTTATCGGAGGATATTTCTTTTGGCCCTACAGTCTTCAAAGGGATCCGAAATATCTGTTCTCAGATTCCACAGAAATAAGGCTAGCAAAGAGATCAACGAAATACAGATGTAACTTTGTGAGATGAATTAACAGAACACTAAGCAGTTTCTCAGAAAGCTTCTTTTCAGATTTCATCTGAGGATATTTCCTTTTTCACCATAGCCCTCTTTGGGCTCCCAAATATCACTTTGCCAATTCCACAAGAACTGTCTTAGCGAAAGGCTTCTTGAGGGGAAGTTGTAACTCTGGGAGATGATTTCACAGAACACAAAGTAGTTTCTAAAAGCTTCTTTCTATTTGCTATCGGAGGATATTTCCTTTGGCTCTATAGTCTCCAAAGGGATCCGTAATATCTGTTCTCAGATTCCACAGAAATAAGGCTAACAAAGAGATCCACGAAATGCAGATATAACTCTGAGAAATGAATTAACAGAACACTCAGCAGTTTCTCAGAAAGCTTCTTTCCAGATTTCATCTGAGGATATTTCCTTTATCACCATACCCCTCTATGGGCTTCCAAATATCACTTTGCCTATTCCACAAGAACTGTCTTAGCGAAAGGCTTCTTGAGGGGAAAGCTGTAACTCTGTGAGATGATTTCACAGAACACAAAGAAGTTTCTCAGAAAGCTTCTTTCTCTTTTTTATCGGAGGATATTTCCTTTGGCCCTATAGTCTTCAAAGGGATCCGAAATCTGTTCTCAGATTCCACAGAAATAAGGCTAGCAAAGAGATCCACGAAATACAGATGTAACTCTGTGAGATGAATTAACAGAACACTAAGCAGTTTCTCAGAAACCTTCTTTCCAGATTTCATCTCAGGATATTTGCCTTTTTCACCATAGACCTCTATGGTCTTCCAATTATCACTTTGCCAATTCCACAAGAACTGTCTTAGCGAAAGCCTTCCTGAGGGGAAAGCTGCAATTCTGTGAGATGATTTCACAGAACACAAAGAAGTTTCTCATAAAGCTTCTTTCTCTTTGTTATCGGAGGATATTTCCTTTGGCCCTATAGTCTCCAAAGGGATCCGAAATATCTGTTCTCACATTCCTCAGAAATAAGGCTAGCAAAGAGATCCACGAAATACAGATGCAACTCTGTGAGGTGAATTAACAGAAGACTAAGCGGTTTCTCAGAAAGCTTCTTTCCAGATTTCATCTGAGGATGTTTTCTTTTTCACCATAGCCCTCTATGGGCTTCTAAATATCACTTTGCCAATTCCACAATAACTGTCTTATCGAAAGGCTTCTTGAGGGGAAAGCTGTTACTCTGGGAGATGATTTCACAGAACACAAAGAAGTTTCTCAGAAAGCTTCTTTCTCTTTGTTATCGGAGGATATTTCCTTTGGCCCTATAGTCTTCAAAGGGATCCGAAATATCTGTTCTCAGATTCCACAGAAATAAGGCTAGCAAAGAGTTCCACGAAATACAGCTGTAACTCTGTGAGATGAATTAACAGAACACTAAGCAGTTTCTCAGAAAGCTTCTTTCCAGATTTCATCTGAGGATATTTCCTTTTTCACCGTAGCCCTCTATGGGCTTCCAAATAACACTTTGCAATTCCACAAGAACTGTCTTAGCGAAAGGCTTCTTGAGGGGAAAGCTGTAACTCTGTGAGATGATTTCAAAGAACACAAAGAAGTTTCTCCGAAAACTTCTTTCTATTTGCTATCGGAGTATATTTCCTTTGGCCCTATAGTCTTCAAAGGGATCCGAAGTATCTGTTCTCAGATTCCTCAGAAATAAGGCTAGCAAAGAGATCCACGAAATACAGATGTAACTCTGTGAGATGAATTTACAGAACACTAAGCAGTTTCTCAGAAAGCTTCTTTCCAGATTTCATCTGAGGATATTTCCTTTTTCACCATAGCCCTCTATGGGCTTCCAAATATCACTTTGCCAATTCCACAAGAACTGCCTTAACGAAAGGCTTCTTGAGGGGAAAGCTGTAACTCTGTGAGATGATTTAACAGAACACAAAGAAGTTTCTCAGAAAGCTTCTTTCTCTTGTTATCGGAGGATATTTCTTTCGGCCCTATAGTCTTCAAAGGGATCCGAAATACCTGTTCTCAGATTCCACAGAAATAAGGCTAGAAAGAGATCCACGAAATACAGATGTAACTCTGTGAGATGAATTAACAGAACACTAAGCAGTTTCTCAGAAAGCTTCTTTCCAGATTTCATCGGAGGATATTTCCTTTTTCACCATAGCCCTCTATGGGCTTCCAAATATCACTTTGCCAATTCCACAAGAACTGTCTTACCGAAAGGCTTCTTGAGGGGTAAGCTGTAATTCTGTGAGATGATTTCACAAAACACAAAGAAGTTTCTCAGAAAGCTTCTGTCTCTTTGTTATCGGAGGATATTTCCTTTGGCCCTATAGTCCTAAAAGGGATCCGAAATCTGTTCTCAGATTCCACATAAATAAGGCTAGCAAAGAGATCCGCGAAATACAGATGTAACTCTGCGAGTGGAAGGCACCAATCACAGAGCAGTTTTTCAGAGAGCTTCTTTCCAGATTTCATCTGAGGATATCTCCTTTTTCACCATAGCCCTCTATGGGCTTCCAAATAACACTTTGCCAATTCCACAAGAACTGTCTTAGCGAAAGGCTTCTTGAGTGGATAGCTGTAACTCTGTGAGATGATTTCACAGAACACAAAGAAGTTTCTCAGAAAGCTTCTTTCTCTTTGTTATCGGAGGATATTTCTTTTGGCCCTATAGTCTTCAAAGGGATCCGAAATATCTGTTCTCAGATTCCACAGAAATAAGGCTAGCAAAGAGATCAACGAAATACAGATGTAACTCTGTGAGATGAATTAACAGAACACTAAGCAGTTTCTCAGAAAGCTTCTTTCCAGATTTCATCTGAGGATATTTCCTTTTTCAACATAGCCCTCTTTGGGCTCCCAAATATCACTTTGCCAATTCCACAAGAACTGTCTTAGCGAAAACCTTCCTGTGGGGAAGGCTGTAACTCTGGGAGATGATTTCACAGGACACAAAGTAGTTTCTCAAAGCTTCTTTCTCTTTGCTATCGGAGGATATTTCCTTTTGGCTCTATCGTCTCCAAAGGGGTCCGTAATATCTGTTCTCAGATTCCACAGAAATAAGGCTAACAAAGAGATCCACGAAATGCAGATGTAACTCTGTGAAATGAATTAACAAAACACTCAGCAGTTTCTCGGAAAGCTTCTTTCCAGATTTCATCGGAGGATATTTCGTTTTTCACCGTACCCCTCCATGGGCTTCCAAGTAACACTTTGCCAATTCCAGAAGAACTGTCTTAGCGAAAGGCTTCTTAAGGGGAAAGCTGTAACTCTGTGAGATGATTTCACAGAACACCAAGAAGTTTCTCAGAAAGCTTCTTTCTCTTTGTTATCGGAGGATATTTCCTTTGGCCCTATAGTCCCCAAAGGGGTCTGAAATAACTGTTCTCAGATTCCACAGAAATAAGGCTAGCAAAGTGATCCAAGAAATACAGATGTAACTGTGTGAGATGAATTAACAGAACACTAAGCAGTTTCTCAGAAATCTTCTTTCCAGATTTCATCTGAGGATATTTCCTTTTTCAACATAGCCCTCTAAGGGCTTCCAAATATCACTTTACCAATTCCACAAGAACTGTCTTAGCGAAAGGCTTCTTGAGGGGAAAGCTGTAACTCTGTGAGATGATTCCACAGAACACAATGAAGTTTCTCAGAAACCTTCTTTCTCTTTGTTATCGGAGGATATTTCCTTTGGCCCTATAGTCTTCAAAGGGATCCGAAATATCTGTTCTCAGATTCCACAGAAATAAGGCTAGCAAAGAGTTCCACGAAATACAGCTGTAACTCTGTGAGATGAATTAACAGAACACTAAGCAGTTTCTCAGAAAGCTTCTTTCCAGATTTCATCTGAGGATATTTCCTTTTTCACCGTACCCCTCCATGGGCTTCCAAATAACACTTTGCCAATTCCACAAGAACTGTCTTAGTGAAAGTCTTCTTTAGGGGAAAGCTGTAACTCAGAGGGATGATTTCAAAGAACACAGAGAAGTTTCTCAGAAAACTTCTTTCTCTTTGTTATCGGATGATATTTCCTTTGGCCCTATAGTCTTCAAAGAGATCCGAAATATCTGTTCTCACATTCCTCAGAAATAAGGCTAGCAAAGAGATCCACGAAATACAGATGTAACTCTGTGAAATGAATTAACAGAACACTAAGCAGTTTCTCAGAAAGCTTCTTTCCAGATTACATCTGAGGATATTTCCTTTTTCACCATAGCCCTCTATGGGCTTCCAAATATCACTTTGCCAATTCCACAAGAACTGCCTTAGCGAAACGCTTCTTGAGGGGAAAGCTGTAACTCTGTGAGATGATTTAACAGAACACAAAGAAGTTTCTCAGAAAGCTTCTTTCTCTTTGTTATCGGAGGATATTTCTTTCGGCCCTATAGTCTTCAAAGGGATCCGAAATACCTGTTCTCAGATTCCACAGAAATAAGGCTAGAAAGAGATCCACGAAATACAGATGTAACTCTGTGAGATGAATTAACAGAACACTAAGCAGTTTCTCAGAAAGCTTCTTTCCAGATTTCATCTGAGGATATTTCCTTTTTCACCATAGCCCTCTATGGGCTTCCAAATATCACTTTGCCAATTCCACAAGAACTGTCTTAGCGAAAGGCTTCTTGAGGGGAAAGCTGTAACTCTGTGAGATGATTTCAGAGAACACAAGGAAGTTTCTCAGAAAGCTTCCTTCTCTTTGTTATCGGAGGATATTTCCTTTGACCCTATAGTCTCCAAAGGGATCCGAAATATCTGTTCTCAGATTCCACAAAAATAAGGTTAGCAAAGAGATCCACGAAATACAGATGTAACTCTGTGAGATGAATTAACAGAACACTCAGCAGTTTCTCCGAAAGCTTCTTTCCAGATTTCATATGAGGATATTTCCTTTTTCACCGTAGCCCTCTAGGGCTTCCAAATATCACTTTGCCAATTCCACAAGAACTGTCTTAGCGAAAGGCTTCTTGAGGGGAAAGCTGTAACTCTGTGAGATGATTTCACAGAACACAAAGTAGTTTCTCAGAAAGCTTCTTTCTCTTTTTTATCGGACGATATTTCCTTTGGCCCTATAGTCTTCAAAGGGATCCGAAATCTGTTCTCAGATTCCACGGAAATAAGGCTAGCAAAGAGATCCACGAAATACAGATGTAACTCTGTGAGATGAATTAACAGAACACTCAGCAGTTTCTCAGAAAGCTTCTTTCCAGATTTCATCTGAGGATATTTACTTTTTCACCATAGCCCTCTATGGGCTTCCAAATATCACTTTGCCAATTCCACAAGAACTGTCTTACCGAAAGGCTTCTTGAGGGGAAAGCTGTAATTCTGTGAGATGATTTCACAGAACACAAAGAAGTTTCTCAGAAAGCTTCTGTCTCTTTGTTATCGGAGGATATTTCCTTTGACCCTATAGTCCTCAAAGGGATCCGAAATCTGTTCTCAGATTCCACATAAATAAGGCTAGCAAAGAAATCCGCGAAATACAGATGTAACTCTGCGAGTGGAAGTCACCAATCACAGAGCAGTTTTTCAGAGAGCTTCTTTCCAGACTTCATCTGAGGATATCTCCTTTTTCACCATAGCCCTCTATGGACTTCCAAATATCACTTTGCCAATTCCACAAGAACTGTCTTAGCGAAAGGCTTCTTGAGTGGAAAGCTGTAACTCTGTGAGATGATTTCACAGAACACAAAGAAGTTTCTCAGAAAGCTTCTTTCTCTTTGTTATCGGAGGATATTTCTTTTGGCCCTACAGTCTTCAAAGGGATCCGAAATATCTGTTCTCAGATTCCACAGAAATAAGGCTAGCAAAGAGATCAACGAAATACAGATGTAACTTTGTGAGATGAATTAACAGAACACTAAGCAGTTTCTCAGAAAGCTTCTTTCCAGATTTCATCTGAGGATATTTCCTTTTTCACCATAGCCCTCTTTGGGCTCCCAAATATCACTTTGCCAATTCCACAAGAACTGTCTAAGCGAAAGGCTTCTTGAGGGGAAGTTGTAACTCTGGGAGATGATTTCACAGAACACAAAGTAGTTTCTAAAAGCTTCTTTCTATTTGCTATCGGAGGATATTTCCTTTGGCTCTATAGTCTCCAAAGGGGTCCGTAATATCTGTTCTCAGATTCCACAGAAATAAGGCTAACAAAGAGATCCACGAAATGCAGATATAACTCTGAGAAATGAATTAACAGAACACTCAGCAGTTTCTCAGAAAGCTTCTTTCCAGATTTCATCTGAGGATATTTCCTTTATCACCATACACCTCTATGGGCTTCCAAATATCACTTTGCCTATTCCACAAGAACTGTCTTAGCGAAAGGCTTCTTGAGGGGAAAGCTGTAACTCTGTGAGATGATTTCACAGAACACAAAGAAGTTTCTCAGAAAGCTTCTTTCTCTTTTTTATCGGACGATATTTCCTTTGGCCCTATAGTCTTCAAAGGGATCCGAAATCTGTTCTCAGATTCCACAGAAATAAGGCTAGCAAAGAGATCCACGAAATACAGATGTAATACTGTGAGATGAATTAACAGAACACTAAGCAGTTTCTCAGAAATCTTCTTTCTAGATTTCATCTGAGGATATTTCCTTTTTCACCATAACCCTCTAAGGGCTTCCAAATATCACTTTACCGAATCCACAAGAACTGTCTTAGCGAAAGGCCTCTTGAGGGGAAAGCTGTAACTCTGTGAGATGATTTCACAGAACACAATGAAGTTTCTCAGAAAGCTTCTTTCTCTTTGTTATCGGAGGATATTTCCTTTGGCCCTATAGTCTTCAAAGGGATCCGAAATATTTGTTCTTAGATTCCACAGAAATAAGGCTAGCAAAGAGTTCCACGAAATACAGCTGTAACTCTGTGAGATGAATTAACAGAACACTAAGCAGTTTCTCAGAAAGTTCTTTCCAGATTTCATCTGAGGCTATTTCCTTTTTCACCGTACCCCTCCATGGGCTTCCAAATAACACTTTGCCAATTCCCGAAGAACTGTCTTAGCGAAAGGCTTCTAAAGGGGAAAGCTGTAACTCTGTGAGATGATTTCAAAGAACACAAAGAACTTTCTCAGAAAACTTCTTTCTCTTTGCTATCGGAGGATATTACCTTTGGCCCTATAATCTTCAAAGGGATCCGAAATATCTGTTCTCAGATTCCTCAGAAATAAGGCTAGCAAAGAGATCCACGAAATACAGATGTAACTCTGTGAGATGAATTTACAGAACACTCAGCAGTTTCTCAGAAAGCTTCTTTCCAGATTTCATCTGAGGATATTTCCTTTTTCTCCATTGCCCTCTATGGGCTTCCAAATAACACTTTGCCAATTCCACAAGAACTGTCGTAGCGAAAGTCTTCTTTAGGGGAAAGCTGTAACTCAGAGGGATGATTTCAAAGAACACAGAGAAGTTTCTCAGAAAACTTCTTTCTCTTTGTTATCGGATGATATTTCCTTTGGCCCTATAGTCTTCAAAGAGATCCGAAATATCTGTTCTCACATTCCTCAGAAATAAGGCTAGCAAAGAGATCCACGAAATACAGATGTAACTCTGTGAAATGAATTAACAGAACACTAAGCAGTTTCTCAGAAAGCTTCTTTCCAGATTTCATCTGAGGATATTTCCTTTTTCACCATAGCCCTCTATGGGCTTCCAAATATCACTTTGCCAATTCCACAAGAACTGTCTTAGCGAAAGGCTTCTTGAGGGGAAGGCTGTAACTCTGCGAGATGATTTCACAGAACACAAGGAAGTTTCTCAGAAAGCTTCTTTCTCTTTGTTATCGGAGGATATTTCCTTTGACCCTATAGTCTCCAAAGGGATCCGAAATATCTGTTCTCAGATTCCACAAAAATAAGGTTAGCAAAGAGATCCACGAAATACAGATGTAACTCTGTGTGATGAATTAACAGAACACTCAGCAGTTTCTCCGAAAGCTTCTTTCCAGATTTCATATGAGGATATTTCCTTTTTCACCATAGCCCTCTAGGGCTTCCAAATATCACTTTGCCAATTCCACAAGAACTGTCTTAGCGAAAGGCTTCTTGAGGGGAAGGCTGTAACTCTGTGAGATGATTTCACAGAACACAAGGAAGTTTCTCAGAAAGCTTCTTTCTCTTTGTTATCGGAGGATATTTCCTTTGGCCCTATAGTCTTCAAAGGGATCCGAAATATCTGTTCTCAGATTGCACAGAAATAAGGCTAGCAAAGAGATCCACGAAATACAGATGTAACACTGTGAGATGAATTAACAGAACACTAAGCAGTTTCTCAGAAACCTTCTTTCCAGATTTCATCTGAGGATATTTCCTTTTCACCATAGCCCTCTGTGGGCTTCCAAATATCACTTTGCCAATTCCACAAGAACTGTCTTAGCGAAAGGCTTCTTGAGGGGAAAGCTGTAACTCTGTGAGATGATTTCACAGAACACAAAGAAGTTTCTCAGAAAGCTTCTTTCTCTTTTTTATCGGACGATATTTCCTTTGGCCCTATAGAACCCAAAGGGGTCTGAAATAACTGTTCTCAGATTCCACAGAAATAAGGCTAGCAAGTGATCCAAGAAATACAGATGTAACTGTGTGAGATGAATTAACAGAACACTAAGCAGTTTCTCAGAAATCTTCTTTCCAGATTTCATCTGAGGATATTTCCTTTTTCACCATAGCCCTCTAAGGGCTTCCAAATATCACTTTACCAATTCCACAAGAACTGTCTTAGCGAAAGGCTTCTTGAGGGGAAAGCTGTAACTCTGTGAGATGATTTCACAGAACACAATGAAGTTTCTCAGAAAGCTTCTTTCTCTTTGTTATCGGAGGATATTTCCTTTGGCCCTATAGTCTTCAAAGGGATCCGAAATATCTGTTCTCAGATTCCACACAAATAAGGCTAGCAAAGAGTTCCACGAAATACAGCTGTAACTCTGTGAGATGAATTAACAGGACACTAAGCAGTTTCTCAGAAAGCTTCTTTCCAGATTTCATCTGAGGATATTTCCTTTTTCACCGTACCCCTCCATGGGCATCCAAATAACATTTTGCCAATTCCACAAGAACTGTCTTAGCGAAAGGCTTCTTAAGGGGAAAGCTGTAACTCTGTGAGATTATTTCAAAGAACACAAAGAAGTTTCTCAGAAAACTTCTTTCTCTTTGCTATCGGAGGATATTTCCTTTGGCCCTATAATCTTCAAAGGTATCCGAAATATCTGTTCTCAGATTCCTCAGAAATAAGGCTAGCAAAGAGATCCACGAAATACAGATGTAACTCTGTGAGATGAATTTACAGAACACTCAGCAGTTTCTCAGAAAGCTTCTTTCCAGATTTCATCTGAGGATATTTCCTTTTTCACCATAGCCCTCTATGGGCTTCCAAATAACACTTTGCCAATTCCACAAGAACTGTCGTAGCGAAAGTCTTCTTTAGGGGAAAGCTGTAACTCAGAGGGATGATTTCAAAGAACACAGAGAAGTTTCTCAGAAAACTTCTTTCTCTTTGTTATCGGATGATATTTCCTTTGGCCCTATAGTCTTCAAAGAGATCCGAAATATCTGTTCTCACATTCCTCAGAAATAAGGCTAGCAAAGAGATCCACGAAATGCAGATGTAACTCTGTGAAATGAATTAACAGAACACTAAGCAGTTTCTCAGAAAGCTTCTTTCCAGATTTCATCTGAGGATATTTCCTTTTTCACCATAGCCCTCTATGGGCTTCCAAATATCACTTTGCCAATTCCACAAGAACTGTCTTAGCGAAAGGCTTCTTGAGGGGAAAGCTGTAACTCTGTGAGATGATTTCACAGAACACAAAGAAGTTTCTCAGAAAGCTTCTTTCTCTTTGTTATCGGAGGATATTTCCTTTGACCCTCTAGTCTCCAAAGGGATCCGAAATATCTGTTCTCAGATTCCACAAATATAAGGTTAGCAAAGAGATCCACGAAATACAGATGTAACTCTGTGAGATGAATTAACAGAACACTCAGCAGTTTTTCCGAAAGCTTCTTTCCAGATTTCATATGAGGATATCTCTTTTTTCACCATAGCCCTCTAGGGCTTCGAAATATCACTTTACCAATTCCACAAGAACTGTCTTAGCGAAAGGCTTCTTTAGGGGAAAGCTGTAACTCTGTGAGATGATATCACAGAACACAAAGAAGTTTCTCAGAAAGCTCTTTCTCTTTGTTATGGGAGGATATATCTTTTGGCCCTATAGTCTTCAAAGGGATCCGAAATATCTGTTCTCAGATTCCACAGAAATAAGGCTAGCAAAGAGATCCACGAAATACAGATGTAACACTGTGAGATGAATTAACAGAACACTAAGCAGTTTCTCAGAAACCTTCTTTCCAGATTTCATCTGAGGATATTTCCTTTTTCACCATAGCCCTCTGTGGGCTTCCAAATATCACTTTGCCAATTCCACAAGAACTGTCTTAGCGAAAGGCTTCTTGAGCGGAAAGCTGTAACTCTTTGAGATGATTTCACAGAACACAAAGAAGTTTCTCAGAAAGCTCCTTTCTCTTTGTTATCGGAGGATATTTCCTTTGGCCCTATAGTCCCCAAAGGGGTCTGAAATATCTGTTCTCAGATTCCACAGAAATAAGGCTAGCAAAGAGATCCACGAAATGCAGATGTAACTCTGTGAGATGAATTAATAGAACACTAAGCAGTTTCTCAGATAGTTTCTTTCAATATTTCATCTGAGGATATTTCCTTTTTCACCATAGCCCTCTAGGGCTTCCAAATATCACTTTGCCAATTCCACAAGAACTGTCTTAGCGAAAGGCTTCTTGAGGGGAAAGCTGTAACTCTGTGAGATGATTTTGCACAACACAAAGAAGTTTCTCAGAAAGCTTCTGTCTCTTTGTTATCGGAGGATATTTCCTTTGGCCCTATAGTCCTAAAAGGGATCCGAAATATCTGTTCTCAGATTCCACAAATATAAGGTTAGCAAAGAGATCCACGAAATACAGATGTAACTCTCTGAGATGAATTTACAGAACACTCAGCAGTTTCTCAGAAAGCTTCTTTCCAGATTTCATCTGAGGATATTTCCTTTTTCACCATAGCCCTCTATGGGCTTCCAAATAACACTTTGCCAATTCCACAAGAACTGTCGTAGCGAAAGTCTTCTTTAGGGGAAAGCTGTAACTCAGAGGGATGATTTCAAAGAACACAGAGAAGTTTCTCAGAAAACTTCTTTCTCTTTGTTATCGGATGATATTTCCTTTGGCCCTATAGTCTTCAAAGAGATCCGAAATATCTGTTCTCACATTCCTCAGAAATAAGGCTAGCAAAAAGATCCACGAAATGCAGATGCAACTCTGTGAAATGAATTAACAGAACACTAAGCAGTTTCTCAGAAAGCTTCTTTCCAGATTTCATCTGAGGATATTTCCTTTTTCACCATAGCCCTCTATGGGCTTCCAAATATCACTTTGCCAATTCCACAAGAACTGCCTTAGCGAAACGCTTCTTGAGGGGAAAGCTGTAACTCTGTGAGATGATTTAACAGAACACAAAGAAGTTTCTCAGAAAGCTTCTTTCTCTTTGTTATCGGAGGATATTTCTTTCGGCCCTATAGTCTTCAAAGGCATCCGAAATACCTGTTCTCAGATTCCACAGAAATAAGGCTAGAAAGAGATCCACGAAATACAGATGTAACTCTGTGAGATGAATTAACAGAACACTAAGCAGTTTCTCAGAAAGCTTCTTTCCAGATTTCCTCTGAGGATATTTCCTTTTTCACCATAGCCCTCTATGGGCTTCCAAATATCACTTTGCCAATTCCACAAGAACTGTCTTAGCGAAAGGCTTCTTGAGGGGAAAGCTGTAACTCTGTGAGATGATTTCACAGAACACAAAGAAGTTTCTCAGAAAGCTTCTTTCTCTTTGTTATCGGAGGATATTTCCTTTGACCCTATAGTCTCCAAAGGGATCCGAAATATCTGTTCTCAGATTCCACAAATATAAGGTTAGCAAAGAGATCCACGAAATACAGATGTAACTCTGTGAGATGAATTAACAGAACACTCAGCAGTTTCTCCGAAAGCTTCTTTCCAGATTTCATATGAGGATATCTCTTTTTTCACCATAGCCCTCTAGGGCTTCGAAATATCACTTTACCAATTCCACAAGAACTGTCTTAGCGAAAGACTTCTTTAGGGGAAAGCTGTAACTCTGTGAGATGATTTCACAGAACACAAAGAAGTTTCTCAGAAAGCTCTTTCTCTTTGTTATGGGAGGATATATCTTTTGGCCCTATAGTCTTCAAAGGGATCCGAAATATCTGTTCTCAGATTCCACAGAAATAAGGCTAGCAAAGAGATCCACGAAATACAGATGTAACACTGTGAGATGAATTAACAGAACACTAAGCAGTTTCTCAGAAACCTTCTTTCCAGATTTCATCTGAGGATATTTCCTTTTTCACCATAGCCCTCTGTGGGCTTCCAAATATCACTTTGCCAATTCCACAAGAACTGTCTTAGCGAAAGGCTTCTTGAGGGGAAAGCTGTAACTCTTTGAGATGATTTCACAGAACACAAAGAAGTTTCTCAGAAAGCTTCTTTCTCTTTGTTATCGGAGGATATTTCCTTTGGCCCTATAGTCCCCAAAGGGGTCTGAAATATCTGTTCTCAGATTCCACAGAAATAAGGCTAGCAAAGAGATCCACGAAATGCAGATGTAACTCTGTGAGATGAATTAATAGAACACTAAGCAGTTTCTCAGATAGTTTCTTTCAATATTTCATCTGAGGATATTTCCTTTTTCACCATAGCCCTCTAGGGCTTCCAAATATCACTTTGCCAATTCCACAAGAACTGTCTTAGCGAAAGGCTTCTTGAGGGGAAAGCTGTAACTCTGTGAGATGATTTTGCACAACACAAAGAAGTTTCTCAGAAAGCTTTTTTCTCTTTGTTAATGGAGGATATTTCCTTTGGACCTATAGACTCCGAAGGGATCCGAAATATCTGTTCTCAGATTCCACAGAAATAAGGCTAGCAAAGAGATCCACGAAATACAGATGTAACTCTGTGAGGTGTATTAACAGAAGACTAAGCAGTTTCTCAGAAAGCTTCTTTCCAGATTTCATCTGAGGATATTTCCTTTTTCACCATAGCCTTCTATGGGCTTCCAAATATCACTTTACCAATTCCACAAGAACTGTCTTACCGAAAGGCTTCTTGAGGGGTAAGCTGTAATTCTGTGAGATGATTTCACAAAACACAAAGAAGTTTCTCAGAAAGCTTCTGTCTCTTTGTTATCGGAGGATATTTCCTTTGGCCCTATAGTCCTAAAAGGGATCCGAAATCTGTTCTCAGATTCCACATAAATGAGGCTAGCAAAGAGATCCGCGAAATACAGATGTAACTCTGCGAGTGGAAGGCACCAATCACAGAGCAGTTTTTCATAGAGCTTCTTTCCAGATTTCATCTGAGGATATCTCCTTTTTCACCATAGCCCTCTATGGGCTTCCAAATAACACTTTGCCAATTCCACAAGAACTCTCTTAGCGAAAGGCTTCTTGAGTGGAAAGCTGTAACTCTGTGAGATGATTTCACAGAACACAAAGAAGTTTCTCAGAAAGCTTCTTTCTCTTTGTTATCGGAGGATATTTCTTTTGGCCCTATAGTCTTCAAAGGGATCCGAAATATCTGTTCTCAGATTCCACAGAAATAAGGCTAGCAAAGAGATCAACGAAATACAGATGTAACTCTGTGAGATGAATTAACAGAACACTAAGCAGTTTCTCAGAAAGCTTCTTTCCAGATTTCATCTGAGGATATTTCCTTTTTCAACATAGCCCTCTTTGGGCTCCCAAATATCACTTTGCCAATTCCACAAGAACTGTCTTAGCGAAAAGCTTCCTGTGGGGAAGGCTGTAACTCTGGGAGATGATTTCACAGGACACAAAGTAGTTTCTCAAAGCTTCTTTCTCTTTGCTATCGGAGGATATTTCCTTTGGCTCTATAGTCTCCAAAGGGGTCCGTAATATCTGTTCTCAGATTCCACAGAAATAAGGCTAACAAAGAGATCCACGAAATGCAGATGTAACTCTGTGAAATGAATTAACAGAACACTCAGCAGTTTCTCGGAAAGCTTCTTTCCAGATTTCATCTGAGGATATTTCCTTTTTCACCATAGCCCTCTATGGGCTTCCAAATATCACTTTGCCAATTCCACAAGAACTGCCTTAGCGAAACGCTTCTTGAGGGGAAAGCTGTAACTCTGTGAGATGATTTCACAGAACACAAAGAAGTTTCTCAGAAAGCTTCTTTCTCTTTTTTATCGGAGGATATTTCCTTTGGCCCTATAGTCTTCAAAGGGATCCGAAATCTGTTCTCAGATTCCACAGAAATAAGGCTAGCAAAGAGATCCACGAAATACAGATGTAACTCTGTGAGATGAATTAACAGAACACTAAGCAGTTTCTCAGAAATCTTCTTTCCAGATTTCATCTCAGGATATTTGCCTTTTTCACCATAGACCTCTATGGTCTTCCAATTATCACTTTGCCAATTCCACAAGAACTGTCTTAGGGAAAGCCTTCCTGAGGGGAAAGCTGCAATTCTGTGAGATGATTTCACAGAACACAAAGAAGTTTCTCATAAAGCTTCTTTCCTTTGTTATCGGAGGATATTTCCTTTGGCCCTATAGTCTCCAAAGGGATCCGAAATATCTGTTCTCACATTCCTCAGAAATAAGGCTAGCAAAGAGATCCACGAAATACAGATGCAACTCTGTGAGGTGAATTAACAGAAGACTAAGCAGTTTCTCAGAAAGCTTCTTTCCAGATTTCATCTGAGGATGTTTTCTTTTTCACCATAGCCCTCTATGGGCTTCTAAATATCACTTTGCCAATTCCACAATAACTGTCTTATCGAAAGGCTTCTTGAGGGGAAAGCTGTTACTCTGGGAGATGATTTCAGAGAACACAAGGAAGTTTCTCAGAAAGCATCTTTCTCTTTGTTATCGGAGGATATTTCCTTTGGCCCTATAGTCTTCAAAGGGATCCGAAATATCTGTTCTCAGATTCCACAGAAATAAGGCTAGCAAAGAGTTCCACGAAATACAGCTGTAACTCTGTGAGATGAATTAACAGAACACTAAGCAGTTTCTCAGAAAGCTTCTTTCCAGATTTCATCTGAGGATATTTCCTTTTTCACCATAGCCCTCTATGGGCTTCCAAATATCACTTTGCCAATTCCACAAGAACTGCCTTAACGAAAGGCTTCTTGAGGGGAAAGCTGTAACTCTGTGAGATGATTTAACAGAACACAAAGAAGTTTCTCAGAAAGCTTCTTTCTCTTGTTATCGGAGGATATTTCTTTCGGCCCTATAGTCTTCAAAGGGATCCGAAATACCTGTTCTCAGATTCCACAGAAATAAGGATAGAAAGAGATCCACGAAATACAGATGTAACTCTGTGAGATGAATTAACAGAACACTAAGCAGTTTCTCAGAAAGCTTCTTTCCAGATTTCATCTGAGGATATTTCCTTTTTCACCATAGCCCTCTATGGGCTTCCAAATATCACTTTGCCAATTCCACAAGAACTGTCTTACCGAAAGGCTTCTTGAGGGGTAAGCTGTAATTCTGTGAGATGATTTCACAGAACACAAAGAAGTTTCTCAGAAAGCTTCTGTCTCTTTGTTATCGGAGGATATTTCCTTTGGCCCTATAGTCCTAAAAGGGATCCGAAATCTGTTCTCAGATTCCACATAAATAAGGTTAGCAAAGAGATCCGCGAAATACAGATGTAACTCTGCGAGTGGAAGGCACCAATCACAGAGCAGTTTTTCAGAGAGCTTCTTTCCAGATTTCATCTGAGGATATCTCCTTTTTCACCATAGCCCTCTATGGGCTTCCAAATAACACTTTGCCAATTCCACAAGAACTGTCTTAGCGAAAGGCTTCTTGAGTGGATAGCTGTAACTCTGTGAGATGATTTCACAGAACACAAAGAAGTTTCTCAGAAAGCTTCTTTCTCTTTGTTATCGGAGGATATTTCTTTTGGCCCTATAGTCTTCAAAGGGATCCGAAATATCTGTTCTCAGATTCCACAGAAATAAGGCTAGCAAAGAGTTCCACGAAATACAGCTGTAACTCTGTGAGATGAATTAACAGAACACTAAGCAGTTTCTCAGAAAGCTTCTTTCCAGATTTCATCTGAGGATATTTCGTTTTTCACCTTACCCCTCCATGGGCTTCCAAATAACACTTTGCCAATTCCAGAAGAACTGTCTTAGCGAAAGGCTTCTTAAGGGGAAAGCTGTAACTCTGTGAGATGATTTCACAGAACACAAAGAAGTTTCTCAGAAAGCTTCTTTCTCTTTGTTATCGGAGGATATTTCCTTTGGCCCTATAGTCCCCAAAGGGGTCTGAAATAACTGTTCTCAGATTCCACAGAAATATGGCTAGCAAAGTGATCCAAGAAATACAGATGTAACTGTGTGAGATGAATTAACAGAACACTAAGCAGTTTCTCAGAAATCTTCTTTCCAGATTTCATCTGAGGATATTTCCTTTTTCACCATAGCCCTCTAAGGGCTTCCAAATATCACTTTACCAATTCCACAAGAACTGTCTTAGCGAAAGGCTTCTTGAGGGGAAAGCTGTAACTCTGTGAGATGATTTCACAGAACACAATGAAGTTTCTCAAAAAGCTTCTTTCTCTTTGTTATCGGAGGATATTTCCTTTGGCCCTATAGTCTTCAAAGGGATCTGAAATATCTGTTCTCAGATTCCACAGAAATAAGGCTAGCAAAGAGTTCCACGAAATACAGCTGTAACTCTGTGAGATGAATTAACAGAACACTAAGCAGTTTCTCAGAAAGCTTCTTTCCAGATTTCATCTGAGGATATTTCCTTTTTCACCGTACCCCTCCATGGGCTTCCAAATAACACTTTGCCAATTCCACAAGAACTGTCTTAGCGAAAGGCTTCCTTAGGGGAAAGCTGTAACTCTGTGAGATGATTTCAAAGAACAAAAAGAAGTTTCTCAGAAAACTTCTTTCTCTTTGCTATCGGAGGATATTTCCTTTGGCCCTATAATCTTCAAAGGGATCCGAAATATCTGTTCTCAGATTCCTCAGAAATAAGGCTAGCAAAGAGATCCACGAAATAGAGATGTAACTCTGTGAGATGAATTTACAGAACACTCAGCAGTTTCTCAGAAAGCTTCTTTCCAGATTTCATCTGAGGATATTTCCTTTTTCACCATAGCCCTCTATGGGCTTCCAAATAACACTTTGCCAATTCCACAAGAACTGTCGTAGCGAAAGTCTTCTTTAGGGGAAAGCTGTAACTCAGAGGGATGATTTCAAAAAACACAGAGAAGTTTCTCAGAAAACTTCTTTCTCTTTGTTATCGGATGATATTTCCTTTGGCCCTATAGTCTTCAAAGAGATCCGAAATATCTGTTCTCACATTCCTCAGAAATAAGGCTAGCAAAGAGATCCACGAAATACAGATGTAACTCTGTGAAATGAATTAACAGAACACTAAGCAGTTTCTCAGAAAGCTTCTTTCCAGATTTCATCTGAGGATATTTCCTTTTTCACCATAGCCCTCTATGGGCTTCCAAATATCACTTTGCCAATTCCACAAGAACTGCCTTAGCGAAAGGCTTCTTGAGAGGAAAGCTGTAACTCTGTGAGATGATTTCAAAGAACACAAAGAAGTTTCTCGGAAAGCTTCTTTCTCTTTGTTATCGGAGGATATTTCTTTCGGCCCTATAGTCTTCAAAGGGATCCGAAATACCTGTTCTCAGATTCCACAGAAATAAGGCTATAAAGAGATCCACGAAATACCGATGTAACTCTGTGAGATGAATTAACAGAACACTAAGCAGTTTCTCATAAAGCTTCTTTCCAGATTTCATCTGAGGATATTTCCTTTTTCACCATAGCCCTCTATGGGCTTCCAAATATCACTTTGCCAATTCCACAAGAACTGTCTTAGCGAAAGGCTTCTTGAGGGGAAAGCTGTAACTCTGTGAGATGATTTCACAGAACACAAGGAAGTTTCTCAGAAAGCTTCCTTCTCTTTGTTATCGGAGGATATTTCCTTTGACAATATAGTCTCCAAAGGGATCCGAAATATCTGTTCTCAGATTCCACAAAAATAAGGTTAGCAAAGACATCCACGAAATACAGATGTAACTCTGTGAGATGAATTAACAGAACACTCAGCAGTTTCTCCGAAAGCTTCTTTCCAGATTTCATATGAGGATATTTCCTTTTTCACCATAGCCCTCTAGGGCTTCGAAATATCACTTTGCTAATTCCACAAGAACTGTCTTAGCGAAAGGCTTCTTGAGGGGAAAGCTGTAACTCTGTGAGATGATTTCACATAACAAAAAGAAGTTTCTCAGAAAGCTTTTTCTCTTTGTTATCGGAGGATATTTCTTTTGGCCCTATATTCTTCAAAGGGATCCGAAATATCTGTTCTCCGATTCCACAGAAATAAGGCTAACAAAGAGATCCACGAAATACAGATGTAACTCTGTGAGATGAATTAACAGAACACTAAGCAGTTTCTCAGAAATCTTCTTTCCAGATTTCATCTGAGGATATTTCCTTTTTCACCATAGCCCTCTAAGGGTTTCCAAATATCACTTTACCAATTCCACAAGAACTGTCTTAGCGAAAGGCTTCTTGAGGGGAAAGCTGTAACTCTGTGAGGTGATTTCACAGAACACAATGAAGTTTCTCAGAAAGCTTCTTTCTCTTTGTTATCGGAGGATATTTCCTTTGGCCCTATAGTCTTCAAAGGGATCCGAAATATCTGTTCTCAGATTCCACAGAAATAAGGCTAGCAAAGAGTTCCACGAAATACAGCTGTAACTCTGTGAGATGAATTAACAGAACACTAAGCAGTTTCTCAGAAAGCTTCTTTCCAGATTTCATCGGAGGATATTTCGTTTTTCACCGTACCCCTCCATGGGCTTCCAAGTAACACTTTGCCAATTCCAGAAGAACTGTCTTAGCGAAAGGCTTCTTAAGGGGAAAGCTGTAACTCTGTGAGATGATTTCACAGAACACAAAGAAGTTTCTCAGAAAGCTTCTTTCTCTTTGTTATCGGAGGATATTTCCTTTGGTCCTATAGTCCCCAAAGGGGTCTGAAATAACTGTTCTCAGATTCCACAGAAATATGGCTAGCAAAGTGATCCAAGAAATACGGATGTAACTGTGTGAGATGAATTAACAGAACACTAAGCAGTTTCTCAGAAATCTTCTTTCCAGATTTCATCTGAGGATATTTCCTTTTTCACCATAGCCCTCTAAGGGCTTCCAAATATCACTTTACCAATTCCACAAGAACTGTCTTAGCGAAAGGCTTCTTGAGGGGAAAGCTGTAACTCTGTGAGATGATTTCACAGAACACAATGAAGTTTCTCAGAAAGCTTCTTTCTCTTTGTTATCGGAGGATATTTCCTTTGGCCCTATAGTCTTCAAAGGGATCCGAAATATCTGTTCTCAGATTCCACAGAAATAAGGCTAGCAAAGAGTTCCACGAAATACAGCTGTAACTCTGTGAGATGAATTAACAGAACACTAAGCAGTTTCTCAGAAAGCTTCTTTCCAGATTTCATCTGAGGATATTTCCTTTTTCACCGTACCCCTCCATGGGCTTCCAAATAACACTTTGCCAATTCCACAAGAACTGTCTTAGCGAAAGGCTTCTTTAGGGGAAAGCTGTAACTCTGTGAGATGATTTCAAAGAACAAAAAGAAGTTTCTCAGAAAACTTCTTTCTCTTTGCTATCGGAGGATATTTCCTTTGGCCCTATAATCTTCAAAGGGATCCGAAATATCTGTTCTCAGATTCCTCAGAAATAAGGCTAGCAAAGAGATCCACGAAATAGAGATGTAACTCTGTGAGATGAATTTACAGAACACTCAGCACTTTCTCAGAAAGCTTCTTTCCAGATTTCATCTGAGGATATTTCCTTTTTCACCATAGCCCTCTATGGGCTTCCAAATAACACTTTGCCAATTCCACAAGAACTGTCGTAGCGAAAGTCTTCTTTAGGGGAAAGCTGTAACTCAGAGGGATGATTTCAAAAAACACAGAGAAGTTTCTCAGAAAACTTCTTTCTCTTTGTTATCGGAGGATATTTCCTTTGGCCCTATAGTCTTCAAAGAGATCCGAAATATCTGTTCTCAGATTCCTCAGAAATAAGGCTAGCAAAGAGATCCACGAAATACAGATGTAACTCTGTGAAATGAATTAACAGAACACTAAGCAGTTTCTCAGAAAGCTTCTTTCCAGATTTCATCTGAGGATATTTCCTTTTTCACCATAGCCCTCTATGGGCTTCCAAATATCACTTTGCCAATTCCACAAGAACTGCCTTAGCGAAAGGCTTCTTGAGAGGAAAGCTGTAACTCTGTGAGATGATTTCAAAGAACACAAAGAAGTTTCTCGGAAAGCTTCTTTCTCTTTGTTATCGGAGGATATTTCTTTCGGCCCTATAGTCTTCAAAGGGATCCGAAATACCTGTTCTCAGATTCCACAGAAATAAGGCTAGCAAAGAGATCCACGAAATACAGATGTAACTCTGTGAGATGAATTAACAGAACACTAAGCAGTTTCTCAGAAAGCTTCTTTCCAGATTTCCTCTGAGGATATTTCCTTTTTCACCATAGCCCTCTATGGGCTTCCAAATATCACTTTGCCAATTCCACAAGAACTGTCTTAGCGAAAGGCTTCTTGAGGGGAAAGCTGTAACTCTGTGAGATGATTTCACAGAACACAAGGAAGTTTCTCAGAAAGCTTCCTTCTCTTTGTTATCGGAGGATATTTCCTTTGACCCTATAGTCTCCAAAGGGATCCGAAATATCTGTTCTCAGATTCCACAAAAATAAGGTTAGCAAAGAGATCCACGAAATACAGATGTAACTCTGTGAGATGAATTAACAGAACACTCAGCAGTTTCTCCGAAAGCTTCTTTCCAGATTTCATATGAGGATATTTCCTTTTTCACCATAGCCCTCTAGGGCTTCCAAATATCACTTTGCCAATTCCACAAGAACTGTCTTAGCGAAAGGCTTCTTTAGGGGAAAGCTGTAACTCTGTGAGATGATTTCACATAACACAAAGAAGTTTCTCAGAAAGCTTTTTCTCTTTGTTATGGGAGGATATTTCTTTTGGCCCTATAGTCTTCAAAGGGATCCGAAATATCTGTTCTCAGATTCCACAGAAATAAGGCTAGCAAAGAGATCCACGAAATACAGATGTAACTCTGTGAGATGAATTAACAGAACACTAAGCAGTTTCTCAGAAAGCTTCTTTCCAGATTTCATCTGAGGATATTCCTTTTTCACCATAGCCCTCTGTGGGCTTCCAAATATCACTTTGCCAATTCCACAAGAACTGTCTTAGCGAAAGGCTTCTTGAGGGGAAAGCTGTAACTCTGTGAGATGATTTCACAGAACACAAAGATGTTTCTCAGAAAGCTTCTTTCTCTTTGTTATCGGAGGATATTTCCTTTGGCCCTATAGTCCCCAAAGGGGTCTGAAATAACTGTTCTCAGATTCCACAGAAATAAGGCTAGCAAAGTGAAACAAGAAATACAGATGTAACTGTGTGAGATGAATTAAGAGAACACTAAGCAGTTTCTCAGAAATCTTCTTTCCAGATTTCATCTGAGGATATTTCCTTTTTCACCATAGCCCTCTAAGGGCTTCCAAATATCACTTTACCATTTCCACAAGAACTGTCTTAGCGAAAGGCTTCTTGAGGGGAAAGCTGTAACTCTGTGAGATGATTTCACAGAACACAATGAAGTTTCTCAGAAAGCTTCTTTCTCTTTGTTATCGGAGTATATTTCCTTTGGCCCTATAGTCTTCAAAGGGATCCGAAATATCTGTTCTCAGATTCCACAGAAATAAGGCTAGCAAAGAGTTCCACGAAATACAGCTGTAACTCTGTGAGATGAATTAACAGAACACTAAGCAGTTTCTCAGAAAGCTTCTTTCCAGATTTCATCTGAGGATATTTCCTTTTTCACCGTACCCCTCCATGGGCTTCCAAATAACACCTTGCCAATTCCACAAGAACTGTCTTAGCGAAAGGCTTCTTTAGGGGAAAGCTGTAACTCTGTGAGATGATTTCAAAGAACACAAAGAAGTTTCTCAGAAAACTTCAGTCTCTTTGCTATCGGAGGATATTTCCTTTGGCCCTATAATCTTCAAAGGGATCCGAAATATCTGTTCTCAGATTCCTCAGAAATAAGGCTAGCAAAGAGATCCACGAAATACAGATGTAACTCTGTGAGATGAATTTACAGAACACTCAGCAGTTTCTCAGAAAGCTTCTTTCCAGATTTCATCTGAGGATATTTCCTTTTTCACCATAGCCCTCTATGGGCTTCCAACTAACACTTTGCCAATTCCACAAGAACTGTCGTAGCGAAAGACTTCTTTAGGGGAAAGCTGTAACTCAGAGGGATGATTTCAAAGAACACAGAGAAGTTTCTCAGAAAGCTTCTTTCTCTTTGTTATCGGAGGATATTTCCTTTGACCCTATAGTCTCCAAAGGGATCCGAAATATCTGTTCTCAGATTCCAAAAATATAAGGTTAGCAAAGAGATCCACGAAATACAGATGTAACTCTGTGAGATGAATTAACAGAACACTCAGCAGTTTCTCCAAAAGCTTCTTTCCAGATTTCATATGAGGATATTTCCTTTTTCACCATAGCCCTCTAGGGCTTCGAAATATCACTTTGCCAATTCCACAAGAACTGTCTTAGCGAAAGGCTTCTTTAGGGGAAAGCTGTAACTCTGTGAGATGATTTCACAGAACACAAAGAAGTTTCTCAGAACGCTTTTTCTCTTTGTTATTGGAGGATATTTCCTTTGGCCCTATAGTCTCCGAAGGGATCCGAAATATCTGTTCTCAGATTCCACAGAAATAAGGCTAGCAAAGAGATCCACGAAATACAGATGTAACTCTGTGAGGTGTATTAACAGAAGACTAAGCAGTTTCTCAGAAAGCTTCTTTCCAGATTTCATCTGAGGATATTTCCTTTTTCACCATAGCCTTCTATGGGCTTCCAAATATCACTTTGCCAATTCCACATGAACTGTCTTAGCGAAAGGCTTCTTGAGGGGAAAGCTGTAACTCTGTGTGATGATTTCACAGAACACAAAGAAGTTTCTCAGAAAGCTTCTTTCTCTTTGTTATCGGAGGATATTTCCTTTGGCCCTATAGTCTTCAAAGGGATCCGAAATATC
Organism: Macaca nemestrina; assembly: GCF_043159975.1. NCBI lineage: Eukaryota > Metazoa > Chordata > Mammalia > Primates > Cercopithecidae > Macaca > Macaca nemestrina. The sequence goes on along the minus strand of NC_092131.1, from coordinate 115,873,160 downwards.
TGTTCTCAGATTCCACAGAAATAAGGCTAGCAAAGAGATCCACGAAATACAGCTGTAACTCTGTGAGATGAATTAACAGAACACTAAGCAGTTTCTCAGAAAGCTTCTTTCCAGATTTCATCTGAGGATATTTCCTTTTTCACCGTAGCCCTCTATGGGCTTCCAAATAACACTTTGCCAATTCCACAAGAACTGTCTTAGCGAAAGGCTTCTTGAGGGGAAAGCTGTAACTCTGTGAGATGATTTCAAAGAACACAAAGAAGTTTCTCAGAAAACTTCTTTCTCTTTGCTATCGGAGGATATTTCCTTTGGCCCTATAGTCTTCAAAGGGATCCGAAATATCTGTTCTCAGATTCCTCAGAAATAAGGCTATCAAAGAGATCCACGAAATACAGATGTAACTCTGTGAGATGAATTTACAGAACACTCAGCAGTTTCTCAGAAAGCTTCTTTCCAGATTTCATCTGAGGATATTTCCTTTTTCACCATAGACCTCTATGGGCTTCCAAATAACACTTTGCCAATTCCACAAGAACTGTCTTAGCGAAAGTCTTCTTTAGGGGAAAGCTGTAACTCAGAGGGATGATTTCAAAGAACACAGAGAAGTTTCTCAGAAAACTTCTTTCTCTTTGTTATCGGATGATATTTCCTTTGGCCCTATAGTCTTCAAAGGGATCCGAAATATCTGTTCTCACATTCCTCAGAAATAAGGCTAGCAAAGAGATCCACGAAATACAGATGTAACTCTTTGAGATGAATTAACAGAACACTAAGCAGTTTCTCAGAAAGCTTCTTACCAGATTTCATCTGAGAATATTTCCTTTTTCACCGTAGCCCTCTATAGTCTTCCAAATATCTCTTTGCCGATTCCACAAGAACTGTCTTAGCGAAAGGCTTCTTGAGGGGAAAGCTGTAACTCTGTGAGGTGATTTCACAGAATACAAAGAAGTTTCTCAAAGCTTCTTTCTCTTTGTTATCGGAGGATATTTCCTTTGGCCTTATAGTCTCCAAAGGGGTCCGAAATATCTGTTCTCAGAATCCACAGAAATAAGGGTAGCAAAGAGATCCACGAAATACAGATGTAACTCTGTGTGATGAATTGAAAGAACACTCAGCAGTTTCTCAGAAAGCTTCTTTCCAGATTTCATCTGAGGATATTTCCTTTTTCACCATAGCCCTCTAAGGGCTTCCAAATATCACTTTGCCAATTCCACAAGAACTGTCTTACCGAAAGGCTTCTTGAGGGGAAAGCTGTAATTCTGTGAGATGATTTCACAGAACACAAAGAAGTTTCTCAGAAAGCTTCTGTCTCTTTGTTATCAGAGGATATTTCCTTTGGCCCTATAATCCTCAAAGGGATCCGAAATCAGTTCTCAGATTCCACATAAATAAGGCTAGCAAAGAGATCCGCGAAATACAGATGTAACTCTGCGAGTGGAAGTCACCAATCACAGAGCGGTTTTTCAGAGAGCTTCTTTCCAGATTTCATCTGAGGATATCTCCTTTTTCACCATAGCCCTCAATGGGCTTCCAAATATCACTTTGCCAATTCCACAAGAACTGTCTTAGCGAAAGGCTTCTTGAGGGGAAAGCTGTAACTCTGTGAGATGATTTCACAGAACACAAAGAAGTTTTTCAGAAAGCTTCTTTCTCTTTGTTATCGGAGGATATTTCTTTTGGCCCTATAGTCTTCAAAGGGATCCGAAATATCTGTTCTCAGATTCCACAGAAATAAGGCTAGCAAAGAGATCAACGAAATACAGATGTAACTCTGTGAGATGAATTAACAGAACACTAAGCAGTTTCTCAGAACGCTTCTTTCGAGATTTCATCTGAGGATATTTCCTTTTTCACCATAGCCCACTTTGGGCTCCCAAATATCACTTTGCCAATTCCACAAGAACTGTCTTAGCGAAAGGCTTCTTGAGGGGAAGTTGTAACCTGGGAGATGATATCACAGAACACAAAGTAGTTTCTCAAAGCTTCTTTCTCTTTGCTATCGGAGGATATTTCCTTTGGCTCTATAGTCGCCAAAGGGGTCCGTAATATCTGTTCTCAGATTCCACAGAAATAAGGCTAACAAAGAGATCCACGAAATGCAGATGTAACTCTGAGAAATGAATTAACAGAACACTCAGCAGTTTCTCAGAAAGCTTCTTTCCAGATTTCATCTGAGGATATTTCCTTTTTCACCATAGCCCTCTATGGGCTTCCAAATATCACTTTGCCAATTCCACAAGAACTGTCTTAGCGAAAGGCTTCTTGAGGGGAAAGCTGTAACTCTGTGAGATGATTTAACAGAACACAAAGAAGTTTCTCAGAAAGCTTCTTTCTCTTTTTTATCGGACGATATTTCCTTTGGCCCTATAGTCTTCAAAGGGATCCGAAATATCTGTTCTCAGATTCCACAGAAATAAGGCTAGCAAAGAGATCCACGAAATACAGATGTAACTCTGTGAGATGAATTAACAGAACACTAAGGAGTTTCTCAGAAATCTTCTTTCCAGATTTCATCTGAGGATATTTCCTTTTTCCCCATAGCCCTCTAAGGGCTTCCAAATATCACTTTACCAATTCCACAAGAACTGTCTTAGCGAAAGGCTTCTTGAGGGGAAAGCTGTAACTTTGTGAGATGATTTCACAGAACACAAAGAAGTTTCTCAAAAAGCTTCTTTCTCTTTGTTATCGGAGGATATTTCCTTTGGCCCTGTAGTCTCCAAAGGGATCCGAAATATCTGTTTTCAGAATCCACAGAAATAAGGCTAGCAAAGAGATCCACGAAATACAGAGGTAACTCTCTGAGATGAATTAACAGAACACTAAGGAGTTCCTCAGAAAGCTTCTTTCCAGATTTCATCTGAGGATACTTCCTTTTTCACCATAGCCCTCTAAGGGTTTCCAAATATCACTTCGCCAATTCCACAAGAACTGTCTTAGCGAAAGGCTTCTTGAGTGGAAAGCTGTAACTCTGTGAGATGATTTCACAGAACACAAAAAAGTTTCTCAGAAAGCTTCTTTCTGTTTGTTATCGGAGGATATTTCCTTTGGCCCTATAGTCTTCAAAGGGATCCGAAATATCTGTTCTCAGATTCCACAGAAATAAGGCTAGCAAAGAGATCCACGAAATACAGATGTAACTCTGTGAGTTGAAATAACAGAACACTCAGCAGTTTCTCAGAAAGCTTCTTTCCAGATTTCACCTGAGGATATTTCCTTTTTCACCATAGCCCTCTATGGGCTTCCAAATATCACTTTGCGAATTCCACAAGAACTGTCTTAACGAAAGGCTTCTTGAGGGGAAAGCTGTAACTCTGTGAGATGATTTCACAGAACACAAAGAAGTTTCTCAGAAAGCTTCTTTCTCTTTGTTATCGGAGGATATTTCCTTTGGCCCTATAGTCTTCAAAGGGATCCGAAATATCTGTTCTCAGATTCCACAGAAATAAGGCTAGCAAAGAGATCCACGAAATACAGATGTAACTCTGTGAGATGAATTAACAGAACACTAAGCAGTTTCTCAGAAAGCTTCTTTATAGATTTCATCTGAGGGTATTTCCTTTTTCACCTAGCCCTCTAAGGGCTTCCAAATATCACTTTGGCAATTCCACAAGAACTGTCTTAGCGAAAGGCTTCCTGAGGGGAAAGCTGTAACTCTGTGAGATGATTTAACAGAACACAAAGAAGGTTCTCAGAAAGCTTCTTTCTCTTTGTTATCGGAGGATATTACTTTTGGCCCTATAGTCTTCAAAGGGATGCGAAATATCTGTTCTCAGATTCCACAGAAATAAGGCTAGCAAAGAGATCCACGAAATACAGATGTAACTCTGTGAGTCGAAGTCACACATCACTGAGCGGTTTCTAAGAAAGCTTCTTTCCAGATTTCATCTGAGGATATTTCCTTTTTCACCGTAGCCCTCTATGGGCTTCCCAATATCACTTTGCGAATTACACAAAACTGTCTGAGCGAAAGGCTTCCTGAGGTGAAAGCTGTAACTCTGTGAGATGATTTCACAGAACAGAAAGAAATTTATCAAAAACCTTCTTTCTCTTTGTTATCGGAGGATATTTCCTTTGGCCCAATAGTCTCCAAAGGGATCCGAATTATCTGTTCTCATATTCCACAGAAATAAGGCTAGCAAAGAGATCCACGAAATACAGATGTAACTCTGTGAGATGGATTAACAGAACACTCAGCAGTTTCTCAGAAAGCTTCTTTCCAGATTTCATCTGAGAATATTTCCTTTTTCACCATAGCCCTCTAGGGGCTTCCAAATATCACTTTACGAATTCCACAAGAACTGTCTTAACGAAAACCTTCTTGAGGGGAAAGCTGTAACTCTGTGAGATGATTTCACAGAACACAAAAAAATTTCTCAGAAAGCATCTTTCTCTTTGTTATCGGAGGATATTTCTTTTGGCCCTATAGTCTTCAAAGGGATCGAAATATCTGTTCTCAGATTCCACAGAAATAAGGCTAGCAAAGAGGTCCACGAAATACAGATGTAACTCTGTGAGATGAATTCACAGAACACTAAGCAGTTTCTCAGAAAGCTTCTGTCTCTTTGTTATCGGAGGATATTTCCTTTGGCCCTATAATCCTCAAAGGGATCCGAAATCAGTTCTCAGATTCCACATAAATAAGGCTAGCAAAGAGATCCGCGAAATACAGATGTAACTCTGCGAGTGGAAGTCACCAATCACAGAGCAGTTTTTCAGAGAGCTTCTTTCCAGATTTCATCTGAGGATATCTCCTTTTTCACCATAGCCCTCAATGGGCTTCCAAATATCACTTTGCCAATTCCACAAGAACTGTCTTAGCGAAAGGCTTCTTGAGTGGAAAGCTGTAACTCTGTGAGATGATTTCACAGAACACAAAGAAGTTTCTCAGAAAGCTTCTTTCTCTTTGTTATCGGAGGATATTTCTTTTGGCCCTATAGTCTTCAAAGGGATCCGAAATATCTGTTCTCAGATTCCACAGAAATAAGGCTAGCAAAGAGATCAACGAAATACAGATGTAACTCTGTGAGATGAATTAACAGAACACTGAGCAGTTTCTCAGAAAGCTTCTTTCGAGATTTCATCTGAGGATATTTCCTTTTTCACCATAGCCCACTTTGGGCTTCCAAATATCACTTTGCGAATTCCACAAGAACTGTCTTAACGAAAGGCTTCTTGAGGGGAAACCTGTAACTCTGTGAGATGATTTCACAGAACACAAAGAAGTTTCTCAGAAAGCTTCTTTCTCTTTGTTATCGGAGGATATTTCCTTTGACCCTATAGTCTTCAAAGGGATCCGAAATATCTGTTCTCAGATTCCACAGAAATAAGGCTAGCAAAGAGATCCACGAAATACAGATGTAACTCTGTGAGATGAATTAACAGAACACTAAGCAGTTTCTCAGAAAACTTCTTTATAGATTTCATCTGAGGGTATTTCCTTTTTCACCTAGCCCTCTAAGGGCTTCCAAATATCACTTTGCCAATTCCACAAGAACTGTCTTAGCGAAAGGCTTCCTGAGGGGAAAGCTGTAACTCTGTGAGATGATTTAACAGAACACAAAGAAGGTTCACAGAAAGCTTCTTTCTCTTTGTTATCGGAGGATATTACTTTTGGCCCTATAGTCTTCAAAGGGATCCGAAATATCTGTTCTCAGATTCCACAGAAATAAAGCTAGCAAAGAGATCCACGAAATTCAGAGGTGACTCTGTTAGATGAATCACCAGAACACTCAGCAGTTTCTCAGAAAGCTTCTTTCCAGATTTATTCTGAGGATATTTCCTTTTTCACCCTAGCCCTCTATGGGCTTCCAAATATCACTTTGCCAATTCCACAAGAACTGTCTTAGCGAAAGGCGTCTTGAGGAGAAAGCTGTAACTCTGTGAGATGATTTCACAGAACACAGAGAAGTTTCTCAGAAAGCTTCTTTCTCTTTGTTATCGGAGGATATTTCCTTTGGCCATATAGTCTTCAAAGGGATGCGAAATATCTGTTCTCAGATTCCACAGAAATAAGGCTAGCAAAGAGATCCACGAAATACAGATGTAACTCTGTGAGTCGAAGTCACACATCACTGAGCGGTTTCTAAGAAAGCTTCTTTCCAGATTTCATCTGAGGATATTTCCTTTTTCACCGTAGCCCTCTATTGGCTTCCCAATATCACTTTGCGAATTACACAAGAACTGTCTGAGCGAAAGGCTTCCTGAGGGGAAAGCTGTAACTCTGTGAGATGATTTCACAGAACAGAAAGAAATTTATCAAAAACCTTCTTTCTCTTTGTTATCGGAGGATATTTCCTTTGGCCCAATAGTCTCCAAAGGGATCCGAATTATCTGTTCTCATATTCCACAGAAATAAGGCTAGCAAAGAGATCCACGAAATACAGATGTAACTCTGTGAGATGGATTAACAGTACACTCAGCAGTTTCTCAGAAAGCTTCTTTCCAGATTTCATCTGAGGATATTTCCTTTTTCACCATAGCCCTCTAGGGGCTTCCAAATATCACTTTACGAATTCCACAAGAACTGTATTAACGAAAACCTTCTTGAGGGGAAAGCTGTAACTCTGTGAGATGATTTCACAGAACACAAAAAAATTTCTCAGAAAGCATCTTTCTCTTTGTTATCGGAGGATATTTCTTTTGGCCCTATAGTCTTCAAAGGGATCGAAATATCTGTTCTCAGATTCCACAGAAATAAGGCTAGCAAAGAGGTCCACGAAATACAGATGTAACTCTGTGAGATGAATTCACAGAACACTAAGCAGTTTCTCAGAAAGCTTCTGTCTCTTTGTTATCGGAGGATATTTCCTTTGGCCCTATAATCCTCAAAGGGATCCGAAATCAGTTCTCAGATTCCACATAAATAAGGCTAGCAAAGAGATCCGCGAAATACAGATGTAACTCTGCGAGTGGAAGTCACCAATCACAGAGCAGTTTTTCAGAGAGCTTCTTTCCAGATTTCATCTGAGGATATCTCCTTTTTCACCATAGCCCTCAATGGGCTTCCAATATCACTTTGCCAATTCCACAAGAACTGTCTTAGCGAAAGGTTTCTTGAGTGGAAAGCTGTAACTCTGTGAGATGATTTCACAGAACACAAAGAAGTTTCTCAGAAAGCTTCTTTCTCTTTGTTATCGGAGGATATTTCTTTTGGCCCTATAGTCTTCAAAGGGATCCGAAATATCTGTTCTCAGATTCCACAGAAATAAGGCTAGCAAAGAGATCAACGAAATACAGATGTAACTCTGTGAGATGAATTAACAGAACACTGAGCAGTTTCTCAGAAAGCTTCTTTCGAGATTTCATCTGAGGATATTTCCTTTTTCACCATAGCCCACTTTGGGCTCCCAAATATCACTTTGCCAATTCCACAAGAACTGTCTTAGCGAAAGGCTTCTTGAGGGGAAGGTGAATCCTGGGAGATGATATCACAGAACACAAAGTAGTTTCTCAAAGCTTCTTTCTCTTTGCTATCGGAGGATATTTCCTTTGGCTCTATAGTCTCCAAAGGGGTCCGTAATATCTGTTCTCAGATTCCACAGAAATAAGGCTAACAAAGAGATCCACGAAATGCAGATGTAACTCTGAGAAATGAATTAACAGAACACTCAGTAGTTTCTCAGAAAGCTTCTTTCCAGATTTCATCTGAGGATATTTCCTTTTTCACCATAGCCCTCTATGGGCTTCCAAATATCACTTTGCCAATTCCACAAGAACTGTCTTAGCGAAAGGCTTCTTGAGGGGAAAGCTGTAACTCTGTGAGATGATTTCACAGAACACAAAGAAGTTTCTCAGAAAGCTTCTTTCTCTTTTTTATCGGACGATATTTCCTTTGGCCCTATAGTCTTCAAAGGGATCCGAAATATCTGTTCTCAGATTCCACAGAAATAATGCTAGCAAAGAGATCCACGAAATACAGATGTAACTCTGTGAGATGAATTAACAGAACAGTAAGGAGTTTCTCAGAAATCTTCTTTCCAGATTTCATCTGAGGATATTTCCTTTTTCCCCATAGCCCTCTAAGGGCTTCCAAATATCAGTTTACCAATTCCACAAGAACTGTCTTAGCGAAAGGCTTCTTGAGGGGAAAGCTGTAACGTTGTGAGATGATTTCAAAGAACACAAAGAAGTTTCTCAAAAAGCTTCTTTCTCTTTGTTATCGGAGGATAATTCCTTTGGCCCTGTAGTCTCCAAAGGGATCCGAAATATCTGTTTTCAGAATCCACAGAAATAAGGCTAGCAAAGAGATCCACGAAATACAGAGGTAACTCTCTGAGATGAATTAACAGAACACTAAGGAGTTCCTCAGAAAGCTTCTTTCCAGATTTCATCTGAGGATACTTCCTTTTTCACCATAGCCCTCTAAGGGTTTCCAAATATCACTTTGCCAATTCCACAAGAACTGTCTTAGCGAAAGGCTTCTTGAGTGGAAAGCTGTAACTCTGTGAGATGATTTCACAGAATACAAAAAAGTTTCTCAGAAAGCTTCTTTCTCTTTGTTATCGGAGGATATTTCCTTTGGCCCTATAGTCTTCAAAGGGATCCGAAATATCTGTTCTCAGATTCCACAGAAATAAGGCCAGCAAAGAGATCCACGAAATACAGAGGTAACTCTGTGAGTTGAAATAACAGAACACTCAGCAGTTTCTCAGAAAGCTTCTTTCCAGATTTCATCTGAGGATATTTCCTTTTTCACCATAGCCCTCTATGGGCTTCCAAATATCACTTTGCGAATTCCACAAGAACTGTCTTAACGAAAGGCTTCTTGAGGGGAAAGCTGTAACTCTGTGAGATGATTTCACAGAACACAAAGAAGTTTCTCAGAAAGCTTCTTTCTCTTTGTTATCGGAGGATATTTCCTTTGGCCCTATAGTCTTCAAAGGGATCCGAAATATCTGTTCTCAGATTCCACAGAAATAAGGCTAGCAAAGAGATCCACGAAATACAGATGTAACTCTGTGAGATGAATTAACAGAACACTAAGCAGTTTCTCAGAAAGCTTCTTTCCAGATTTCCTCTGAGGATATTTCCTTTTTCACCATATCCCTCTATGGGCTTCCAAATATCACTTTGCCAATTCCACAAGAACTGTCTTAGCGAAAGGCTTCCTAAGGGGAAAGCTGTAACTCTGTGAGTTGATTTCACAGAACACAAAGGAGTTTCTCAGAAAGCTTCTTTCTCTTTGTTATCGGAGGATATTTCCTTTGGCCCTATAGTCTTCAAAGGGATCCGAAATATCTGTTCTCAGATTCCACAGAAATAAGGCTAGCAAAGAGATCCACGAAATACAGATGTAACTCTGTGAGATGAATTAACAGAACACTAAGCAGTTTCTCAGAAAGCTTCTTTCCAGATTTCCTCTGAGGATATTTCCTTTTTCACCATAGCCCTCTATGTGCTTCCAAATATCACTTTGCCAATTCCACAAGAACTGTCTTAGCAAAAGGCTTCTTGAGGGGAAAGCTGTAACTCTGTGAGATGATTTCAAAGAACACAAAGAAGTTTCTCAAAGAGCTTCTTTCTCTTTGTTATCGGAGGATATTTCCTTTGGCCCTATAGTCTTCAAAGGGATCCGAAATATCTGTTCTCAGATTCCACAGAAATAAGGCTAGCAAAGAGATCCACGAAATACAGATGTAACTCTGTGAGATGAATTAACAGAACACTAAGCAGTTTCTCAGAAAGCTTCTTTCCAGATTTCCTCTGAGGATATTTCTTTTTCCACCATAGCCCTCTATGGGCTTCCAAATATCACTTTGCCAATTCCACAAGAACTGTCTTAGCGAAAGGCTTCTTGAGGGGAAAGCTGTAACTCTGTGAGATGATTTCACAGAACCCAAAGAAGTTTCTCAAAAAGCTTCTTTCTCTTTGTTATCGGAGGATATTTCCTTTGGCCCTATAGTCTTCAAAGGATCCGAAATATCTGTTCTCAGATTCCACAGAAATAAGGCTAGCAAAGAGATCCACGAAATACAGATGTAACTCTGTGAGATGAATTAACAGAACACTAAGCAGTTTCTCAGAAAGCTTCTTTCCGGATATCCTCTTAGGATATTTCCTTTTTCAACATAGCCCTCTAGGGGCTTCCAAATATCACTTTGCCAATTCCACAAGAACTGTCTTAGCGAAAGGCTTCTTGAGGGGAAAGCTGTAACTCTGTGAGATGATTTCACAGAACACAAAGAAGTTTCTCAGAAAGCTTCTTTCTCTTTGTTATCGGAGGATATTTCCTTTAGCCCTATAGTCTTCAAAGGGATCCGCAATATCTGTTCTCAGATTCCACAGAAATAAGGCTAGCAAAGAGATCCACGAAATACAGATGTAACTCTGTGAGATGAATTAACAGAACACTAAGCAGTTTCTCAGAAAGCGTCTTTCCAGATTTCCTCTGAGGATATTTCCTTTTTCTCCATATCCCTCTATGGGCTTCCAAATATCACTTTGCCAATTCCACAAGAACTGTCTTAGCGAAAGGCTTCCTAAGGGGAAAGCTGTAACTCTGTGAGTTGATTTCACAGAACACAAAGAAGTTTCTCAAAAAGCTTCTTTCTCTTTGTTATCGGAGGATATTTCCTTTGGCCGTATAGTCTCCAAAGGGATCCGAAATATCTGTTCTCAGATTCCACAGAAATAAGGCTAGCAAAGACATCCACGAAATACAGATGTAACTCTGTGAGATGAATTAACAGAACACTAAGCAGTTTCTCAGAAAGCTTCTTTCCAGATTTCCTCTGAGGATATTTACTTTTTCAACATAGCTCTCTATGGGCTTCCAAATATCACTTTGCCAATTCCACAAGAACTGTCTTAGCGAAAGGCTTCTTGAGGGGAAAGCTGTAACTCTGTGAGTTGATTTCACAGAACACAAAGAAGTTTCTCAGAAAGCTTCTTTCTCTTTGTTATCGGAGGATATTTCCTTTAGCCCTATAGTCTTCAAAGGGATCCGAAATATCTGTTCTCAGATTCCACAGAAATAAGGCTAGCAAAGAGATCCACGAAATACAGATGTAACTCTATGAGATGAATTAACAGAACACTAAGCAGTTTCTCAGAAAGCTTCTTTCCAGATTTCCTCTGAGGATATTTCCTTTTTCACCATAGCCCTCATTGGGCTTCCAAATATCACTTTGCCAATTCCACAAGAACTGTCTTAGCGAAAGGCTTCTTGAGGGGAAAGCTGTAACTCTGTGAGATGATTTCAAAGAACACAAAGAAGTTTCTCAAAGAGCTTCTTTCTCTTTGTTATCGGAGGATATTTCCTTTGGCCCTATAGTCTTCAAAGGGATCCGAAATATCTGTTCTCAGATTCCACAGAAATAAGGCTAGCAAAGAGATCCACGAAATACAGATGTAACTCTGTGAGATGAATTAACAGAACACTAAGCAGTTTCTCAGAAAGCTTCTTTCCAGATTTCCTCTGAGGATATTTCCTTTTTCACCATAGCCCTCTATGGGCTTCCAAATATCACTTTGCCAATTCTACAAGAACTGTCATAGCGAAAGGCTTCTTGATGGGAAAGCTGTAACTCTGTGTGTTGATTTCACAGAACACAAAGAAGTTTCTCAGAGAGCTTCTTTCTCTTTGTTATCGGAGGATATTTCCTTTAGCCCTATAGTCTTCAAAGGGATCCGAAATATCTGTTCTCAGATTCCACAGAAATAAGGCTAGCAAAGACATCCACGAAATACAGATGTAACTCTGTGAGATGAATTAACAGAACACTAAGCAGTTTCTCAGAAAGCTTCTTTCCAGATTTCCTCTGAGGATATTTCCTTTTTCACCATATCCCTCTATGGGCTTCCAAATATCACTTTGCCAATTCCACAAGAACTGTCTTAGCGAAAGTCTTCCTAAGGGGAAAGCTGTAACTCTGTGAGTTGATTTCACAGAACACAAAGGAGTTTCTCAGAAAGCTTCTTTCTCTTTGTTATCGGAGGATATTTCCTTTGGCCCTATAGTCTTCAAAGGGATCCGAAATATCTGTTCTCAGATTCCACAGAAATAAGGCTAGCAAAGAGATCCACGAAATACAGATGTAACTCTGTGAGATGAATTAACAGAACACTAAGCAGTTTCTCAGAAAGCTTCTTTCCAGATTTCCTCTGAGGATATTTCCTTTTTCACCATAGCCCACTATGTGCTTCCAAATATCACTTTGCCAATTCCACAAGAACTGTCTTAGCGAAAGGCTTCTTGAGGGGAAAGCTGTAACTCTGTGAGATGATTTCAAAGAACACAAAGAAGTTTCTCAAAGAGCTTCTTTCTCTTTGTTATCGGAGGATATTTCCTTTGGCCCTATAGTCTTCAAAGGGATCCGAAATATCTGTTCTCAGATTCCACAGAAATAAGGCTAGCAAGGAGATCCACGAAATACAGATGTAACTCGGTGAGATGAATTAACAGAACACTAAGCAGTTTCTCAGAAAGCTTCTTTCCAGATTTCCTCTGAGGATATTTCTTTTTCCACCATAGCCCTCTATGGGCTTCCAAATATCACTTTGCCAATTCCACAAGAACTGTCTTAGCGAAAGGCTTCTTGAGGGGAAAGCTGTAACTCTGTGAGATGATTTCACAGAACCCAAAGAAGTTTCTCAAAAAGCTTCTTTCTCTTTGTTATCGGAGGATATTTCTTTTGGCCCTATAGTCTTCAAAGGATCCGAAATATCTGTTCTCAGATTCCACAGAAATAAGGCTAGCAAAGAGATCCACGAAATACAGATGTAACTCTGTGAGATGAATTAACAGAACACTAAGCATGATCTCAGAAAGCTTCTTTCCGGATATCCTCTTAGGATATTTCCTTTTCCAACATAGCCCTCTAGGGGCTTCCAAATATCACTTTGCCAATTCCACAAGAACTGTCTTAGCGAAAGCCTTCTTGAGGGGAAAGCTGTAACTCTGTGAGATGATTTCAAAGAACACGAAGAAGTTTCTCAAAGAGCTTCTTTCTCTTTGTTATCTGAGGATATTTCCTTTGGCCCTACAGTCTCCAAAGGGATCCGAAATATCTGTTCTCAGATTCCACAGAAATAAGGCTAGCAAAGACATCCACGAAATACAGATGTAACTCTGTGAGATGAAGTAACAGAACGCTAAGCAGTTTCTCAGAAAGCTTCTTTCCAGATTTCATCTGAGGATATTTCCTTTTTCACCATCGCCCTCTGTGGGCTTCCAAATATCACTTTGCCAATTCCACAAGAACTATCTTAGCGAAAGGCTTCTTGAGGGGAAAGCTGTAACTCTGTGAGATGATTTCAAAGAACACAAAGAAGTTTCTCAGAAAGCTTCTTTCTCTTTGTTATCGGAGGATATTTCCTTTGGCCCTATGGTCTTCAAAGGGATCCGAAATATCTGTTCTCAGATTCCACAGAAATAAGGCTAGCAAAGAGATCCACGAAATACAGATGTAACTCTCTGAGATGAATTAACAGAACACTAAGCAGTTTCTCAGAAAGCTTCTTTCCAGATTTCCTCTGAGGATATTTCTTTTTCCACCATAGCCCTCTATGGGCTTCCAAATATCACTTTGCCAATTCCACAAGAACTGTCTTAGCGAAAGGCTTCTTGAGGGGAAAGCTGTAACTCTGTGAGATGATTTCACAGAACCCAAAGAAGTTTCTCAAAGAGCTTCTTTCTCTTTGTTATCGGAGGATATTTCCTTTGGCCCTATAGTCTTCAAAGGGATCCGAAATATCTGTTCTCAGATTCCACAGAAATAAGGCTAGCAAAGAGATCCACGAAATACAGATGTAACTCTGTGAGATGAATTAACAGAACACTAAGCAGTTTCTCAGAAAGCTTCTTTCCAGATTTCCTCTGAGGATATTTCTTTTTCCAACCATAGCCCTCTATGGGCTTCCAAATATCATTTGACAATTCCACAAGAACTGTCTTAGCGAAAGGCTTCTTGAGGGGAAAGCTGTAACTCTGTGAGATGATTTCACAGAACCCAAAGAAGTTTCTCAAAAAGCTTCTTTCTCTTTGTTATCGGAGGATATTTCCTTTAGCCCTATAGTCTTCAAAGGGATCCGAAATATCTGTTCTCAGATTCCACAGAAATAAGGCTAGCAAAGAGATCCACGAAATACAGATGTAACTCTGTGAGATGAATTAACAGAACACTAAGCAGTTTCTCAGAAAGATTCTTTCCAGATATCCTCTGAGGATATTTCCTTTTTCAACATAGCCCTCTAGGGGCTTCCAAATATCACTTTGCCAATTCCAAAAGAACTGTCTTAGCGAAAGGATTCTTGAGGGGAAAGCTGTAACTCTGTGAGATGATTTCAAAGAACACAAAGAAGTTTCTCAAAGAGCTTCTTTCTCTTTGTTATCTGAGGATATTTCCTTTGGCCCTATAGTCTTCAAAGGGATCCGAAATATCTGTTCTCAGATTCCACAGAATTAAGGCTAGCAAAGAGATCCACGAAATACAGATGTAACTCTGTGAGATGAATTAACAGAACACTAAGCAGTTTCTCAGAAAGCTTCTTTCCAGATTGCCTCTGAGGATATTTCCTTTTTCACCATAGCCCTCTATGGGCTTCCAAATATCACTTTGCCAATTCCACAAGAACTGTCTTAGCGAAAGGCTTCTGGAGGGGAAAGCTGTAACTCTGTGAGTTGATTTCACAGAACACAAAGGAGTTTCTCAGAAAGCTTCTTTCTCTTTGTTATCGGAGGATATTTCCTTTGGCCCTATAGTCTTCAAAGGGATCCGAAATATCTGTTCTCAGATTCCACAGAAATAAGGCTAGCAAAGAGATCCACGAAATACAGATGTAACTCTGTGAGATGAATTAACAGAACACTAAGCAGTTTCTCAGAAAGCTTCTTTCCAGATTTCCCCTGAGGATATTTCCTTTTTCACCATAGCCCTCTATGTGCTTCCAAATATCACTTTGCCAATTCTACAAGAACTGTCATAGCGAAAGGCTTCTTGATGGGAAAGCTGTAACTCTGTGAGTTGATTTCACAGAACACAAAGGAGTTTCTCAGAAAGCTTCTTTCTCTTTGTTATCGGAGGATATTTCCTTTGGCCCTATAGTCTTCAAAGGGATCCGAAATATCTGTTCTCAGATTCCACAGAAATAAGGCTAGCAAAGAGATCCACGAAATACAGATGTAACTCTGTGAGATGAATTAACAGAACACTAAGCAGTTTCTCAGAAAGCTTCTTTCCAGATTTCCTCTGAGGATATTTCTTTTTCCACCATAGCCCTCTATGGGCTTCCAAATATCACTTTGCCAATTCCACAAGAACTGTCTTAGCGAAAGGCTTCTTGAGGGGAAAGCTGTAACTCTGTGAGATGATTTCACAGAACCCAAAGAAGTTTCTCAAAAAGCTTCTTTCTCTTTGTTATCGGAGGATATTTACTTTGGCCCTATAGTCTTCAAAGGGATCCGAAATATCTGGTCTCAGATTCCACAGAAATAAGGCTAGCAAAGAGATCCACGAAATACAGATGTAACTCTGTGAGATGAATTAACAGAACACTAAGCATGTTCTCAGAAAGCTTCTTTCCGGATATCCTCTGAGGATATTTCCTTTTTCAACATAGCCCTCTAGGGGCTTCCCAATATCACTTTGCCAATTCCACAAGAACTGTCTTAGCGAAAGGCTTCTTGAGGGGAAAGCTGTAACTCTGTGAGATGATTTCAAAGAACACGAATAAGTTTCTCAAAGAGCTTCTTTCTCTTTGTTATCTGAGGATATTTCCTTTGGCCCTATAGTCTTCAAAGGGATCCGAAATATCTGTTCTCAGATTCCACAGAAATAAGGCTAGCAAAGAGATCCACGAAATACAGATGTAACTCTGTGAGATGAATTAACAGAACACTAAGCAGTTTCTCAGAAATCTTCTTTCCAGATTTCCTCTGAGGATATTTCCTTTTTCACCATAGCCCTCTATGGGCTTCCAAATATCACTTTGCCAATTCCACAAGAACTGTCTTAGCGAAAGGCTTCTTGAGGGGAAAGCTGCAACTCTGTGAGATGATTTCACAGAACACAAAGAAGTTTCTCAAAAAGCTTCTTTCTCTTTGTTATCGGAGGATATTTCCTTTGGCCGTATAGTCTCCAAAGGGATCCGAAATATCTGTTCTCAGATTCCACAGAAATAAGGCTAGCAAAGACATCCACGAAATACAGATGTAACTCTGTGAGATGAATTAACAGAACACTAAGCAGTTTCTCAGAAAGCTTCTTTCCAGATTTCCTCTGAGGATATTTACTTTTTCAACATAGCTCTCTATGGGCTTCCAAATATCACTTTGCCAATTCCACAAGAACTGTCTTAGCGAAAGGCTTCTTGATGGGAAAGCTGTAACTCTGTGAGTTGATTTCACAGAACACAAAGAAGTTTCTCAGAAAGCTTCTTTCTCTTTGTTATCGGAGGATATTTCCTTTAGCCCTATAGTCTTCAAAGGGATCCGAAATATCTGTTCTCAGATTCCACAGAAATAAGGCTAGCAAAGAGATCCACGAAATACAGATGTAACTCTGTGAGATGAATTAACAGAACACTAAGCAGTTTCTCAGAAAGCTTCTTTCCAGATTTCCTCTGAGGATATTTCCTTTTTCACCATAGCCCTCTATGGGCTTCCAAATATCACTTTGCCAATTCCACAAGAACTGTCTTAGCGAAAGGCTTCTTGAGGGGAAAGCTGTAACTCTGTGAGATGGTTTCAAAGAACACAAAGAAGTTTCTCAAAGACCTTCTTTCTCTTTGTTATCGGAGGATATTTCCTTTGGCCCTATAGTCTTCAAAGGGATCCGAAATATCTGTTCTCAGATTCCACAGAAATAAGGCTAGCAAAGAGATCCACGAAATACAGATGTAACTCTCTGAGATGAATTAACAGAACACTAAGCAGTTTCTCAGAAAGCTTCTTTAAAGATTTCCTCTGAGGATATTTCCTTTTTCACCATAGCCCTCTATGGGCTTCCAAATATCACTTTGCCAATTCTACAAGAACTGTCATAGCGAAAGGCTTCTTGATGGGAAAGCTGTAACTCTGTGAGTTGATTTCACAGAACACAAAGAAGTTTCTCAGAGAGCTTCTTTCTCTTTGTTATCGGAGGATATTTCCTTTAGCCCTATAGTCTTCAAAGGGATCCGAAATATCTGTTATCAGATTCCACAGAAATAAGGCTAGCAAAGAGATCCACGAAATACAGATGTAACTCTGTGAGATGAATTAACAGAACACTAAGCAGTTTCTCAGAAAGCTTCTTTCCAGATTTCCTCTGAGGATGTTTCCTTTTTCACCATATCCCTCTATGGGCTTCCAAATATCACTTTGCCAATTCCACAAGAACTGTCTTAGCGAAAGGCTTCCTAAGGGGAAAGCTGTAACTCTGTGAGTTGATTTCACAGAACACAAAGGAGTTTCTCAGAAAGCTTCTTTCTCTTTGTTATCGGAGGATATTTCCTTTGGCCCTATAGTCTTCAAAGGGATCCGAAATATCTGTTCTCAGATTCCACAGAAATAAGGCTAGCAAAGAGATCCACGAAATACAGATGTAACTCTGTGAGATGAATTAACAGAACACTAAGCAGTTTCTTAGAAAGCTTCTTTCCAGATTTCCTCTGAGGATATTTCCTTTTTCACCATAGCCCTCTATGTGCTTCCAAATATCACTTTGCCAATTCCACAAGAACTGTCTTAGCGAAAGGCTTCTTGAGGGGAAAGCTGTAACTCTGTGAGATGATTTCAAAGAACACAAAGAAGTTTCTCAAAGAGCTTCTTTCTCTTTGTTATCGGAGGATATTTCCTTTGGCCCTATAGTCTTCAAAGGGATCCGAAATATCTGTTCTCAGATTCCACAGAAATAAGGCTAGCAAAGAGATCCACGAAATACAGATGTAACTCTGTGAGATGAATTAACAGAACACTAAGCAGTTTCTCAGAAAGCTTCTTTCCAGATTTCCTCTGAGGATATTTCTTTTTCCACCATAGCCCTCTATGGGCTTCCAAATATCACTTTGCCAATTCCACAAGAACTGTCTTAGCGAAAGGCTTCTTGAGGGGAAAGCTGTAACTCTGTGAGATGATTTCACAGAACCCAAAGAAGTTTCTCAAAAAGCTTCTTTCTCTTTGTTATCGGAGGATATTTCCTTTGGCCCTATAGTCTTCAAAGGATCCGAAATATCTGTTCTCAGATTCCACAGAAATAAGGCTAGCAAAGAGATCCACGAAATACAGATGTAACTCTGTGAGATGAATTAACAGAACACTAAGCATGATCTCAGAAAGCTTCTTTCCGGATATCCTCTTAGGATATTTCCTTTTTCAACATAGCCCTCTAGGGGCTTCCACATATCACTTTGCCAATTCCACAAGAACTGTCTTAGCGAAAGGCTTCTTGAGGGGAAAGCTGTAACTCTGTGAGATGATTTCAAAGAACACGAAGAAGTTTCTCAAAGAGCTTCTTTCTCTTTGTTATCTGAGGATATTTCCTTTGTCCCTATAGTCTCCAAAGGGATCCGAAATATCTGTTCTCAGATTCCACAGAAATAAGGCTAGCAAAGACATCCACGAAATACAGACGTAACTCTGTGAGATGAAGTAACAGAACACTAAGCAGTTTCTCAGAAAGCTTCTTTCCAGATTTCATCTGAGGATATTTCCTTTTTCACCATCGCCCTCTGTGGGCTTCCAAATATCACTTTGCCAATTCCACAAGAACTGTCTTAGCGAAAGGCTTCTTGAGGGGAAAGCTGTAACTCTGTGAGATGACTTCAAAGAACACAAAGAAGTTTCTCAGAAAGCTTCTTTCTCTTTGTTATCGGAGGATATTTCCTTTGGCCCTATGGTCTTCAAAGGGATCCGAAATATCTGTTCTCAGATTCCACAGAAATAAGGCTAGCAAAGAGATCCACGAAATACAGATGTAACTCTCTGAGATGAATTAACAGAACACTAAGCAGTTTCTCAGAGAGCTTCTTTCCAGATTTCCTCTGAGGATATTTCTTTTTCCACCATAACCCTCTATGGGCTTCCAAATATCACTTTGCGAATTCCACAAGAACTGTCTTAGCGAAAGGCTTCTTGAGGGGAAAGCTGTAACTCTGTGAGATGATTTCACAGAACCCAAAGAAGTTTCTCAAAGAGCTTCTTTCTCTTTGTTATCGGAGGATATTTCCTTTGGCCCTATAGTCTTCAAAGGGATCCGAAATATCTGTTCTCAGATTCCACAGAAATAAGGCTAGCAAAGAGATCCACGAAATACAGATGTAACTCTGTGAGATGAATTAACAGAACACTAAGCAGTTTCTCAGAAAGCTTCTTTCCAGATTTCCTCTGAGGATATTTCTTTTTCCACCATAGCCCTCTATGGGCTTCCAAATATCACTTTGCCAATTCCACAAGAACTGTCTTAGCGAAAGGCTTCTTGAGGGAAAAGCTGTAACTCTGTGAGATGATTTCACAGAACCCAAAGAAGTTTCTCAAAAAGCTTCTTTCTCTTTGTCATCGGAGGATATTTCCTTTGGCCCTATAGTCTTCAAAGGGATCCGAAATATCTGGTCTCAGATTCCACAGAAATAAGGCTAGCAAAGAGATCCACGAAATACAGATGTAACTCTGTGAGATGAATTAACAGGACACTAAGCATGTTCTCAGAAAGCTTCTTTCCGGATATCCTCTGAGGATATTTCCTTTTTCAACATAGCCCTCTAGGGGCTTCCCAATATCACTTTGCCAATTCCACAAGAACTGTCTTAGCGAAAGGCTTCTTGAGGGGAAAGCTGTAACTCTGTGAGATGATTTCAAAGAACACGAATAAGTTTCTCAAAGAGCTTCTTTCTCTTTGTTATCTGAGGATATTTCCTTTGGCCCTATAGTCTTCAAAGGGATCCGAAATATCTGTTCTCAGATTCCACAGAAATAAGGCTAGCAAAGAGATCCACGAAATACAGATGTAACTCTGTGAGATGAATTAACAGAACACTAAGCAGTTTCTCAGAAATCTTCTTTCCAGATTTCCTCTGAGGATATTTCCTTTTTCACCATAGCCCACTATGGGCTTCCAAATATCACTTTGCCAATTCCACAAGAACTGTCTTAGCGAAAGGCTTCTTGAGGGGAAAGCTGCAACTCTGTGAGATGATTTCACAGAACACAAAGAAGTTTCTCAAAAAGCTTCTTTCTCTTTGTTATCGGAGGATATTTCCTTTGGCCGTATAGTCTCCAAAGGGATCCGAAATATCTGTTCTCAGATTCCACAGAAATAAGGCTAGCAAAGACATCCACGAAATACAGATGTAACTCTGTGAGATGAATTAACAGAACACTAAGCAGTTTCTCAGAAAGCTTCTTTCCAGATTTCCTCTGAGGATATTTACTTTTTCAACATAGCTCTCTATGGGCTTCCAAATATCACTTTGCCAATTCCACAAGAACTGTCTTAGCGAAAGGCTTCTTGATGGGAAAGCTGTAACTCTGTGAGTTGATTTCACAGAACACAAAGAAGTTTCTCAGAAAGCTTCTTTCTCTTTGTTATCGGAGGATATTTCCTTTGGCCCTATAGTCTTCAAAGGATCCGAAATATCTGTTCTCAGATTCCACAGAAATAAGGCTAGCAAAGAGATCCACGAAATACAGATGTAACTCTGTGAGATGAATTAACAGAACACTAAGCAGTTTCTCAGAAAGCTTCTTTCCAGATTTCCTCTGAGGATATTTCTTTTTCCACCATAGCCCTCTATGGGCTTCCAAATATCATTTGCCAATTCCACAAGAACTGTCTTAGCGAAAGGCTTCTTGAGGGGAAAGCTGTAACTCTGCGAGATGATTTCACAGAACCCAAAGAAGTTTCTCAAAAAGCTTCTTTCTCTTTGTTATCGGAGGATATTTCCTTTGGCCCTATAGTCTTCAAAGGGATCCGAAATATCTGTTCTCAGATTCCACAGAAATAAGGCTAGCAAAGAGATCCACGAATTACAGATGTAACTCTGTGAGATGAATTAACAGAACACTAAGCAGTTTCTCAGAAAGCTTCTTTCCAGATTTCCTCTGAGGATATTTCTTTTTCCACCATAGCCCTCTATGGGCTTCCAAATATCACTTTGCCAATTCCACAAGAACTGTCTTAGCGAAAGGCTTCTTGAGGGGAAAGCTGTAACTCTGTGAGATGATTTCACAGAACCCAAAGAAGTTTCTCAAAAAGCTTCTTTCTCTTTGTTATCGGAGGATATTTCCTTTGGCCCTATAGTCTTCAAAGGGATCCGAAATATCTGTTCTCAGATTCCACAGAAATAAGGCTAGCAAAGAGATCCACGAAATACAGATGTAACTCTGTGAGATGAATTAACAGAACACTAAGCAGTTTCTCAGAAAGCTTCTTTCCAGATATCCTCTGAGGATATTTCCTTTTTCAACATAGCCCTCTAGGGGCTTCCAAATATCACTTTGCCAATTCCAAAAGAACTGTCTTAGCGAAAGGATTCTTGAGGGGAAAGCTGTAACTCTGTGAGATGATTTCAAAGAACACAAAGAAGTTTCTCAAAGAGCTTCTTTCTCTTTGTTATCTGAGGATATTTCCTTTGGCCCTATAGTCTTCAAAGGGATCCGAAATATCTGTTCTCAGATTCCACAGAAATAAGGCTAGCAAAGAGATCCACGAAATACAAATGTAACTCTGTGAGATGAATTAACAGAACACTAAGCAGTTTCTCAGAAAGCTTCTTTCCAGATTGCCTCTGAGGATATTTCCTTTTTCACCATAGCCCTCTATGGGCTTCCAAATATCACTTTGCCAATTCCACAAGAACTGTCTTAGCGAAAGGCTTCTTGAGGGGAAAGCTGTAACTCTGTGAGATGATTTCACAGAACACAATGAAGTTTCTCAAAAAGCTTCTTTCTCTTTGTTATCGGAGGATATTTCCTTTGGCCGTATAGTCTCCAAAGGGATCCGAAATATCTGTTCTCAGATTCCACAGAAATAAGGCTAGCAAAGAGATCCACGAAATACAGATGTAACTCTGTGAGATGAATTAACAGAACACTAAGCAGTTTCTCAGAAAGCTTCTTTCCAGATTTCCTCTGAGGATATTTACTTTTTCAACATAGCCCTCTATGGGCTTCCAAATATCACTTTGCCAATTCCACAAGAACTGTCTTAGCGAAAGGCTTCTTGAGGGGAAAGCTGTAACTCTGTGAGTTGATTTCACAGAACACAAAGAAGTTTCTCGGAAAGCTTCTTTCTCTTTGTTATCGGAGGATATTTCCTTTACCCCTATAGTCTTCAAAGGGATCCGAAATATCTGTTCTCAGATTCCACAGAAATAAGGCTAGCAAAGAGATCCACGAAATACAGATGTAACTCTGTGAGATGAATTATCAGAACACTAAGCATTTTCTCAGAAAGCTTCTTTCCAGATTTCCTCTGAGGATATTTCCTTTTTCACCGTAGCCCTCTATGGGCTTCCAAATATCACTTTGCCAATTCCACAAGAACTGTCTTAGCGAAAGGCTTCTTGAGGGGAAAGCTGTAACTCTGTGAGATGATTTCAAAGAACACAAAGAAGTTTCTAAAAGAGCTTCTTTCTCTTTGTTATCGGAGGATATTTCCTTTGGCCCTATAGTCTTCAAAGGGATCGGAAATATCTGTTCTCAGATTCCACAGAAATAAGGCTAGCAAAGAGATCCACGAAATACAGATGTAACTCTGTGAGATGAATTCACAGAACACTAAGCAGTTTCTCAGAAAGCTTCTTTCCAGATTTCCTCTGAGGATATTTCCTTTTTCACCATAGCCCTCTATGGGCTTCCAAATATCACTTTGCCAATTCCACAAGAACTGTCTTAGCGAAAGGCTTCTTGAGGGGAAAGCTGTAACTCTGTGAGATGATTTCAAAGAACACAAAGAAGTTTCTCAAAGAGCTTCTTTCTCTTTGTTATCGGAGGATATTTCCTTTGGCCCTATAGTCTTCAAAGGGATCCGAAATATCTGTTCTCAGATTCCACAGAAATAAGGCTAGCAAAGAGATCCACGAAATACAAATGTAACTCTGTGAGATGAATTAACAGAACACTAAGCAGTTTCTCAGAAAGCTTCTTTCCAGATTTCCTCTGAGGATATTTCTTTTTTCACCATAGCCCTCTAAGGGCTTCCAAATATCACTTTGCCAATTCTACAAGAACTGTCATAGCGAAAGGCTTCTTGATGGGAAAGCTGTAACTCTGTGAGTTGATTTCACAGAACACAAAGAAGTTTCTCAGAAAGCTTCTTTCTCTTTGTTATCGGAGGATATTTCCTTTGGCCCTATAGTCTTCAAAGGGATCCGAAATATCTGTTCTCAGATTCCACAGAAATAAGGCTAGCAAAGAGATCCACGAAATACAGATGTAACTCTGTGAGATAAATTAACAGAACACTAAGCAGTTTGTCAGAAAGCTTCTTTCCAGATTTCCTCTGAGGATATTTCCTTTTTCACCATAGCCCTCTATGGGCTTCCAAATATCACTTTGCCAATTCCACAAGAACTGTCTTAGCGAAAGGCTTCCTAAGGGGAAAGCTGTAACTCTGTGAGTTGATTTCACAGAACACAAAGAAGTTTCTCAGAAAGCTTCTTTCTCTTTGTTATCGGAGGATATTTCCTTTGGCCCTATAGTCTTCAAAGGGATCCGAAATATCTGTTCTCAGATTCCACAGAAATAAGGCTAGCAAAGAGATCCACGAAATACAGATGTAACTCTGTGAGATGAAGTAACAGAACACTAAGCAGTTTCTCAGAAAGCTTCTTTCCAGATTTCATCTGAGGATATTTCCTTTTTCACCATCGCCCTCTGTGGGCTTCCAAATATCACTTTGCCAATTCCACAAGAACTGTCTTAGCGAAAGGCTTCTTGAGGGGAAAGCTGTAACTCTGTGAGATGATTTCAAAGAACAAAAAGAAGTTTCTCAGAAAGCTTCTTTCTCTTTGTTATCGGAGGATATTTCCTTTGGCCCTATGGTCTTCAAAGGGATCCGAAATATCTGTTCTCAGATTCCACAGAAATAAGGCTAGCAAAGAGATCCACGAAATACAGATGTAACTCTGTGAGATGAATTAACAGAACACTAAGCAGTTTCTCAGAAAGCTTCTTCCCAGATTTCCTCTGAGGATATTACTTTTTCCACCATAGCCCTCTATGGGCTTCCAAATATCACTTTGCCAATTCCACAAGAACTGTCTTAGCTAAAGGCTTCTTGAGGGGAAAGCTGTAACTCTGTGAGATGATTTCACAGAACCCAAAGAAGTTTCTCAAAAAGCTTCTTTCTCTTTGTTATCGGAGAATATTTCCTTTGGCCCTATAGTCTTCAAAGGGATCCGAAATATCTGTTCTCAGATTCCACAGAAATAAGGCTAGCAAAGACATCCACGAGATACAGATGTAACTCTGTGAGATGAATTAACAGAACACTAAGCAGTTTCTCAGAAAACTTCTTTCCAGATTTCCTCTGAGGATATTTCCTTTTTCACCATAGCCCTCTATGGGCTTCCAAATATCACTTTGCCAATTCCACAAGAACTGTCTTAGCGAAAGGCTTCTTGAGGGGAAAGCTGTAACGCTGTGAGATGATTTCAAAGAACACAAAGAAGTTTCTCAAAGAGCTTCTTTCTCTTTGTTATCGGAGGATATTTCCTTTGGCCCTATAGTCTTCAAAGGGATCCGAAATATCTGTTCTCAGATTCCACAGAAATAAGGCTAGCAAAGAGATCCACGAAATACAGATGTAACTCTGTGAGATGAATTAACAGAACACTAAGCAGTTTCTCAGAAAGCTTCTTTCCAGATTTCCTCTGAGGATATTTCTTTTTCCACCATAGCCCTCTATGGGCTTCCAAATATCACTTTGCCAATTCCACAAGAACTGTCTTAGCGAAAGGCTTCTTGAGGGGAAAGCTGTAACTCTGTGAGATGATTTCAAAGAACACAAAGAAGTTTCTCAAAGAGCTTCTTTCTCTTTGTTATCGGAGGATATTTCCTTTGGCCCTATAGTCTTCAAAGGGATCCGAAATATCTATTCTCAGATTCCACAGAAATAAGGCTAGCAAAGACATCCACGAAATACAGATGTAACTCTGTGAGATGAATTAACAGATCACTAAGCAGTTTCTCAGAAATCTTCTTTCCAGATTTCCTCTGAGGATATTTCATTTTTCACCGTAGCCCTCTATGGGCTTCCAAATATCACTTTGCCAATTCCACAAGAACTGTCTTAGCGAAAGGCTTCTGGAGGGGAAAGCTGTAACTCTGTGAGATGATTTCACAGAACACAATGAAGTTTCTCAAAAAGCTTCTTTCTCTTTGTTATCGGAGGATATTGCCTTTGGCCGTATAGTCTCCAAAGGGATCCGAAATATCTGTTCTGAGATTCCACAGAAATAAGGCTAGCAAAGAGATCCACGAAATACAGATGTAACTCTGTGAGATGAATTAACAGAACACTAAGCAGTTTCTCAGAAAGCTTCTTTCCAGATTTCCTCTGAGGATATTTCCTTTTTCACCATAGCCCTCTATGGGCTTCCAAATATCACTTTGCCAATTCCACAAGAACTGTCTTAGCGAAAGGCTTCTTGAGGGGAAAGCTGTAACTCTGTGAGATGATTTCAAAGAACACAAAGAAGTTTCTCAAAGACCTTCTTTCTCTTTGTTATCGGAGGATATTTCCTTTGGCCCTATAGTCTTCAAAGGGATCCGAAATATCTGTTCTCAGATTCCACAGAAATAAGGCTAGCAAAGAGATCCACGAAATACAGATGTAACTCTGTGAGATGAATTAACAGAACACTAAGCAGTTTCTCAGAAAGCTTCTTTCTAGATTTCCTCTGAGGATATTTCCTTTTTCACCAAAGCCCTCTATGGGCTTCCAAATATCACTTTGCCAATTCTACAAGAACTGTCATAGCGAAAGGCTTCTTGATGGGAAAGCTGTAACTCTGTGAGTTGATTTCACAGAACACAAAGAAGTTTCTCAGAGAGCTTCTTTCTCTTTGTTATCGGAGGATATTTCCTTTAGCCCTATAGTCTTCAAAGGGATCCGAAATATCTGTTCTCAGATTCCACAGAAATAAGGCTAGCAAAGAGATCCACGAAATACAGATGTAACTCTGTGAGATGAATTAACAGAACACTAAGCAGTTTCTCAGAAAGCTTCTTTCCAGATTTCCTCTGAGGATATTTCCTTTTTCACCATATCCCTCTATGGGCTTCCAAATATCACTTTGCCAATTCCACAAGAACTGTCTTAGCGAAAGGCTTCCTAAGGGGAAAGCTGTAACTCTGTGAGTTGATTTCACAGAACACAAAGGAGTTTCTCAGAAAGCTTCTTTCTCTTTGTTATCGGAGGATATTTCCTTTGGCCCTATAGTCTTCAAAGGGATCCGAAATATCTGTTCTCAGATTCCACAGAAATAAGGCTAGCAAAGAGATCCACGAAATACAGATGTAACTCTGTGAGATGAATTAACAGAACACTAAGCAGTTTCTCAGAAAGCTTCTTTCCAGATTTCCTCTGAGGATATTTCCTTTTTCACCATAGCCCTCTATGTGCTTCCAAATATCACTTTGCCAATTCCACAAGAACTGTCTTAGCGAAAGGCTTCTTGAGGGGAAAGCTGTAACTCTGTGAGATGATTTCAAAGAACACAAAGAAGTTTCTCAAAGAGCTTCTTTCTCTTTGTTATCGGAGGATATTTCCTTTGGCCCTATAGTCTTCAAAGGGATCCGAAATATCTGTTCTCAGATTCCACAGAAATAAGGCTAGCAAAGAGATCCACGAAATACAGATGTAACTCTGTGAGATGAATTAACAGAACACTAAGCAGTTTCTCAGAAAGCTTCTTTCCAGATTTCCTCTGAGGATATTTCTTTTTCCACCATAGCCCTCTATGGGCTTCCAAATATCACTTTGCCAATTCCACAAGAACTGTCTTAGCGAAAGGCTTCTTGAGGGGAAAGCTGTAACTCTGTGAGATGATTTCACAGAACCCAAAGAAGTTTCTCAAAAAGCTTCTTTCTCTTTGTTATCGGAGGATATTTCCTTTGGCCCTATAGTCTCCAAAGGGATCCGAAATATCTGTTCTCAGATTCCACAGAAATAAGGGTAGCGAAGACATCCACGAAATACAGACGTAACTCTGTGAGATGAAGTAACAGAACACTAAGCAGTTTCTCAGAAAGCTTCTTTCCAGATTTCATCTGAGGATATTTCCTTTTTCACCATCGCCCTCTGTGGGCTTCCAAATATCACTTTGCCAATTCCACAAGAACTGTCTTAGCGAAAGGCTTCTTGAGGGGAAAGCTGTAACTCTGTGAGATGACTTCAAAGAACACAAAGAAGTTTCTCAGAAAGCTTCTTTCTCTTTGTTATCGGAGGATATTTCCTTTGGCCCTATGGTCTTCAAAGGGATCCGAAATATCTGTTCTCAGATTCCACAGAAATAAGGCTAGCAAAGAGATCCACGAAATACAGATGTAACTCTCTGAGATGAATTAACAGAACACTAAGCAGTTTCTCAGAGAGCTTCTTTCCACATTTCCTCTGAGGATATTTCTTTTTCCACCATAACCCTCTATGGGCTTCCAAATATCACTTTGCCAATTCCACAAGAACTGTCTTAGCGAAAGGCTTCTTGAGGGGAAAGCTGTAACTCTGTGAGATGATTTCACAGAACCCAAAGAAGTTTCTCAAAGAGCTTCTTTCTCTTTGTTATCGGAGGATATTTCCTTTGGCCCTATAGTCTTCAAAGGGATCCGAAATATCTGTTCTCAGATTCCACAGAAATAAGGCTAGCAAAGAGATCCACGAAATACAGATGTAACTCTGTGAGATGAATTAACAGAACACTAAGCAGTTTCTCAGAAAGCTTCTTTCCAGATTTCCTCTGAGGATATTTCTTTTTCCACCATAGCCCTCTATGGGCTTCCAAATATCATTTGCCAATTCCACAAGAACTGTCTTAGCGAAAGGCTTCTTGAGGGGAAAGCTGTAACTCTGCGAGATGATTTCACAGAACCCAAAGAAGTTTCTCAAAAAGCTTCTTTCTCTTTGTTATCGGAGGATATTTCCTTTGGCCCTATAGTCTTCAAAGGGATCCGAAATATCTGTTCTCAGATTCCACAGAAATAAGGCTAGCAAAGAGATCCACGAAATACAGATGTAACTCTGTGAGATGAATTAACAGAACACTAAGCAGTTTCTCAGAAAGCTTCTTTCCAGATTTCCTCTGAGGATATTTCCTTTTTCACCATAGCCCTCTATGGGCTTCCAAATATCACTTTGCCAATTCCACAAGAACTGTCTTAGCGAAATGCTTCTTGAGGGGAAAGCTGTAACTCTGTGAGATGATTTCAAAGAACACAAAGAAGTTTCTCAAAGAGCTTCTTTCTCTTTGTTATCGGAGGATATTTCCTTTGGCCGTATAGTCTCCAAAGGGATCCGAAATATCTGTTCTCAGATTCCACAGAAATAAGGCTAGCAAAGAGATCCACGAAATACAGATGTAACTCTGTGAGATGAATTAACAGAACACTAAGCAGTTTCTCAGAAAGCTTCTTTCCAGATTTCCTCTGAGGATATTTACTTTTTCAACATTGCCCTCTATGGGCTTCCAAATATCACTTTGCCAATTCCACAAGAACTGTCTTAGCGAAAGGCTTCTTGAGGGGAAAGCTGTAACTCTGTGAGTTGATTTCACAGAACACAAAGAAGTTTCTCGGAAAGCTTCTTTCTCTTTGTTATCGGAGGATATTTCCTTTACCCCTATAGTCTTCAAAGGGTCCGAAATATCTGTTCTCAGATTCCACAGAAATAAGGCTAGCAAAGAGATCCACGAAATACAGATGTAACTCTGTGAGATGAATTATCAGAACACTAAGCATTTTCTCAGAAAGCTTCTTTCCAGATTTCCTCTGAGGATATTTCCTTTTTCACCGTAGCCCTCTATGGGCTTCCAAATATCACTTTGCCAATTCCACAAGAACTGTCTTAGCGAAAGGCTTCTTGAGGGGAAAGCTGTAACTCTGTGAGATGATTTCAAAGAACACAAAGAAGTTTCTCAAAGAGCTTCTTTCTCTTGGTTATCGGAGGATATATCCTTTGGCCCTATAGTCTTCAAAGGGATCCGAAATATCTGTTCTCAGATTCCACAGAAATAAGGCTAGCAAAGAGATCCACGAAATACAAATGTAACTCTGTGAGATGAATTAACAGAACACTAAGCAGTTTCTCAGAAAGCTTCTTTCCAGATTTCCTCTGAGGATATTTCTTTTTTCACCATAGCCCTCTAAGGGCTTCCAAATATCACTTTGCCAATTCTACAAGAACTGTCATAGCGAAAGGCTTCTTGATGGGCAAGCTGCAACTCTGTGAGTTGATTTCACAGAACACAAAGAAGTTTCTCAGAAAGCTTCTTTCTCTTTGTTATCGGAGGATATTTCCTTTGGCCCTATAGTCTTCAAAGGGATCCGAAATATCTGTTCTCAGATTCCACAGAAATAAGGCTAGCAAAGAGATCCACGAAATACAGATGTAACTCTGTGAGATAAATTAACAGAACACTAAGCAGTTTGTCAGAAAGCTTCTTTCCAGATTTCCTCCGAGGATATTTCCTTTTTCACCATAGCCCTCTATGGGCTTCCAAATATCACTTTGCCAATTCCACAAGAACTGTCTTAGCGAAAGGCTTCCTAAGGGGAAAGCTGTAACTCTGTGAGTTGATTTCACAGAACACAAAGAAGTTTCTCAGAAAGCTTCTTTCTCTTTGTTATCGGAGGATATTTCCTTTGGCCCTATAGTCTTCAAAGGGATCCGAAATATCTGTTCTCAGATTCCACAGAAATAAGGCTAGCAAAGAGATCCACGAAATACAGATGTAACTCTGTGAGATGAAGTAACAGAACACTAAGCAGTTTCTCAGAAAGCTTCTTTCCAGATTTCATCTGAGGATATTTCCTTTTTCACCATCGCCCTCTGTGGGCTTCCAAATATCACTTTGCCAATTCCACAAGAACTGTCTTAGCGAAAGGCTTCTTGAGGGGAAAGCTGTAACTCTGTGAGATGATTTCAAAGAACACAAAGAAGTTTCTCAAAGAGCTTCTTTCTCTTTGTTATCGGAGGATATTTCCTTTGGCCCTATAGTCTTCAAAGGGATCCGAAATATCTGTTCTCAGATTCCACAGAAATAAGGCTAGCAAAGAGATCCACGAAATACAGATGTAACTCTGTGAGATGAATTAACAGAACACTAAGCAGTTTCTCAGAAAGCTTCTTTCCAGATTTCCTCTGAGGATATTTCTTTTTCCACCATAGCCCTCTATGGGCTTCCAAATATCACTTTGCCAATTCCACAAGAACTGTCTTAGCGAAAGGCTTCTTGAGGGGAAAGCTGTAACTTTGTGAGATGATTTCAAAGAACACAAAGAAGTTTCTCAAAGAGCTTCTTTCTCTTTGTTATCGGAGGATATTTCCTTTGGCCCTATAGTCTTCAAAGGGATCCGAAATATCTATTCTCAGATTCCACAGAAATAAGGCTAGCAAAGACATCCACGAAATACAGATGTAACTCTGTGAGATGAATTAACAGAACACTAAGCAGTTTCTCAGAAATCTTCTTTCCAGATTTCCTCTGAGGATATTTCCTTTTTCACCGTAGCCCTCTATGGGCTTCCAAATATCACTTTGCCAATTCCACAAGAACTGTCTTAGCGAAAGGCTTCTGGAGGGGAAAGCTGTAACTCTGTGAGATGATTTCACAGAACACAATGAAGTTTCTCAAAAAGCTTCTTTCTCTTTGTTATCGGAGGATATTTCCTTTGGCCGTATAGTCTTCAAAGGGATCCGAAATATCTGTTCTCAGATTCCACAGAAATAAGGCTAGCAAAGAGATCCACGAAATACAGATGTAACTCTGTGAGATGAATTAACAGAACACTAAGCAGTTTCTCAGAAAGCTTCTTTCCAGATTTCCTCTGAGGATATTTCCTTTTTCACCAGAGCCCTCTAAGGGCTTCCAAATATCACTTTGCCAATTCTACAAGAACTGTCATAGCGAAAGGCTTCTTGATGGGAAAGCTGTAACTCTGTGAGTTGATTTCACAGAACACAAAGAAGTTTCTCAGAAAGCTTCTTTCTCTTTGTTATCGGAGGATATTTCCTTTGGCCCTATAGTCTTCAAAGGGATCCGAAATATCTGTTCTCAGATTCCACACAAATAAGGCTAGCAAAGAGATCCACGAAATACAGATGTAACTCTGTGAGATGAATTAACAGAACACTAAGCACTTTCTCAGAAATCTTCTTTCCAGATATCCTCTGAGGATATTTCCTTTTTCAACATAGCCCTCTAGGGGCTTCCAAATATCACTTTGCCAATTCCACAAGAACTGTCTTAGCGAAAGGCTTCTTGAGGGGAAAGCTGTAACTATGTGAGATGATTTCAAAGAACACAAAGAAGTTTCTCAAAGAGCTTCTTTCTCTTTGTTATCTGAGGTTATTTCCTTTGGCCCCATAGTCTTCAAAGGGATCCGAAATATCTGTTCTCAGATTCCACAGAAATAAGGCTAGCAAAGAGATCCACGAAATACAGATGTAACTCTGTGAGATGAATTAACAGAACACTAAGCAGTTTCTCAGAAATCTTCTTTCCAGATTTCCTCTGAGGATATTTCCTTTTTCACCATAGCCCTCTATGGGCTTCCAAATATCACTTTGCCAATTCCACAAGAACTGTCTTAGCGAAAGGCTTCTGGAGGGGAAAGCTTTAACTCTGTGAGATGATTTCACAGAACACAATGAAGTTTCTCAAAAAGCTTCTTTCTCTTTGTTATCGGAGGATATTTCCTTTGGCCGTATAGTCTTCAAAGGGATCCGAAATATCTGTTCTCAGATTCCACAGAAATAAGACTAGCAAAGAGATCCACGAAATACAGATGTAACTCTGTGAGATGAATTAACAGAACACTAAGCAGTTTCTCAGAAAGCTTCTTTCCAGTTTTCCTCTGAGGATATTTACTTTTTCAACATAGCCCTCTATGGGCTTCCAAATATCACTTTGCCAATGCCACAAGAACTGTCTTAGCGAAAGGCTTCTTGAGGGTAAAGCTGTAACTCTGTGAGATGATTTCAAAGAACACAAAGAAGTTTCTCAAAGAGCTTCTTTCTCTTTGTTATCGGAGGATATTTCCTTTGGCCCTATAGTCTTCAAAGGGATCCGAAATATCTGTTCTCAGATTCCACAGAAATAAGGCTAGCAAAGAGATCCACGAAATACAGATGTAACTCTGTGAGATGAAGTAACAGAACACTAAGCAGTTTCTCAGAAAGCTTCTTTCCAGATTTCATCTGAGGATATTTCCTTTTTCACCATCGCCCTCTGTGGGCTTCCAAATATCACTTTGCCAATTCCACAAGAACTGTCTTAGCGAAAGGCTTCCTGAGGGGAAAGCTGTACCTCTGTGAGATGATTTCAAAGAACACAAAGAAGTTTCTCAGAAAGCTTCTTTCTCTTTGTTATCGGAGGATATTTCCTTTGGCCCTATAGTCTTCAAAGGGATCCGAAATATCTGTTCTCAGATTCCACAGAAATAAGGCTAGCAAAGAGATCCACGAAATACAGATGTAACTCTGTGAGATGAATTAACAGAACACTAAGCAGTTTCTCAGAAAGCTTCTTTCCAGATTTCCTCTGAGGATATTTCTTTTTCCACCATAGCCCTCTATGGGCTTCCAAATAGCACTTTGCCAATTCCACAAGAACTGTCTTAGCGAAAGGCTTCTTGAGGGGAAAGCTGTAACTCTGTGAGATGATTTCACAGAACCCAAAGAAGTTTCTCAAAAAGCTTCTTTCTCTTTGTTATCGGTGGATATTTCCTTTGGCCCTATAGTCCTCAAAGGGATCCGAAATATCTGTTCTCAGATTCCACAGAAATAAGGCTAGCAAAGAGATCCACGAAATACAGATGTAACTCTGTGAGATGAATTAACAGAACACTAAGCATGTTCTCAGAAATCTTCTTTCCAGATTTCCTCTGAGGATATTTCCTTTTTCACCATAGCCCTCTATGGGCTTCCAAATATCACTTTGCCAATTCCACAAGAACTGTCTTAGCGAAAGGCTTCTTGAGGGGAAAGCTGTAACTCTGTGAGATGATTTCACAGAACACAAAGAAGTTTCTCAAAAAGCTTCTTTCTCTTTGTTATCGGAGGATATTTCCTTTGGCCGTATAGTCTCCAAAGGGATCCGAAATATCTGTTCTCAGATTCCACAGAAATAAGGCTAGCAAAGAGATCCACGAAATACAGATGTAACTCTGTGAGATGAATTAACAGAACACTAAGCAGTTTCTCAGAAAGCTTCTTTCCAGATTTCCTCTGAGGATATTTACTTTTTCAACATAGCCCTCTATGGGCTTCCAAATATCACTTTGCCAATTCCACAAGAACTGTCTTAGTGAAAGGCTTCTTGAGGGGAAAGCTGTAACTCTGTGAGATGATTTCAAAGAACACAAAGAAGTTTCTCAAAGAGCTTCTTTCTCTTTGTTATCGGAGGATATTTCCTTTGACCCTATAGTCTTCAAAGGGATCCGAAATATCTGTTCTCAGATTCCACAGAAATAAGGCTAGCAAAGAGATCCACGAAATACAGATGTAACTCTGTGAGATGAATTAACAGAACACTAAGCAGTTTCTCAGAAAGCTTCTTTCCAGATTTCCTCTGAGGATATTTCCTTTTTCACCATAGCCCTCTATGGGCTTCCAAATATCACTTTGCCAATTCCACAAGAACTGTCTTAGCGAAAGGCTTCTTGAGGGGAAAGCTGTAACTCTGTGAGATGATTTCAAAGAACACAAAGAAGTTTCTCAAAGAGCTTCTTTCTCTTTGTTATCGGAGGATATTTCCTTTGGCCCTATAGTCTTCAAAGGGATCCGAAATATCTGTTCTCAGATTCCACAGAAATAAGGCTAGCAAAGAGATCCACGAAATACAGATGTAACTCTGTGAGATGAATTAACAGAACACTAAGCAGTTTCTCAGAAATCTTCTTTCCAGATTTCCTCTGAGGATATTTCCTTTTTCACCATAGCCCTCTATGGGCTTCCAAATATCACTTTGCCAATTCCACAAGAACTGTCTTAGCGAAAGGCTTCTGGAGGGGAAAGCTGTAACTCTGTGAGATGATTTCACAGAACACAATGAAGTTTCTCAAAAAGCTTCTTTCTTTTTGTTATCAGAGGATATTTCCTTTGGCCCTATAGTCTTCAAAGGGATCCGAAATATCTGTTCTCAGATTCCACAGAAATAAGGCTAGCAAAGAGATCCACGAAATACAGATGTAACTCTGTGAGATGAATTAACAGAACACTAAGCAGTTTCTCAGAAAGCTTCTTTCCAGATTTCCTCTGAGGATATTTCCTTTTTCACCATAGCCCTCTATGGGCTTGCAAATATCACTTTGCCAATTCCACAAGAACTGTCTTAGCGAAAGGCTTCTTGATGGGAAAGCTGTAACTCTGTGAGTTGATTTCACAGAACACAAAGACGTTTCTCAGAAAGCTTCTTTCTCTTTGTTATAGGATGATATTTCCTTTGGCCCTATAGTCTTCAAAGGGATCCGAAATATCTGTTCTCAGATTCCACAGAAATAAGGCTAGCAAAGAGATCCACGAAATACAGATGTAACTCTGTGAGATGAATTAACAGAACACTAAGCAGTTTCTCAGAAAGCTTCTTTCCAGATTTCCTCTGAGGATATTTCCTTTTTCACCATAGCCCTCTATGGGCTTCCAAATATCACTTTGCCAATTCCACAAGAACTGTCTTAGCGAAAGGCTTCTTGAGGGGAAAGCTGTAACTCTGTGAGTTGATTTCACAGAACACAAAGTACTTTCTCAGAAAGCTTCTTTCTCTTTGTTATCGGAGGATATTTCCTTTGGCCCTAGAGTCTTCAAAGGGATCCGAAATATCTGTTCTCAGATTCCACAGAAATAAGGCTAGCAAAGAGATCCACGAAATACAGATGTAACTCTGTGAGATGAATTAACAGAACACTAAGCAGTTTCTCAGAAAGCTTCTTTCCAGATTTCCTCTGAGGAAATTTCCTTTTTCACCATAGCCCTCTATGGGCTTCCAAATATCACTTTGCCAATTCCACAAGAACTGTCTTCGCGAAAGGCTTCTTGAGGGGAAAGCTGTAACTCTGAGAGTTGATTTCACAGAACACAAAGAAGTTTCTCAGAAAGCTTCTTTCTCTTTGTTATCGGAGGATATTTCCTTTGACCCTATAGTCTTCAAAGGGATCCGAAATATCTGTTCTCAGATTCCACAGAAATAAGGCTAGCAAAGAGATCCACGAAATACAGATGTAACTCAGTGAGATGAATTAACAGAACACTAAGCATTTTCTCAGAAAGCTTCTTTCCAGATTTCCTCTGAGGAAATTTCCTTTTTCACCATAGCCCTCTATGGGCTCCCAAATATCACTTTGCCAATTCCACAAGAACTGTCTTAGCGAAAGGCTTCTTGAGGGGAAAGCTGTAACTCTGTGAGATGATTTCAAAGAACACAAAGAAGTTTCTCAAAGAGCTTCTTTCTCTTTGTTATCGGAGGATATTTCCTTTGGTCCTAGAGTCTTCAAAGGGATCCGAAATATCTGTTCTCAGATTCCACAGAAATAAGGCTAGCAAAGAGATCCACGAAATACAGATGTAACTCTGTGAGATGAATTAACAGAACACTAAGCATTTTCTCAGAAAGCTTCTTTCCAGATTTCCTCTGAGGATATTTCCTTTTTCACCATAGCCCTCTACGGGCTTCCAAATATCACTTTGCCAATTCCACAAGAACTGTCTTAGCGAAAGGCTTCTTGAGGGGAAAGCTGTAACTCTGTGAGTTGATTTCACAGAACACAAAGAAGTTTCTCAGAAAGCTTCTTTCTCTTTGTTATCGGAGGATATTTCCTTTGGCCCTATAGTCTTCAAAGGGATCCGAAATATCTGTTCTCAGATTCCACAGAAATAAGGCTAGCAAAGAGATCCACGAAATACAGATGTAACTCTGTGAGATGAATTAACAAAACACTAAGCAGTTTCTCAGAAAGCTTCTTTCCAGATTTCCTCTGAAGATATTTCCTTTTTCACCATAGCCCTCAATGGGCTTCCAAATATCACTTTGCCAATTCCACAAGAACTGTCTTAGCGAAAGGCTTCTTGAGGTGAAAGGTGTAACTCTGTGAGATGATTTCAAAGAACACAAAGAAGTTTCTCAAAGAGCTTCTTTCTCTTTTTTATCGGAGGATATTTCCTTTGGCCCTATAGTCTTCAAAGGGATCCGAAATATCTGTTCTCAGATTCCACAGAAATAAGGCTAGCAAAGAGATCCACGAAATACAGATGTAACTCTGTGAGATGAATTCACAGAACACTAAGCATTTTCTCAGAAAGCTTCTTTCCAGATTTCCTCTGAGGATATTTCCTTTTTCACCATAGCCCTCTATGGGCTTCCAAATATCACTTTGCCAATTCCACAAGAACTGTCTTAGCGAAAGGCTTCTTGAGGGGAAAGCTTTAACTCTGTGAGATGATTTCAAAGAACACAAAGAAGTTTCTCAAAGAGCTTCTTTCTCTTTGTTATCGGAGGATATTTCCTTTGGCCCTATAGTCTTCAAAGGGATCCGAAATATCTGTTCTCAGATTCCACAGAAATAAGGCTAGCAAAGAGATCCACGAAATACAGATGTAACTCTGTGAGATGAATTAACAGAACACTAAGCAGTTTCTCAGAAAGCTTCTTTCCAGATTTCCTCTGAGGATATTTCCTTTTTCACCATAGCCCTCTATGGGCTTCCAAATATCACTTTGCCAATTCCTCAAGAACTGTCTTAGCGAAAGGCTTCTTGAGGGGAAAGCTGTAACTCTGTGAGTTGATTTCACAGAACACAAAGAAGTTTCTCAGAAAGCTTCTTTCTCTTTGTTATCGGAGGATATTTCCTTTGGCCCTATAGTCTTCAAAGGGATCCGAAATATCTGTTCTCAGATTCCACAGAAATAAGGCTAGCAAAGAGATCCACGAAATACAGATGTAACTCTGTGAGATGAATTAACAGAACACTAAGCAGTTTCTCAGAAAGCTTCTTTCCAGATTTCCTCTGAGGATATTTCCTTTTTCACCATAGCCCTCTATGGGCTTCCAAATATCACTTTGCCAATTCCACAAGAACTGTCTTAGCGAAAGGCTTCTTGAGGGGAAAGCTGTAACTCTGTGAGTTGATTTCACAGAACACAAAGTACTTTCTCAGAAAGCTTCTTTCTCTTTGTTATCGGAGGATATTTCCTTTGGCCCTAGAGTCTTCAAAGGGATCCGAAATATCTGTTCTCAGATTCCACAGAAATAAGGCTAGCAAAGAGATCCACGATATACAGATGTAACTCTGTGAGATGAATTAACAGAACACTAAGCATTTTCTCAGAAAGCTTCTTTCCAGATTTCCTCTTAGGAAATTTCCTTTTTCACCATAGCCCTCTATGGGCTTCCAAATATCACTTTGCCAATTCCACAAGAACTGTCTTAGCGAAAGGCTTCTTGAGGGGAAAGCTGTAACTCTGTGAGATGATTTCAAAGAACACAAAGAAGTTTCTCAGAAAGCTTCTTTCTCTTGGTTATCGGAGGATATTTCCTTTGGCCCTATAGTCTTCAAAGGGATCCGAAATATCTGTTCTCAGATTCCACAGAAATAAGGCTAGCAAAGAGATGCACGAAATACAGATGTAACTCTGTGAGATGAATTAACAAAACACTAAGCAGTTTCTCAGAAAGCTTCTTTCCAAATTTCCTCTGAGGATATTTCTTTTTCCACCATAGCCCTCTATGGGCTTCCAAATATCACTTTGCCAATTCCACAAGAACTGTCTTAGCGAAAGGCTTCTTGAGGGGAAAGCTGTAACTCTGTGAGATGATTTCACAGAACCTAAAGAAGTTTCTCAAAAAGCTTCTGTCTCTTTGTTATCGGAGGATATTTCCTTTGTGCCTATAGTCTTCAAAGGGATCCGAAATATCTGTTCTCAGATTCCACAGAAATAAGGCTAGCAAAGAGATCCACGAAATACAGATGTTACTCTGTGAGATGAATTAACAGAACACTAAGCAGTTTCTCAGAAAGCTTCTTTCCAGATTTCCTCTGAGGATATTTCTTTTTCCACCATAGCCCTCTATGGGCTTCCAAATATCACTTTGCCAATTCCACAAGAACTGTCTTAGCGAAAGGCTTCTTGAGGGGAAAGCTGTAACTCTGTGAGTTGATTTCACAGAACACAAAGAAGTTTCTCAGAAAGCTTTTTTCTCTTTGTTATGGGAGGATATTTCCTTTGGCCCTATAGTCTTCAAAGGGATCGGAAATATCTGTTCTCAGATTCCACAGAAATAAGGCTAGCAAAGAGATCCACGAAATACAGATTTAACTCAGTGAGATGAATTAACAGAACACTAAGCATTTTCTCAGAAAGCTTCTTTCCAGATTTCCTCTCAGGATATTTCCTTTTTCACCATAGCCCTCTATGGGCTTCGAAATATCACTTTGCCAACTCCACAAGAACTGTCTTAGCGAAAGGCTTCTTGAGGGGAAAGCTGTAACTCTTTGAGATGATTTCAAAGAAAACAGACAAGTTTCTCAAAGAGCTTCTATCTCTTTGTTATCGGAGGATATTTCCTTTGGCCCTATAGTCTTCAAAGGGATCCGAAATATCTGTTCTCAGATTCCACAGAAATAAGGCTAGCAAAGAGATCCACGAAATACAGATGTAACTCTGTGAGATGAATTAACAGAACACTAAGCAGTTTCTCAGAAAGCTTCTTTCCAGATTTCCTCTGAGGATATATCCTTTTTCACCATAGCCCTCTATGGGCTTCCAAATATCACTTTGCCAATTCCACAAGAACTGTCTTAGCGAAAGGCTTCTTGAGAGGAAAGCTGTAACTCTGTGAGATGATTTCACAGAACCTAAAGAAGTTTCTCAAAAAGCTTCTTTCTCTTTGTTATCGGAGGATATTTCCTTTGTGCCTATAGTCTTCAAAGGGATCCGAAATATCTGTTCTCAGATTCCACAGAAATAAGGCTAGCAAAGAGATCCACGAAATACAGATGTAACTCTGTGAGATGAATTAACAGAACACTAAGCAGTTTCTCAGAAAGCTTCTTTCCAGATTTCCTCTGAGGAAATTTCCTTTTTCACCATAGCCCTCTATGGGCTTCCAAATATCACTTTGCCAATTCCACAAGAACTGTCTTCGCGAAAGGCTTCTTGAGGGGAAAGCTGTAACTCTGTGAGATGATTTCAAAGAACACAAAGAAGTTTCTCAAAGAGCTTCTTTCTCTTTGTTATCGGAGGATATTTCCTTTGGCCCTATAGTCTTCAAAGGGATCCGAAATATCTGTTCTCAGATTCCACAGAAATAAGGCTAGCAAAGAGATCCACGAAATACAGATGTAACTCTGTGAGATGAATTCACAGAACACTAAGCATTTTCTCAGAAAGCTTCTTTCCAGATTTCCTCTGAGGAAATTTCCTTTTTCACCATAGCCCTCTATGGGCTTCCAAATATCACTTTGCCAATTCCACAAGAACTGTCTTAGCGAAAGGCTTCTTGAGGGGAAAGCTTTAACTCTGTGAGATGATTTCAAAGAATACAAAGAAGTTTCTCAAAGAGCTTCTTTCTCTTTGTTATCGGAGGATATTTCCTTTGGCCCTATAGTCTTCAAAGGGATCCGAAATATCTGTTCTCAGATTCCACAGAAATAAGGCTAGCAAAGAGATCCACGAAATACAGATGTAACTCTGTGAGATGAATTAACAGAACACTAAACAGTTTCTCAGAAAGCTTCTTTCCAGATTTCCTCTGAGGATATTTCCTTTTTCACCATAGCCCTCTATGGGCTTCCAAATATCACTTTGCCAATTCCACAAGAACTGTCATAGCGAAAGGCTTCTTGATGGGAAAGCTGTAACTCTGTGAGTTGATTTCACAGAACACAAAGAAGTTTCTCAGAAAGCTTCTTTCTCTTTGTTATCGGAGGATATTTCCTTTGGCCCTATAGTCTTCAAAGGGATCCGAAATATCTGTTCTCAGATTCCACAGAAATAAGGCTAGCAAAGAGATCCACGAAATACAGATGTAACTCTGTGAGATGAATTAACAGAACACTAAGCAGTTTCTCAGAAAGCTTCTTTCCAGATTTCCTCTGAGGATATTTCCTTTTTCACCATAGCCCTCTATGGGCTTCCAAATATCACTTTGCCAATTCCACAAGAACTGTCTTAGCGAAAGGCTTCTTGAGGGGAATGCTGTAACTCTGAGAGTTGATTTCACAGAACACAAAGAAGTTTCTCAGAAAGCTTCTTTCTCTTTGTTATCGGAGGATATTTCCTTTGGCCCTATAGTCTTCAAAGGGATCCGAAATATCTGTTCTCAGATTCCACAGAAATAAGGCTAGCAAAGAGATCCACGAAATACAGATGTAACTCTGTGAGATGAATTAACAGAACACTAAGCATTTTCTCAGAAAGCTTCTTTCCAGATTTCCTCTGAGGAAATTTCCTTTTTCACCATAGCCCTCTATGGGCTCCCAAATATCACTTTGCCAATTCCACAAGAACTGTCTTAGCGAAAGGCTTCTTGAGGGGAAAGCTGTAACTCTGTGAGATGATTTCAAAGAACACAAAGAAGTTTCTCAAAGAGCTTCTTTCTCTTTGTTATCGGAGGATATTTCCTTTGGTCCTAGAGTCTTCAAAGGGATCCGAAATATCTGTTCTCAGATTCCACAGAAATAAGGCTAGCAAAGAGATCCACGAAATACAGATGTAACTCTGTGAGATGAATTAACAGAACACTAAGCATTTTCTCAGAAAGCTTCTTTCCAGATTTCCTCTGAGGATATTTCCTTTTTCACCATAGCCCTCTACGGGCTTCCAAATATCACTTTGCCAATTCCACAAGAACTGTCTTAGCGAAAGGCTTCTTGAGGGGAAAGCTGTAACTCTGTGAGTTGATTTCACAGAACACAAAGAAGTTTCTCAGAAAGCTTCTTTCTCTTTGTTATCGGAGGATATTTCCTTTGGCCCTATAGTCTTCAAAGGGATCCGAAATATCTGTTCTCAGATTCCACAGAAATAAGGCTAGCAAAGAGATCCAAGAAATACAGATGTAACTCTGTGAGATGAATTAACAAAACACTAAGCAGTTTCTCAGAAAGCTTCTTTCCAGATTTCCTCTGAAGATATTTCCTTTTTCACCATAGCCCTCAATGGGCTTCCAAATATCACTTTGCCAATTCCACAAGAACTGTCTTAGCGAAAGGCTTCTTGAGGTGAAAGGTGTAACTCTGTGAGATGATTTCAAAGAACACAAAGAAGTTTCTCAAAGAGCTTCTTTCTCTTTTTTATCGGAGGATATTTCCTTTGGCCCTATAGTCTTCAAAGGGATCCGAAATATCTGTTCTCAGATTCCACAGAAATAAGGCTAGCAAAGAGATCCACGAAATACAGATGTAACTCTGTGAGATGAATTCACAGAACACTAAGCATTTTCTCAGAAAGCTTCTTTCCAGATTTCCTCTGAGGATATTTCCTTTTTCACCATAGCCCTCTATGGGCTTCCAAATATCACTTTGCCAATTCCACAAGAACTGTCTTAGCGAAAGGCTTCTTGAGGGGAAAGCTTTAACTCTGTGAGATGATTTCAAAGAACACAAAGAAGTTTCTCAAAGAGCTTCTTTCTCTTTGTTATCGGAGGATATTTCCTTTGGCCCTATAGTCTTCAAAGGGATCCGAAATATCTGTTCTCAGATTCCACAGAAATAAGGCTAGCAAAGAGATCCACGAAATACAGATGTAACTCTGTGAGATGAATTAACAGAACACTAAGCAGTTTCTCAGAAAGCTTCTTTCCAGATTTCCTCTGAGGATATTTCCTTTTTCACCATAGCCCTCTATGGGCTTCCAAATATCACTTTGCCAATTCCTCAAGAACTGTCTTAGCGAAAGGCTTCTTGAGGGGAAAGCTGTAACTCTGTGAGTTGATTTCACAGAACACAAAGAAGTTTCTCAGAAAGCTTCTTTCTCTTTGTTATCGGAGGATATTTCCTTTGGCCCTATAGTCTTCAAAGGGATCCGAAATATCTGTTCTCAGATTCCACAGAAATAAGGCTAGCAAAGAGATCCACGAAATACAGATGTAACTCTGTGAGATGAATTAACAGAACACTAAGCAGTTTCTCAGAAAGCTTCTTTCCAGATTTCCTCTGAGGATATTTCCTTTTTCACCATAGCCCTCTATGGGCTTCCAAATATCACTTTGCCAATTCCACAAGAACTGTCTTAGCGAAAGGCTTCTTGAGGGGAAAGCTGTAACTCTGTGAGTTGATTTCACAGAACACAAAGTACTTTCTCAGAAAGCTTCTTTCTCTTTGTTATCGGAGGATATTTCCTTTGGCCCTAGAGTCTTCAAAGGGATCCGAAATATCTGTTCTCAGATTCCACAGAAATAAGGCTAGCAAAGAGATCCACGAAATACAGATGTAACTCTGTGAGATGAATTAACAAAACACTAAGCAGTTTCTCAGAAAGCTTCTTTCCAGATTTCCTCTGAAGATATTTCCTTTTTCACCATAGCCCTCAATGGGCTTCCAAATATCACTTTGCCAATTCCACAAGAACTGTCTTAGCGAAAGGCTTCTTGAGGTGAAAGGTGTAACTCTGTGAGATGATTTCAAAGAACACAAAGAAGTTTCTCAAAGAGCTTCTTTCTCTTTTTTATCGGAGGATATTTCCTTTGGCCCTATAGTCTTCAAAGGGATCCGAAATATCTGTTCTCAGATTCCACAGAAATAAGGCTAGCAAAGAGATCCACAAAATACAGATGTAACTCTGTGAGATGAATTCACAGAACACTAAGCATTTTCTCAGAAAGCTTCTTTCCAGATTTCCTCTGAGGATATTTCCTTTTTCACCATAGCCCTCTATGGGCTTCCAAATATCACTTTGCCAATTCCACAAGAACTGTCTTAGCGAAAGGCTTCTTGAGGGGAAAGCTTTAACTCTGTGAGATGATTTCAAAGAACACAAAGAAGTTTCTCAAAGAGCTTCTTTCTCTTTGTTATCGGAGGATATTTCCTTTGGCCCTATAGTCTTCAAAGGGATCCGAAATATCTGTTCTCAGATTCCACAGAAATAAGGCTAGCAAAGAGATCCACGAAATACAGATGTAACTCTGTGAGATGAATTAACAGAACACTAAGCAGTTTCTCAGAAAGCTTCTTTCCAGATTTCCTCTGAGGATATTTCCTTTTTCACCATAGCCCTCTATGGGCTTCCAAATATCACTTTGCCAATTCCTCAAGAACTGTCTTAGCGAAAGGCTTCTTGAGGGGAAAGCTGTAACTCTGTGAGTTGATTTCACAGAACACAAAGAAGTTTCTCAGAAAGCTTCTTTCTCTTTGTTATCGGAGGATATTTCCTTTGGCCCTATAGTCTTCAAAGGGATCCGAAATATCTGTTCTCAGATTCCACAGAAATAAGGCTAGCAAAGAGATCCACGAAATACAGATGTAACTCTGTGAGATGAATTAACAGAACACTAAGCAGTTTCTCAGAAAGCTTCTTTCCAGATTTCCTCTGAGGATATTTCCTTTTTCACCATAGCCCTCTATGGGCTTCCAAATATCACTTTGCCAATTCCACAAGAACTGTCTTAGCGAAAGGCTTCTTGAGGGGAAAGCTGTAACTCTGTGAGTTGATTTCACAGAACACAAAGTACTTTCTCAGAAAGCTTCTTTCTCTTTGTTATCGGAGGATATTTCCTTTGGCCCTAGAGTCTTCAAAGGGATCCGAAATAT
Source organism: Macaca nemestrina (assembly GCF_043159975.1). Taxonomy (NCBI): domain Eukaryota; kingdom Metazoa; phylum Chordata; class Mammalia; order Primates; family Cercopithecidae; genus Macaca; species Macaca nemestrina. The sequence goes on along the minus strand of NC_092131.1, from coordinate 115,829,287 downwards.
CTGTTCTCAGATTCCACAGAAATAAGGCTAGCAAAGAGATCCACGAAATACAGATGTAACTCTGTGAGATGAATTAACAGAACACTAAGCATTTTCTCAGAAAGCTTCTTTCCAGATTTCCTCTGAGGAAATTTCCTTTTTCACCATAGCCCTCTATGGGCTTCCAAATATCACTTTGCCAACTCCACAAGAACTGTCTTAGCGAAAGGCTTCTTGAGGGGAAAGCTGTAACTCTTTGAGATGATTTCAAAGAAAACAGACAAGTTTCTCAAAGAGCTTCTATCTCTTTGTTATCGGAGGATATTTCCTTTGGCCCTATAGTCTTCAAAGGGATCCGAAATATCTGTTCTCAGATTCCACAGAAATAAGGCTAGCAAAGAGATCCACGAAATACAGATGTAACTCTGTGAGATGAATTAACAGAACACTAAGCAGTTTCTCAGAAAGCTTCTTTCCAGATTTCCTCTGAGGATATTTCCTTTTTCACCATAGCCCTCTATGGGCTTCCAAATATCACTTTGCCAATTCCACAAGAACTGTCTTAGCGAAAGGCTTCTTGAGAGGAAAGCTGTAACTCTGTGAGATGATTTCACAGAACCTAAAGAAGTTTCTCAAAAAGCTTCTTTCTCTTTGTTATCGGAGGATATTTCCTTTGTGCCTATAGTCTTCAAAGGGATCCGAAATATCTGTTCTCAGATTCCACAGAAATAAGGCTAGCAAAGAGATCCACGAAATACAGATGTAACTCTGTGAGATGAATTAACAGAACACTAAGCATTTTCTCAGAAAGCTTCTTTCCAGATTTCCTCTGAGGATATTTCCTTTTCCACCATAGCCCTCTATGGGCTTCCAAATATCACTTTGCCAATTCCACAAGAACTGTCTTAGCGAAAGGCTTCTTGATGGGAAAGCTGTAACTCTGTGAGTTGATTTCACAGAACACAAAGAAGTTTCTCAGAAAGCTTCTTTCTCTTTGTTATCGGAGGATATTTCCTTTGGCCCTATAGTCTTCAAAGGGATCCGAAATATCTGTTCTCAGATTCCACAGAAATAAGGCTAGCAAAGAGATCCACGAAATACAGATGTAACTCTGTGAGATGAATTAACAAAACACTAAGCAGTTTCTCAGAAAGCTTCTTTCCAGATTTCCTCTGAGGATATTTCCTTTTTCATCATAGCCCTCTATGGGCTTCCAAATATCACTTTGCCAATTCCACAAGAACTGTCTTAGCGAAAGGCTTCTTGAGGGGAAAGCTGTAACTCTGTGAGTTGATTTCACAGAACACAAAGAAGTTTCTCAGAAAGCTTCTTTCTCTTTGTTATCGGAGGATATTTCCTTTGGCCCTATAGTCTTCAAAGGGATCCGAAATATCTCTTCTCAGATTCCACAGAAATAAGGCTAGCAAAGAGATCCACGAAATACAGATGTAACTCTGTGAGATGAATTAACAGAACACTAAGCAGTTTCTCAGAAAGCTTCTTTCCAGATTTCCTCTGAGGATATTTCCTTTTTCACCATAGACCTCTATGGGCTTCCAAATATCACTTTGCCAATTCCACAAGAACTGTCTTAGCGAAAGGCTTCTTGAGGGGAAAGCTGTAACTCTGTGAGTTGATTTCACAGAACACAAAGAAGTTTCTCAGAAAGCTTTTTTCTCTTTGTTATGGGAGGATATTTCCTTTGGCCCTATAGTCTTCAAAGGGATCGGAAATATCTGTTCTCAGATTCCACAGAAATAAGGCTAGCAAAGAGATCCACGAAATACAGATTTAACTCTGTGAGATGAATTAACAGAACACTAAGCATTTTCTCAGAAAGCTTCTTTCCAGATTTCCTCTCAGGATATTTCCTTTTTCACCATAGCCCTCTATGGGCTTCCAAATATCACTTTGCCAACTCCACAAGAACTGTCTTAGCGAAAGGCTTCTTGAGGGGAAAGCTGTAACTCTTTGAGATGATTTCAAAGAAAACAGACAAGTTTCTCAAAGAGCTTCTATCTCTTTGTTATCGGAGGATATTTCCTTTGGCCCTATAGTCTTCAAAGGGATCCGAAATATCTGTTCTCAGATTCCACAGAAATAAGGCTAGCAAAGAGATCCACGAAATACAGATGTAACTCTGTGAGATGAATTAACAGAACACTAAGCAGTTTCTCAGAAAGCTTCTTTCCAGATTTCCTCTGAGGATATTTCCTTTTTCACCATAGCCCTCTATGGGCTTCCAAATATCACTTTGCCAATTCCACAAGAACTGTCTTAGCGAAAGGCTTCTTGAGAGGAAAGCTGTAACTCTGTGAGATGATTTCACAGAACCTAAAGAAGTTTCTCAAAAAGCTTCTTTCTCTTTGTTATCGGAGGATATTTCCTTTGTGCCTATAGTCTTCAAAGGGATCCGAAATATCTGTTCTCAGATTCCACAGAAATAAGGCTAGCAAAGAGATCTACGAAATACAGATGTAACTCTGTGAGATGAATTAACAGAACACTAAGCATTTTCTCAGAAAGCTTCTTTCCAGATTTCCTCTGAGGATATTTCCTTTTCCACCATAGCCCTCTATGGGCTTCCAAATATCACTTTGCCAATTCCACAAGAACTGTCTTAGCGAAAGGCTTCTTGATGGGAAAGCTGTAACTCTGTGAGTTGATTTCACAGAACACAAAGAAGTTTCTCAGAAAGCTTCTTTCTCTTTGTTATCGGAGGATATTTCCTTTGGCCCTATAGTCTTCAAAGGGATCCGAAATATCTGTTCTCGGATTCCACAGAAATAAGGCTAGCAAAGAGATCCACGAAATACAGATGTAACTCTGTGAGATGAATTAACAAAACACTAAGCAGTTTCTCAGAAAGCTTCTTTCCAGATTTCCTCTGAGGATATTTCCTTTTTCATCATAGCCCTCTATGGGCTTCCAAATATCACTTTGCCAATTCCACAAGAACTGTCTTAGCGAAAGGCTTCTTGAGGGGAAAGCTGTAACTCTGTGAGTTGATTTCACAGAACACAAAGAAGTTTCTCAGAAAGCTTCTTTCTCTTTGTTATCGGAGGATATTTCCTTTGGCCCTATAGTCTTCAAAGGGATCCGAAATATCTGTTCTCAGATTCCACAGAAATAAGGCTAGCAAAGAGATCCACGAAATACAGATGTAACTCTGTGAGATGAATTAACAGAACACTAAGCAGTTTCTCAGAAAGCTTCTTTCCAGATTTCCTCTGAGGATATTTCCTTTTTCACCATAGACCTCTATGGGCTTCCAAATATCACTTTGCCAATTCCACAAGAACTGTCTTAGCGAAAGGCTTCTTGAGGGGAAAGCTGTAACTCTGTGAGTTGATTTCACAGAACACAAAGAAGTTTCTCAGAAAGCTTTTTTCTCTTTGTTATGGGAGGATATTTCCTTTGGCCCTATAGTCTTCAAAGGGATCGGAAATATCTGTTCTCAGATTCCACAGAAATAAGGCTAGCAAAGAGATCCACGAAATACAGATTTAACTCTGTGAGATGAATTAACAGAACACTAAGCATTTTCTCAGAAAGCTTCTTTCCAGATTTCCTCTCAGGATATTTCCTTTTTCACCATAGCCCTCTATGGGCTTCCAAATATCACTTTGCCAACTCCACAAGAACTGTCTTAGCGAAAGGCTTCTTGAGGGGAAAGCTGTAACTCTTTGAGATGATTTCAAAGAAAACAGACAAGTTTCTCAAAGAGCTTCTATCTCTTTGTTATCGGAGGATATTTCCTTTGGCCCTATAGTCTTCAAAGGGATCCGAAATATCTGTTCTCAGATTCCACAGAAATAAGGCTAGCAAAGAGATCCACGAAATACAGATGTAACTCTGTGAGATGAATTAACAGAACACTAAGCAGTTTCTCAGAAAGCTTCTTTCCAGATTTCCTCTGAGGATATTTCCTTTTACACCATAGCCCTTTATGGGCTTCCAAATATCACCTTGCCAATTCCACAAGAACTGTCATAGCGAAAGGCTTCTTGATGGGAAAGCTGTAACACTGTGAGATGATTTCACAGAACACAAAGAAGTTTCTCAGAAAGCTTCTTTCTCTTTGTTATCGGAGGATATTTCCTTTGGCCCTATAGTCTTCAAAGGGATCCGAAATATCTGTTCTCGGATTCCACAGAAATAAGGCTAGCAAAGAGATCCACGAAATACAGATGTAACTCTGTGAGATGAATTAACAGAACACTAAGCAGTTTCTCAGAAAGCTTCTTTCCAGTTTTCCTCTGAGGATATTTCCTTTTTCACCATAGCCCTCTATGGGCTTCCAAATATCACTTTGCCAATTCCACAAGAACTGTCATAGCGAAAGGCTTCTTGAGAGGAAAGCTGTAACTCTGTGAATTGATTTCACAGAACACAAAGAAGTTTCTCAGAAAGCTTCTTTCTCTTTGTTATCGGAGGATATTTCCTTTGGCCCTATAGTCTTCAAAGGGATCCGAAATATCTGTTCTCAGATTCCACAGAAATAAGGCTAGCAAAGAGATCCACGAAATACAGATGTAACTCTGTGAGATGAATTAACAGAACACTAAGCATTTTCTCAGAAAGCTTCTTTCCAGATTTCCTCTGAGGATATTTCCTTTTTCACCATAGCCCTCTATGGGCTTCCAAATATCACTTTGCCAATTCCACAAGAACTGTCTTAGCGAAAGGCTTCTTGAGGGGAAAGCTGTAACTCTGTGAGTTGATTTCACAGAACACAAAGAAGTTTCTCAGAAAGCTTCTTTCTCTTTGTTATCGGAGGATATTTCCTTTGGCCTATGGTCTTCAAAGGGATCCGAAATATCTGTTCTCAGATTCCACAGAAATAAGGCCAGCAAAGAGATCCACGAAATACAGATGTAACTCTGTGAGATGAATTAACAGAACACTAAGCAGTTTCTCAGAAAGCTTCTTTCCAGATTTCCTCTGAGGATATTTCTTTTTCCACCATAGCCCTCTATGGGCTTCCAAATATCACTTTGCCAATTCCACAAGAACTGTCTTGGCGAAAGGCTTCTTGAGGGGAAAGCTGTAACTCTGTGAGATGATTTCACAGAACCCAAAGAAGTTTCTCAAAAAGCTTCTTTCTCTTTGTTATCGGAGGATATTTCCTTTGGCCCTATAGTCTTCAAAGGGATCCGAAATATCTGTTCTCAGATTCCACAGAAATAAGGCTAGCAAAGAGATCCACGAAATACAGATGTAACTCTCTGAGATGAATTAACAGAACACTAAGCATTTTCTCAGAAAGCTTCTTTCCAGATTTCCTCTGAGGATATTTCCTTTTTCACCATAGCCCTCTATGGGCTTCCAAATATCACTTTGCCAATTCCACAAGAACTGTCTTAGCGAAAGGCTTCTTGAGGGGAAAGCTGTAACTCTGTGAGATGATTTGAAAGAACACAAAGAAGTTTCTCAAAGAGCTTCTTTCTCTTTGTTATCGGAGGATATTTCCTTTGGCCCTATAGTCTTCAAAGGGATCCGAAATATCTGTTCTCAGATTCCACAGAAATATGGCTAGCAAAGAGATCCACGAAATACAGATGTAACTCTGTGAGATGAATTAACAGAACACAAAGCAGTTTCTCAGAAAGCTTCTTTCCAGATATCCTCTGAGGATATTTCCTTTTTCACCATAGCCCTCTATGGACTTCCAAATATCACTTTGCCAATTCCACAAGAACTGTCATAGCGAATGGCTTCTTGATGGGAAAGCTGTAACTCTGTGAGTTATTTTCACAGAACACAAAGAAGTTTCTCAGAAAGCTTCTTTCTCTTTGTTATCGGAGGATATTTCCTTTGGCCCTATAGTCTTCAAAGGGATCCGAAATATCTGTTCTCAGATTCCACAGAAATAAGGCCAGCAAAGAGATCCACGAAATACAGATGTAACTCTGTGAGATGAATTAACAGAACACTAAGCAGTTTCTCAGAAAGCTTCTTTCCAGATTTCCTCTGAGGATATTTCTTTTTCCACCATAGCCCTCTATGGGCTTCCAAATATCACTTTGCCAATTCCACAAGAACTCTCTTAGCGAAAGGCTTCTTGAGGGGAAAGCTGTAACTCTGTGAGTTGATTTCACAGAACACAAAGAAGTTTCTCAGAAAGCTTCTTTCTCTTTGTTATCGGAGGATATTTCCTTTGGCCCTATAGTCTTCAAAGGGATCCGAAATATCTGTTCTCAGATTCCACAGAAATAAGGCTAGCAAAGAGATCCACGAAATACAGATGTAACTCTGTGAGATGAATTCACAGAACACTAAGCATTTTCTCCGAAAGCTTCTTTCCAGATTTCCTCTGAGGATATTTCCTTTTTCAACATAGCCCTCTATGGGCTTCCAAATATCACTTTGCCAATTCCACAAGAACTGTCTTAGCGAAAGGCTTCTTGAGGGGAAAGCTTTAACTCTGTGAGATGATTTCAAAGAACACAAAGAAGTTTCTGAAAGAGCTTCTTTCTCTTTGTTATCGGAGGATATTTCCTTTGGCCCTATAGTCTTCAAAGGGATCCGAAATATCTGTTCTCAGATTCCACAGAAATAAGGCTAGCAAAGAGATCCACGAAATACAGATGTAACTCTGTGAGAGGAATTAACAGAACACTAAGCAGTTTCTCAGAAAGCTTCTTTCCAGATTTCCTCTGAGGATATTTCCTTTTTCACCATAGCCCTCTATGGGCTTCCAAATATCACTTTGCCAATTCCACAAGAACTGTCTTAGCGAAAGGCTTCTTGATGGGAAAGCTGTAACTCTGTGAGTTGATTTCACAGAACACAAAGAAGTTACTCAGAAAGCTTCTTTCTCTTTGTTATCGGAGGATATTTCCTTTGGCCCTAGAGTCTTCAAAGGGATTCGAATTATCTGTTATCAGATTCCACAGAAATAAGGCTAGCAAAGAGATCCACGAAATACAGATGTAACTCTGTGAGATGAATTAACAGAACACTAAGCATTTTCTCAGAAAGCTTCTTTCCAGATTTCCTCTGAGGAAATTTCCTTTTTCACCATAGCCCTCTAAGGGCTTCCAAATATCACTTTGCCAATTCCACAAGAACTGTCTTAGCGAAAGGCTTCTTGAGGGGAAAGCTGTAACTCTGTGAGATGATTTCAAAGAACACAAAGGAGTTTCTCAAAGAGCTTCTTTCTCTTGGTTATCGGAGGATATTTCCTTTGGCCCTATAGTCTTCAAAGGGATCCGAAATATCTGTTCTCAGATTCCACAGAAATAAGGCTAGCAAAGAGATCCACGAAATACAGATGTAACTCTGTGAGATGAAGTAACAGAACACTAAGCAGTTTCTCAGAAAGTTTCTTTCCAGATTTCATCTGAGGATATTTCCTTTTTCACCATCGCCCTCTATGGGCTTCCAAATATCACTTTGCCAATTCCACAAGAACTGTCTTAGCGAAAGGCTTCTTGAGGGGAAAGCTGTAACTCTGTGAGATGATTTCACAGAACACAAAGAAGTTTCTCAGAAAGCTTCTTTCTCTTTGTTATCGGAGGATATTTCCTTTGGCCCTATGGTCTTCAAAGGGATCCGAAATATCTGTTCTCAGATTCCACAGAAATAAGGCTAGCAAAGAGATCCACGAAATACAGATGTAACTCTGTGAGATGAATTAACAAAACACTAAGCAGTTTCTCAGAAAGCTTCTTTCCAGATTTCCTCTGAGGATATTTCTTTTTCCACCATAGCCCTCTATGGGCTTCCAAATATCACTTTGCCAATTCCACAAGAACTGTCTTAGCGAAAGGCTTCTTGAGGGGAAAGCTGTAACTCTGTGAGATGATTTCAAAGAACACAAAGAAGTTTCTCAAAGAGCTTCTTTCTCTTTGTTATCGGAGGATATTTCCTTTGGCCCTATAGTCTTCAAAGGGATCCGAAATATCTGTTCTCAGATTCCACAGAAATAAGGCTAGCAAAGAGATCCACGAAATACAGATGTAACTCTGTGAGAGGAATTAACAGAACACTAAGCAGTTTCTCAGAAAGCTTCTTTCCAGATTTCCTCTGAGGATATTTCCTTTTTCACCATAGCCCTCTATGGGCTTCCAAATATCACTTTGCCAATTCCACAAGAACTGTCTTAGCGAAAGGCTTCTTGATGGGAAAGCTGTAACTCTGTGAGTTGATTTCACAGAACACAAAGAAGTTACTCAGAAAGCTTCTTTCTCTTTGTTATCGGAGGATATTTCCTTTGGCCCTAGAGTCTTCAAAGGGATTCGAAATATCTGTTATCAGATTCCACAGAAATAAGGCTAGCAAAGAGATCCACGAAATACAGATGTAACTCTGTGAGATGAATTAACAGAACACTAAGCATTTTCTCAGAAAGCTTCTTTCCAGATTTCCTCTGAGGAAATTTCCTTTTTCACCATAGCCCTCTAAGGGCTTCCAAATATCACTTTGCCAATTCCACAAGAACTGTCTTAGCGAAAGGCTTCTTGAGGGGAAAGCTGTAACTCTGTGAGATGATTTCAAAGAACACAAAGAAGTTTCTCAAAGAGCTTCTTTCTCTTGGTTATCGGAGGATATTTCCTTTGGCCCTATAGTCTTCAAAGGGATCCGAAATATCTGTTCTCAGATTCCACAGAAATAAGGCTAGCAAAGAGATCCACGAAATACAGATGTAACTCTGTGAGATGAAGTAACAGAACACTAAGCAGTTTCTCAGAAAGTTTCTTTCCAGATTTCATCTGAGGATATTTCCTTTTTCACCATCGCCCTCTATGGGCTTCCAAATATCACTTTGCCAATTCCACAAGAACTGTCTTAGCGAAAGGCTTCTTGAGGGGAAAGCTGTAACTCTGTGAGATGATTTCACAGAACACAAAGAAGTTTCTCAGAAAGCTTCTTTCTCTTTGTTATCGGAGGATATTTCCTTTGGCCCTATGGTCTTCAAAGGGATCCGAAATATCTGTTCTCAGATTCCACAGAAATAAGGCTAGCAAAGAGATCCACGAAATACAGATGTAACTCTGTGAGATGAATTAACAAAACACTAAGCAGTTTCTCAGAAAGCTTCTTTCCAGATTTCCTCTGAGGATATTTCTTTTTCCACCATAGCCCTCTATGGGCTTCCAAATATCACTTTGCCAATTCCACAAGAACTGTCTTAGCGAAAGGCTTCTTGAGGGGAAAGCTGTAACTCTGTGAGATGATTTCAAAGAACACAAAGAAGTTTCTCAAAGAGCTTCTTTCTCTTTGTTATCGGAGGATATTTCCTTTGGCCCTATAGTCTTCAAAGGGATCCGAAATATCTGTTCTCAGATTCCACAGAAATAAGGCTAGCAAAGAGATCCACGAAATACAGATGTAACTCTGTGAGAGGAATTAACAGAACACTAAGCAGTTTCTCAGAAAGCTTCTTTCCAGATTTCCTCTGAGGATATTTCCTTTTTCACCATAGCCCTCTATGGGCTTCCAAATATCACTTTGCCAATTCCACAAGAACTGTCTTAGCGAAAGGCTTCTTGAGGGGAAAGCTGTAACTCTGTGAGATGATTTCAAAGAACACAAAGAAGTTTCTCAAAGAGCTTCTTTCTCTTTGTTATCGGAGGATATTTCCTTTGGCCCTATAGTCTTCAAAGGGATCCGAAATATCTGTTCTCAGATTCCACAGAAATAAGGCTAGGAAAGACATCCACGAAATACAGATGTAACTCTGTGAGATGAATTAACAGAACACTAAGCATTTTCTCAGAAAGCTTCTTTCCAGATTTCCTCTGAGGATATTTCCTTTTTCACCATAGCCCTCTATGGGCTTCCAAATATCACTTTGCCAATTCCACAAGAACTGTCATAGCGAAAGGCTTCTTGATGGGAAAGCTGTAACTCTGTGAGTTGATTTCACAGAACACAAAGAAGTTTCTCAGAAAGCTTCTTTCTCTTTGTTATCGGAGGATATTTCCTTTGGCCCTAGAGTCTTCAAAGGGATCCGAAATATCTGTTCTCAGATTCCACAGAAATAAGGCTAGCAAAGAGATCCACGAAATACAGATGTAACTCTGTGAGATGAATTAACAGAACACTAAGCATTTTCTCAGAAAGCTTCTTTCCAGATTTCCTCTGAGGAAATTTCCTTTTTCACCATAGCCCTCTAAGGGCTTCCAAATATCACTTTGCCAATTCCACAAGAACTGTCTTAGCGAAAGGCTTCTTGACGGGAAAGCTGTAACTCTGTGAGATGATTTCAAAGAACACAAAGAAGTTTCTCAAAGAGCTTCTTTCTCTTGGTTGTCGGAGGATATTTCCTTTGGCCCTATAGTCTTCAAAGGGATCCGAAATATCTGTTCTCAGATTCCACAGAAATAAGGCTAGCAAAGAGATCCACGAAATACAGATGTAACTCTGTGAGATGAAGTAACAGAACACTAAGCAGTTTCTCAGAAAGTTTCTTTCCAGATTTCATCTGAGGATATTTCCTTTTTCACCATCGCCCTCTATGGGCTTCCAAATATCACTTTGCCAATTCCACAAGAACTGTCTTAGCGAAAGGCTTCTTGAGGGGAAAGCTGTAACTCTGTGAGGTGATTTCACAGAACCTAAAGAAGTTTCTCAAAAAGCTTCTTTCTCTTTGTTATCGGAGGATATTTCCTTTGGCCCTATAGTCTTCAAAGGGATCCGAAATATCTGTTCTCAGATTCCACAGAAATAAGGCTAGCAAAGAGATCCACGAAATACAGATGTAACTCTGTGAGATGAATTAACAGAACACTAAGCATTTTCTCAGAAAGCTTCTTTCCAGATTTCCACTGAGGATATTTCCTTTTCCACCATAGCCCTCTATGGGCTTCCAAATATCACTTTGCCAATTCCACAAGAACTGTCTTAGCGAAAGGCTTCTTGAGGGGAAAGCTGTAACTCTGTGAGATGATTTCAAAGAACACAAAGAAGTTTCTCAAAGAGCTTCTTTCTCTTTGTTATCGGAGGATATTTCCTTTGGCCCTATAGTCTTCAAAGGGATCCGAAATATCTGTTCTCAGATTCCACAGAAATAAGGCTAGGAAAGACATCCACGAAATACAGATGTAACTCTGTGAGATGAATTAACAGAACACTAAGCATTTTCTCAGAAAGCTTCTTTCCAGATTTCCTCTGAGGATATTTCCTTTTTCACCATAGCCCTCTATGGGCTTCCAAATATCACTATGCCAATTCCACAAGAACTGTCATAGCGAAAGGCTTCTTGATGGGAAAGCTGTAACTCTGTGAGTTGATTTCACAGAACACAAAGAAGTTTCTCAGAAAGCTTCTTTCTCTTTGTTGTCGGAGGATATTTCCTTTGGCCCTAGAGTCTTCAAAGGGATCCGAAATATCTGTTCTCAGATTCCACAGAAATAAGGCTAGCAAAGAGATCCACGAAATACAGATGTAACTCTGTGAGATGAAGTAACAGAACACTAAGCAGTTTCTCAGAAAGTTTCTTTCCAGATTTCATCTGAGGATATTTCCTTTTTCACCATCGCCCTCTATGGGCTTCCAAATATCACTTTGCCAATTCCACAAGAACTATCTTAGCGAAAGGCTTCTTGAGGGGAAAGCTGTAACTCTGTGAGTTGATTTCACAGAACACAAAGAAGTTTCTCAGAAAGCTTCTTTCTCTTTGTTATCGGAGGATATTTCCTTTGGCCCTATGGTCTTCAAAGGGATCCGAAATATCTGTTCTCAGATTCCACAGAAATAAGGCTAGCAAAGAGATCCACGAAATACAGATGTAACTCTGTGAGATGAATTAACAAAACACTAAGCAGTTTCTCAGAAAGCTTCTTTCCAGATTTCCTCTGAGGATATTTCTTTTTCCACCATAGCCCTCTATGGGCTTCCAAATATCACTTTGCCAATTCCACAAGAACTGTCTTACCGAAAGGCTTCTTGAGGGGAAAGCTGTAACTCTGTGAGATGATTTCACAGAACCTAAAGAAGTTTCTCAAAAAGCTTCTTTCTCTTTGTTATCGGAGGATATTTCCTTTGGCCCTATAGTCTTCAAAGGGATCCGAAATATCTGTTCTCAGATTCCACAGAAATAAGGCTAGCAAAGAGATCCACGAAATACAGATGTAACTCTGTGAGATGAATTCACAGAACACTAAGCATTTTCTCCGAAAGCTTCTTTCCAGATTTCCTCTGAGGATATTTCCTTTTTCAACATAGCCCTCTATGGGCTTCCAAATATCACTTTGCCAATTCCACAAGAACTGTCTTAGCGAAAGGCTTCTTGAGGGGAAAGCTTTAACTCTGTGAGATGATTTCAAAGAACACAAAGAAGTTTCTCAAAGAGCTTCTTTCTCTTTGTTATCGGAGGATATTTCCTTTGGCCCTATAGTCTTCAAAGGGATCCGAAATATCTGTTCTCAGATTCCACAGAAATAAGGCTAGCAAAGAGATCCACGAAATACAGATGTAACTCTGTGAGATGAATTAACAGAACACTAAGCATTTTCTCAGAAAGCTTCTTTCCAGATTTCCTCTGAGGAAATTTCCTTTTTCACCATAGCCCTCTAAGGGCTTCCAAATATCACTTTGCCAATTCCACAAGAACTGTCTTAGCGAAAGGCTTCTTGAGGGGAAAGCTGTAACTCTGTGAGATGATTTCAAAGAACACAAAGAAGTTTCTCAAAGAGCTTCTTTCTCTTGGTTATCGGAGGATATTTCCTTTGGCCCTATAGTCTTCAAAGGGATCCGAAATATCTGTTCTCAGATTCCACAGAAATAAGGCTAGCAAAGAGATCCACGAAATACAGATGTAACTCTGTGAGATGAAGTAACAGAACACTAAGCAGTTTCTCAGAAAGTTTCTTTCCAGATTTCATCTGAGGATATTTCCTTTTTCACCATCGCCCTCTATGGGCTTCCAAATATCACTTTGCCAATTCCACAAGAACTGTCTTAGCGAAAGGCTTCTTGAGGGGAAAGCTGTAACTCTGTGAGATGATTTCACAGAACACAAAGAAGTTTCTCAGAAAGCTTCTTTCTCTTTGTTATCGGAGGATATTTCCTTTGGCCCTATGGTCTTCAAAGGGATCCGAAATATCTGTTCTCAGATTCCACAGAAATAAGGCTAGCAAAGAGATCCACGAAATACAGATGTAACTCTGTGAGATGAATTAACAAAACACTAAGCAGTTTCTCAGAAAGCTTCTTTCCAGATTTCCTCTGAGGATATTTCTTTTTCCACCATAGCCCTCTATGGGATTCCAAATATCACTTTGCCAATTCCACAAGAACTGTCTTAGCGAAAGGCTTCTTGAGGGGAAAGCTGTAACTCTGTGAGGTGATTTCACAGAACCTAAAGAAGTTTCTCAAAAAGCTTCTTTCTCTTTGTTATCGGAGGATATTTCCTTTGGCCCTATAGTCTTCAAAGGGATCCGAAATATCTGTTCTCAGATTCCACAGAAATAAGGCTAGCAAAGAGATCCACGAAATACAGATGTAACTCTGTGAGATGAATTAACAGAACACTAAGCATTTTCTCAGAAAGCTTCTTTCCAGATTTCCACTGAGGATATTTCCTTTTCCACCATAGCCCTCTATGGGCTTCCAAATATCACTTTGCCAATTCCACAAGAACTGTCTTAGCGAAAGGCTTCTTGAGGGGAAAGCTGTAACTCTGTGAGATGATTTCAAAGAACACAAAGAAGTTTCTCAAAGAGCTTCTTTCTCTTTGTTATCGGAGGATATTTCCTTTGGCCCTATAGTCTTCAAAGGGATCCGAAATATCTGTTCTCAGATTCCACAGAAATAAGGCTAGGAAAGACATCCACGAAATACAGATGTAACTCTGTGAGATGAATTAACAGAACACTAAGCAGTTTCTCAGAAAGCTTCTTTCCAGATTTCCTCTGAGGATATTTCCTTTTTCACCATAGCCCTCTATGGGCTTCCAAATATCACTTTGCCAATTCCACAAGAACTGTCTTAGCGAAAGGCTTCTTGATGGGAAAGCTGTAACTCTGTGAGTTGATTTCACAGAACACAACGAAGTTTCTCAGAAAGCTTCTTTCTCTTTGTTATCGGAGGATATTTCCTTTGGCCCTAGAGTCTTCAAAGGGATCCGAAATATCTGTTCTCAGATTCCACAGAAATAAGGCTAGCAAAGAGATCCACGAAATACAGATGTAACTCTGTGAGATGAATTAACAGAACACTAAGCATTTTCTCAGAAAGCTTCTTTCCAGATTTCCTCTGAGGAAATTTCCTTTTTCACCATAGCCCTCTAAGGGCTTCCAAATATCACTTTGCCAATTCCACAAGAACTGTCTTAGCGAAAGGCTTCTTGAGGGGAAAGCTGTAACTCTGTGAGATGATTTCAAAGAACACAAAGAAGTTTCTCAAAGAGCTTCTTTCTCTTGGTTGTCGGAAGATATTTCCTTTGGCCCTATAGTCTTCAAAGGGATCCGAAATATCTGTTCTCAGATTCCACAGAAATAAGGCTAGCAAAGAGATCCACGAAATACAGATGTAACTCTGTGAGATGAAGTAACAGAACACTAAGCAGTTTCTCAGAAAGTTTCTTTCCAGATTTCATCTGAGGATATTTCCTTTTTCACCATCGCCCTCTATGGGCTTCCAAATATCACTTTGCCAATTCCACAAGAACTATCTTAGCGAAAGGCTTCTTGAGGGGAAAGCTGTAACTCTGTGAGTTGATTTCACAGAACACAAAGAAGTTTCTCAGAAAGCTTCTTTCTCTTTGTTATCGGAGGATATTTCCTTTGGCCCTATGGTCTTCAAAGGGATCCGAAATATCTGTTCTCAGATTCCACAGAAATAAGGCTAGCAAAGAGATCCACGAAATACAGATGTAACTCTGTGAGATGAATTAACAAAACACTAAGCAGTTTCTCAGAAAGCTTCTTTCCAGATTTCCTCTGAGGATATTTCTTTTTCCACCATAGCCCTCTATGGGCTTCCAAATATCACTTTGCCAATTCCACAAGAACTGTCTTACCGAAAGGCTTCTTGAGGGGAAAGCTGTAACTCTGTGAGATGATTTCACAGAACCTAAAGAAGTTTCTCAAAAAGCTTCTTTCTCTTTGTTATCGGAGGATATTTCCTTTGGCCCTATAGTCTTCAAAGGGATCCGAAATATCTGTTCTCAGATTCCACAGAAATAAGGCTAGCAAAGAGATCCACGAAATACAGATGTAACTCTGTGAGATGAATTAACAGAACACTAAGCATTTTCTCAGAAAGCTTCTTTCCAGATTTCCACTGAGGATATTTCTTTTTCCACCATAGCCCTCTATGGGCTTCCAAATATCACTTTGCCAATTCCAAAAGAACTGTCTTAGCGAAAGGCTTCTTGAGGGGAAAGCTGTAACTCTGTGAGATGATTTCAAAGAACACAGAGAAGTTTCTCAAAGAGCTTCTTTCTCTTTGTTATCGGAGGATATTTCCTTTGGCCCTATAGTCTTCAAAGGGATCCGAAATATCTGTTCTCAGATTCCACAGAAATAAGGCTAGGAAAGAGATCCACGAAATACAGATGTAACTCTGTGAGATGAATTAACAGAACACTAAGCAGTTTCTCAGAAAGCTTCTTTCCAGATTTCCTCTGAGGATATTTCCTTTTTCACCATAGCCCTCTATGGGCTTCCAAATATCACTTTGCCAATTCCACAAGAACTGTCATAGCGAAAGGCTTCTTGATGGGAAAGCTGTAACTCTGAGAGTTGATTTCACAGAACACAAAGAAGTTTCTCAGAAAGCTTCTTTCTCTTTGTTAACGGAGGATATTTCCTTTGGCCCTATAGTCTTCAAAGGGATCCGAAATATCTGTTCTCAGATTCCACAGAAATAAGGCTAGCAAAGAGATCCACGAAATACAGATGTAACTCTGTGAGATGAATTAACAGAACACTAAGCAGTTTCTCAGAAAGCTTCTTTCCAGATTTCCTCTGAGGATATTTCCTTTTTCACCATAGCCCTCTAAGGGCTTCAAAATATCACTTTGCCAATTCCACAAGAACTGTCTTAGCGAAAGGCTTCTTGAGGGGAAAGCTGTAACGCTGTGAGTTGATTTCTCAGAATACAAAGAAGTTTGTCAGAAAGCTTCTTTCTCTTTGTTATTGGAGGATATTTCCTTTGTGCCTATAGTCTTCAAAGGGATCCGAAATATCTGTTCTCAGAATCCACAGAAATAAGGCTAGCAAAGAGATCCACGAAATACAGATGTAACTCTGTGAGATGAATTAACAGAACACTAAGCAGTTTCTCAGAAAGCTTCTTTCCAGATTTCCTCTGAGGATATTTCCTTTTTCACCATAGCCCTCTATGGGCTTCCAAATATCACTTTGCCAATTCCACAAGAACTGTCTTAGCGAAAGGCTTCTTGAGGGGAAAGCTGTAACTCTGTGAGATGATTTCAAAGAACACAAAGAAGTTTCTCAGAAAGCTTCTTTCTCTTTGTTATCGGAGGATATTTCCTTTGGCCCTATAGTCTTCAAAGGGATCCGAAATATCCGTTCTCAGATTCCACAGAAATAAGGCTAACAAAGAGATCCACGAAATACAGATGTAACTCTGTGAGATGAATTAACAGAACACTAAGCATTTTCTCACAAAGCTTCTTTCCAGATTTCCTCTGAGGATATTTCTTTTTCCACCATAGCCCTCTATGGGCTTCCAAATATCACTTTGCCAATTCCACAAGAACTGTCTTAGCGAAAGGCTTCTTGATGGGAAAGCTGTAACTCTGTGAGATGATTTCACAGAACCCAAAGAAGTTTCTCAAAAAGCTTCTTTCTCTTTGTTATCGGAGGATATTTCCTTTGGCCCTATAGTCTTCAAGGGGATCCGAAATATCTGTTCTCAGATTCCACAGAAATAAGGCTAGCAAAGAGATCCACGAAATACAGATGTAACTCTGTGAGATGAATTAACAGAACACTAAGCAGTTTCTCAGAAAGCTTCTTTCCAGATTTCCTCTGAGGATATTTCTTTTTCCACCACAGCCCTCTATGGGCTTCCAAATATCACTTTGCCAATTCCACAAGAACTGTCTTAGCGAAAGACTTCTTGAGGGGAAAGCTGTAACTCTGTGATAAGATTTCAAAGAACACAAAGAAGTTTCTCAAAGAGCTTCTTTCTCTTTGTTATCGGAGGATATTTCCTTTGGCCCTATAGTCTTCAAAGGGATCCGAAATATCTGTTCTCAGATTCCACAGAAATAAGGCTAGCAAAGAGATCCACGAAATACAGATGTAACTCTGTGAGATGAATTAACAGAACACTAAGCAGTTTCTCAGAAAGCTTCTTTCCAGATTTCCTCTGAGGATATTTCCTTTTTCACCATAGCCCTCTATGGGCTTCCAAATATCACTTTGCCAATTCCACAAGAACTGTCTTAGCGAAAGGCTCCTTGAGGGGAAAGCTGTAACTCTGTGAGATGATTTCAAAGAACACAAAGAAGTTTCTCAGAAAGCTTCTTTCTCTTTGTTATCGGAGGATATTTCCTTTGGCCATATGGTCTTCAAAGGGATCCGAAATATCTGTTCTCAGATTCCACAGAAATAAGGCTAGCAAAGAGATCCAGGAAATACAGATGTAACTCTGTGAGATGAATTAACAGAACACTAAGCATTTTCTCAGAAAGCTTCTTTCCAGATTTCCTCTGAGGATATTTCCTTTTTCACCATAGCCCTCTATGGGCTTCCAAATATCACTTTGCCAATTCCACAAGAACTGTCTTAGCGAAAGGCTTCTTGAGAGGAAAGCTGTAACTCTATGAGATGATTTCAAAGAACACAAAGAAGTTTCTCAAAGAGCTTCTTTCTCTTTGTTATCGGAGGATATTTCCTTTGGCCCTATAGTCTTCAAAGGGATCCGAAATATCTGTTCTCAGATTCCACAGAAATAAGGCTAGCAAAGAGATCCACGAAATACAGATGTAACTCTGTGAGATGAATTAACAGAACACTAAGCAGTTTCTCAGAAAGCTTCTTTCCAGATTTCCTCTGAGGATATTTCCTTTTTCACCATAGCCCTCTATGGGCTTCCAAATATCACTTTGCCAATTCCACAAGAACTGTCTTAGCGAAAGGCTTCTTGAGGGAAAAGCTGTAACTCTGTGAGATGATTTCAAGGAACACAAAGAAGTTTCTCAAAGAGCTTCTTTCTCTTTGTTATCGGAGGATATTTCCTTTGGCCCTATAGTCTTCAAAGGGATACGAAATATCTGTTCTCAGATTCCACAGAAATAAGGCTAGCAAAGAGATCCACGAAATACAGATGTATCTCTGTGAGATGAATTAACAGAACACTAAGCAGTTTCTCAGAAAGCTTCTTTCCAGATTTCCTCTGAGGATATTTCCTTTTTCACCACAGCCCTCTATGGGCTTCCAAATATCACTTTGCCAATTCCACAAGAACTGTCATAGCGAAAGGCTTCTTGATGGGAAAGCTGTAACTCTGTGAGTTGATTTCACAGAACACAAAGAAGTTTCTCAAAGAGCTTCTTTCTCTTTGTTATCGGAGGATATTTCCTTTGGCCCTATAGTCTTCAAAGGGATCCGAAATATCTGTTCTCAGATTCCACAGAAATAAGGCTAGCAAAGAGATCCACGAAATACAGATGTAACTCTGTGAGATGAATTAACAGAACACTAAGTATTTTCTCAGAAAGCTTCTTTCCAGATTTCCTCTGAGGATATTTCCTTTTTCACCATAGCCCTCTATGGGCTTCCAAATATCACTTTGCCAATTCCACAAGAACTGTCTTAGCGAAAGGCTTCTTGAGGGGAAAGCTGTAACTCTGTGAGATGATTTCAAAGAACACAAAGAAGTTTTTCAGAAAGCTTCTTTCTCTTTGTTATCGGAGGATATTTCCTTTGGCCCTATGGTCTTCAAAGGGATCCGAAATATCTGTTCTCAGATTCCACAGAAATAAGGCTAGCTAAGAGATCCACGAAATACAGATGTAACTCTGTGAGATGAATTAACAGAACACTAAGCAGTTTCTCAGAAAGCTTCTTTCCAGATTTCCTCTGAGGATATTTCTTTTTCCACCATAGCCCTCTATGGGCTTCCAAATATCACTTTGCCAATTCCACAAGAACTGTCTTAGCTAAAGGCTTCTTGAGGGGAAAGCTGTAACTCTGTGAGATGATTTCAAAGAACACAAAGAAGTTTCTCAGAAAGCTTCTTTCTCTTTGTTATCGGAGGATATTTCCTTTGGCCCTATAGTCTTCAAAGGGATCCGAAATATCTGTTCTCAGATTCCACAGAAATAAGGCTAGCAAAGAGATCCACGAAATACAGATGTAACTCTGTGAGATGAATTAACAGAACCCTAAGCATTTTCTCAGAAAGCTTCTTTCCAGATTTCCTCTGAGGATATTTCCTTTTTCACCATAGCCCTCTATGGGCTTCCAAATATCACTTTGCCAATTCCACAAGAACTGTCTTAGCGAAAGGCTTCTTGAGGGGAAAGCTGTAACTCTGTGAGATGATTTCAAAGAACACAAAGAAGTTTCTCAAAGAGCTTCTTTCTCTTTGTTATCGGAGGATATTTCCTTTGGCCCTATAGTCTTCAAAGGGATCCGAAATATCCGTTCTCAGATTCCACAGAAATAAGGCTAGCAAAGAGATCAACGAAATACAGATGTAACTCTGTGAGATGAATTAACAGAACACTAAGCAGTTTCTCAGAAAGCTTCTTTCCAGATTTCCTCTGAGGATATTTCCTTTTTCACCATAGCCCTCTATGGGCTTCCAAATATCACTTTGCCAATTCCACAAGAACTGTCTTAGCGAAAGGCTTCTTGAGGGGAAAGCTGTAACTCTGTGAGTTGATTTCACAGAACACAAAGAAGTTTCTCAGAAAGCTTCTTTCTCTTTGTTATCGGAGGATATTTCCTTTGGCCCTATAGTCGTCAAAGTGATCCGAAATATCTGTTCTCAGATTCCACAGAAATAAGGCTAGCAAAGAGATCCACGAAATACAGATGTAACTCTGTGAGATGAATTAACAGAACACTAAGCATTTTCTCAGAAAGCTTCTTTCCAGATTTCCTCTGTGGATATTTCCTTTTTCACCATAGCCCTCTATGGGCTTCCAAATATCACTTTGCCAATTCCACAATAACTGTCTTAGCGAAAGGCTTCTTGAGGGGAAAGCTGTAACTCTATGAGATGATTTCAAAGAACACAAAGAAGTTTCTCAAAGAGCTTCTATCTCTTTGTTATCGGAGGATATTTCCTTTGGCCCTATAGTCTTCAAAGGGATCCGAAATATCTGTTCTCAGATTCCACAGAAATAAGGCTAGCAAAGAGATCCACGAAATACAGATGTAACTCTGTGAGATGAATTAACAGAACACTAAGCAGTTTCTCAGAATGCTTCTTTCCAGATTTCCTCTGAGGATATTTCTTTTTCCACCATAGCCCTCTATGGGCTTCCAAATATCACTTTGCCAATTCCACAAGAACTGTCTTAGCTAAAGGCTTCTTGAGGGGAAAGCTGTAACTCTGTGAGATGATTTCAAAGAACACAAAGAAGTTTCTCAGAAAGCTTCTTTCTCTTTGTTATCGGAGGATATTTCCTTTGGCCCTATAGTCTTCAAAGGGATCCGAAATATCTGTTCTCAGATTCCACAGAAATAAGGCTAGCAAAGAGATCCACGAAATACAGATGTAACTCTGTGAGATGAATTAACAGAAGCCTAAGCAGTTTCTCAGAAAGCTTCTTTCCAGATTTCCTCTGAGGATATTTCCTTTTTCACCATAGCCCTCTATGGGCTTCCAAATATCACTTTGCCAATTCCACAAGAAATGTCTTAGCGAAAGGCTTCTTGAGGGGAAAGCTGTAACTCTGTGAGATGATTTCAAAGAACACAAAGAAGTTTCTCAAAGAGCTTCTTTCTCTTTCTTATCGGAGGATATTTCCTTTGGCCCTATAGTCTTCAAAGGGATCCGAAATATCCGTTCTCAGATTCCACAGAAATAAGGCTAGCAAAGAGATCCACGAAATACAGATGTAACTCTGTGAGATGAATTAACAGAACACTAAGCAGTTTCTCAGAAAGCTTCTTTCCAGATTTCCTCTGAGGATATTTCCTTTTTCACCATAGCCCTCTATGGGCTTCCAAATATCACTTTGCCAATTCCACAAGAACTGTCTTAGCGAAAGGCTTCTTGAGGGGAAAGCTGTAACTCTGTGAGTTGATTTCACAGAACACAAAGAAGTTTCTCAGAAAGCTTCTTTCTCTTTGTTATCGGAGGATATTTCCTTTGGCCCTATAGTCGTCAAAGTGATCCGAAATATCTGTTCTCAGATTCCACAGAAATAAGGCTAGCAAGGAGATCCACGAAATACAGATGTAACTCTGTGAGATGAATTAACAGAACACTAAGCATTTTCTCAGAAAGCTTCTTTCCAGATTTCCTCTGAGGATATTTCCTTTTTCACCATAGCCCTCTATGGGCTTCCAAATATCACTTTGCCAATTCCACAATAACTGTCTTAGCGAAAGGCTTCTTGAGGGGAAAGCTGTAACTCTGTGAGATGATTTCAAAGAACACAAAGAAGTTTCACAGAAAGCTTCTTTCTCTTTGTTATCGGAGGATATTTCCTTTGGCCCTATAGTCTTCAAAGGGATCCGAAATATCTGTTCTCAGATTCCACAGAAATAAGGCTAGCAAAGAGATCCACGAAATACAGATGTAACTCTGTGAGATGAATTAACAGAACACTAAGCAGTTTCTCAGAAAGCTTCTTTCCAGATTTCCTCTGAGGATATTTCCTTTTTCACCACAGCCCTCTATGGGCTTCAAAATATCACTTTGCCAATTCCACAAGAACTGTCTTAGCGAAAGGCTTCTTGAGGGGAAAGCTGTAACTCTGTGAGATGATTTCAAAGAACACAAAGAAGTTTCTCAAAGAGCTTCTTTCTCTTTGTTATCGGAGGATATTTCCTTTGGCCCTATAGTCTTCAAAGGGATCCGAAATATCTGTTCTCAGATTCCACAGAAATAAAGCTAGCAAAGAGATCCACGAAATACAGATGTAACTCTGTGAGATGTATTAACAGAACACTAACTAGTTTCTCAGAAAGCTTCTTTCCAGATTTCCTCTGAGGATTTTCCTTTTTCACCATAACCCTCTATGGGCTTCCAAATATCACTTTGCCAATTCCACAAGAACTGTCATAGCGAAAGGCTTCTTGATGGGAAAGCTGTAACTCTGTGAGTTGATTTCACAGAACACAAAGAAGTTTCTCAGAAAGCTTCTTTCTCTTTGTTATCGGAGGATATTTCCTTTGGCCCTATAGTCTTCAAAGGGATCCGAAATATCTGTTCTCAGATTCCACAGAAATAAGGCTAGCAAAGAGATCCACGAAATACAGATGTAACTCTGTGAGATGAATTAACAGAACACTAAGCAGTTTCTCAGAAAGCTTCTTTCCAGATTTCCTCTGAGGATATTTCCTTTTTCACCATAGCCCTCTATGGGCTTCCAAATATCACCTTGCCAATTCCACAAGAACTGTCTTAGCAAAAGGCTTCTTGAGGGGAAAGCTGTAACTCTGTGAGTTGATTTCACAGAACACAAAGAAGTTTCTCAGAAAGCTTCTTTCTCTTTGTTATCGCAGGATATTTCCTTTGGCCCTATAGTCTTCAAAGGGATCCGAAATATCTGTTCTCAGATTCCACAGAAATAAGGCTAGCAAAGAGATCCACGAAATACAGATGTAACTCTGTGAGATGAATTAACAGAACACTAAGCAGTTTCTCAGAAAGCTTCTTTCCAGATTTCCTCTGAGGATATTTCCTTTTTCACCATAGCCCTCTATGGGCCTCCAAATATCACTTTGCCAATTCCACAAGAACTGTCTTAGCGAAAGGCTTCTTGAGGGGAAAGCTGTAACTCTGTGAGATGATTTCAAAGAACACAAAGAAGTTTCTCAAAGAGCTTCTTTCTCTTTCTTATCGGAGGATATTTCCTTTGGCCCTATAGTCTTCAAAGGGATCCGAAATATCCGTTCTCAGATTCCACAGAAATAAGGCTAGCAAAGAGATCCACGAAATACAGATGTAACTCTGTGAGATGAATTAACAGAACACTAAGCAGTTTCTCAGAAAGCTTCTTTCCAGATTTCCTCTGAGGATATTTCCTTTTTCACCATAGCCCTCTATGGGCTTCCAAATATCACTTTGCCAATTCCACAAGAACTGTCTTAGCGAAAGGCTTCTTGAGGGGAAAGCTGTAACTCTGTGAGTTGATTTCACAGAACACAAAGAAGTTTCTCAGAAAGATTCTTTCTCTTTGTTATCGGAGGATATTTCCTTTGGCCCTATAGTCGTCAAAGGGATCCGAAATATCTGTTCTCAGATTCCACAGAAATAAGGCTAGCAAAGAGATCCACGAAATACAGATGTAACTCTGTGAGATGAATTAACAGAACACTAAGCATTTTCTCAGAAAGCTTCTTTCCAGATTTCCTCTGAGGATATTTCCTTTTTCACCATAGCCCTCTATGGGCTTCCAAATATCACTTTGCCAATTCCACAAGAACTGTCTTAGCGAAAGGCTTCTTGAGGGGAAAGCTGTAACTCTGTGAGATGATTTCAAAGAACACAAAGAAGTTTCTCAGAAAGCTTCTTTCTCTTTGTTATCGGAGGATATTTCCTTTGGCCCTATAGTCTTCAAAGGGATCCGAAATATCTGTTCTCAGATTCCACAGAAATAAGGCTAGCAAAGAGATCCACGAAATACAGATGTAACTCTGTGAGATGAATTAACAGAACACTAAGCAGTTTCTCAGAAACCTTCTTTCCAGATTTCCTCTGAGGATATTTCCTTTATCACCACAGCCCTCTATGGGCTTCAAAATATCACTTTGCCAATTCCACAAGAACTGTCTTAGCGAAAGGCTTCTTGAGGGGAAAGCTGTAACTCTGTGAGATGATTTCAAGGAACACAAAGAAGTTTCTCAAAGAGCTTCTTTCTCTTTGTTATCGGAGGATATTTCCTTTGGCCCTATAGTCTTCAAAGGGATCCGAAATATCTGTTCTCAGATTCCACAGAAATAAGGCTAGCAAAGAGATCCACGAAATACAGATGTAACTCTGTGAGATGAATTAACAGAACACTAAGCAGTTTCTCCGAAAGCTTCTTTCCAGATTTCCTCTGAGGATTTTCCTTTTTCACCATAGCCCTCTATGGGCTTCCAAATATCACTTTGCCAATTCCACAAGAACTGTCATAGCGAAAGGCTTCTTGAGGGGAAAGCTGTAACTCTGTGAGTTGATTTCACAGAACACAAAGAAGTTTCTCAGAAAGCTTCTTTCTCTTTGTTATCGGAGGATATTTCCTTTGGCCCTATAGTCTTCAAAGGGATCCGAAATATCTGTTCTCAGATTCCACAGAAATAAGGCTAGCAAAGAGATCCACGAAATACAGATGTAACTCTGTGAGATGAATTAACAGAACACTAAGCAGTTTCTCAGAAAGCTTCTTTCCAGATTTCCTCTGAGGATATTTCCTTTTTCACCATAGCCCTCTATGGGCTTCCAAATATCACTTTGCCAATTCCACAAGAACTGTCTTAGCGAAAGGCTTCTTGAGGGGAAAGCTGTAACTCTGTGAGTTGATTTCACAGAACACAAAGAAGTTTCTCAGAAAGCTTCTTTCTCTTTGTTATCGCAGGATATTTCCTTTGGCCCTATAGTCGTCAAAGGGATCCGAAATATCTGTTCTCAGATTCCACAGAAATAAGGCTAGCAAAGAGATCCACGAAATACAGATGTAACTCTGTGAGATGAATTAACAGAACACTAAGCAGTTTCTCAGAAAGCTTCTTTCCAGATTTCCTCTGAGGATATTTCCTTTTTCACCACAGCCCTCTATGGGCTTCCAAATATCACTTTGCCAATTCCACAAGAACTGTCTTAGCGAAAGGCTTCTTGAGGGGAAAGCTGTAACTCTGTGAGATGATTTCAAGGAACACAAAGAAGTTTCTCAAAGAGCTTCTTTCTCTTTGTTATAGGAGGATATTTCCTTTGGCCCTATAGTCTTCAAAGGGATCCGAAATATCTGTTCTCAGATTCCACAGAAATAAGGCTAGCAAAGAGATCCACGAAATACAGATGTAACTCTGTGAGATGAATTAACAGAACACTAAGCAGTTACTCAGAAAGCTTCTTTCCAGATTTCCTCTGAGGATATTTCCTTTTTAACCATAGCCCTCTATGGGCTTCCAAATATCACTTTGCCAATTCCACAAGAACTGTCATAGCGAAAGGCTTCTTAATGGGAAAGCTGTAACTCTGTGAGTTGATTTCACAGAACACAAAGAAGTTTCTCAGAAAGCTTCTTTCTCTTTGTTATCGGAGGATATTTCCTTTGGCCCTATAGTCTTCAAAGGTATCCGAAATATCTGTTATCAGATTCCACAGAAATAAGGCTAGCAAAGAGATCCACGAAATACAGATGTAACTCTGTGAGATGAATTAACAGAACACTAAGCAGTTTCTCAGAAAGCTTCTTTCCAGATTTCCTCTGAGGATATTTCCTTTTTCACCATAGCCCTCTATGGGCTTCCAAATATCACTTTGCCAATTCCACAAGAACTGTCTTAGCGAAAGGCTTCTTGATGGGAAAGCTGTAACTCTGTGAGTTGATTTCACAGAACACAACGAAGTTTCTCAGAAAGCTTCTTTCTCTTTGTTATCGGAGGATATTTCCTTTGGCCCTAGAGTCTTCAAAGGGATCCGAAATATCTGTTCTCAGATTCCACAGAAATAAGGCTAGCAAAGAGATCCACGAAATACAGATGTAACTCTGTGAGATGAATTAACAGAACACTAAGCATTTTCTCAGAAAGCTTCTTTCCAGATTTCCTCTGAGGAAATTTCCTTTTTCACCATAGCCCTCTAAGGGCTTCCAAATATCACTTTGCCAATTCCACAAGAACTGTCTTAGCGAAAGGCTTCTTGAGGGGAAAGCTGTAACTCTGTGAGATGATTTCAAAGAACACAAAGAAGTTTCTCAAAGAGCTTCTTTCTCTTGGTTGTCGGAGGATATTTCCTTTGGCCCTATAGTCTTCAAAGGGATCCGAAATATCTGTTCTCAGATTCCACAGAAATAAGGCTAGCAAAGAGATCCACGAAATACAGATGTAACTCTGTGAGATGAAGTAACAGAACACTAAGCAGTTTCTCAGAAAGTTTCTTTCCAGATTTCATCTGAGGATATTTCCTTTTTCACCATCGCCCTCTATGGGCTTCCAAATATCACTTTGCCAATTCCACAAGAACTATCTTAGCGAAAGGCTTCTTGAGGGGAAAGCTGTAACTCTGTGAGTTGATTTCACAGAACACAAAGAAGTTTCTCAGAAAGCTTCTTTCTCTTTGTTATCGGAGGATATTTCCTTTGGCCCTATGGTCTTCAAAGGGATCCGAAATATCTGTTCTCAGATTCCACAGAAATAAGGCTAGCAAAGAGATCCACGAAATACAGATGTAACTCTGTGAGATGAATTAACAAAACACTAAGCAGTTTCTCAGAAAGCTTCTTTCCAGATTTCCTCTGAGGATATTTCTTTTTCCACCATAGCCCTCTATGGGCTTCCAAATATCACTTTGCCAATTCCACAAGAACTGTCTTACCGAAAGGCTTCTTGAGGGGAAAGCTGTAACTCTGTGAGATGATTTCACAGAACCTAAAGAAGTTTCTCAAAAAGCTTCTTTCTCTTTGTTATCGGAGGATATTTCCTTTGGCCCTATAGTCTTCAAAGGGATCCGAAATATCTGTTCTCAGATTCCACAGAAATAAGGCTAGCAAAGTGATCCACGAAATACAGATGTAACTCTGTGAGATGAATTAACAGAACACTAAGCATTTTCTCAGAAAGCTTCTTTCCAGATTTCCACTGAGGATATTTCCTTTTCCACCATAGCCCTCTATGGGCTTCCAAATATCACTTTGCCAATTCCAAAAGAACTGTCTTAGCGAAAGGCTTCTTGAGGGGAAAGCTGTAACTCTGTGAGATGATTTCAAAGAACACAAAGAAGTTTCTCAAAGAGCTTCTTTCTCTTTGTTATCGGAGGATACTTCCTTTGGCCCTATAGTCTTCAAAGGGATCCGAAATATCTGTTCTCAGATTCCACAGAAATAAGGCTAGGAAAGAGATCCACGAAATACAGATGTAACTCTGTGAGATGAATTAACAGAACACTAAGCAGTTTCTCAGAAAGCTTCTTTCCAGATTTCCTCTGAGGATATTTCCTTTTTCACCATAGCCCTCTATGGGCTTCCAAATATCACTTTGCCAATTCCACAAGAACTGTCATAGCGAAAGGCTTCTTGATGGGAAATCTGTAACTCTGAGAGTTGATTTCACAGAACACAAAGAAGTTTCTCAGAAAGCTTCTTTCTCTTTGTTAACGGAGGATATTTCCTTTGGCCCTATAGTCTTCAAAGGGATCCGAAATATCTGTTCTCAGATTCCACAGAAATAAGGCTAGCAAAGAGATCCACGAAATACAGATGTAACTCTGTGAGATGAATTAACAGAACACTAAGCAGTTTCTCAGAAAGCTTCTTTCCAGATTTCCTCTGAGGATATTTCCTTTTTCACCATAGCCCTCTAAGGGCTTCAAAATATCACTTTGCCAATTCCACAAGAACTGTCTTAGCGAAAGGCTTCTTGAGGGGAAAGCTGTAACGCTGTGAGTTGATTTCTCAGAATACAAAGAAGTTTGTCAGAAAGCTTCTTTCTCTTTGTTATTGGAGGATATTTCCTTTGTGCCTATAGTCTTCAAAGGGATCCGAAATATCTGTTCTCAGAATCCACAGAAATAAGGCTAGCAAAGAGATCCACGAAATACAGATGTAACTCTGTGAGATGAATTAACAGAACACTAAGCAGTTTCTCAGAAAGCTTCTTTCCAGATTTCCTCTGAGGATATTTCCTTTTTCACCATAGCCCTCTATGGGCTTCCAAATATCACTTTGCCAATTCCACAAGAACTGTCTTAGCGAAAGGCTTCTTGAGGGGAAAGCTGTAACTCTGTGAGATGATTTCAAAGAACACAAAGAAGTTTCTCAGAAAGCTTCTTTCTCTTTGTTATCGGAGGATATTTCCTTTGGCCCTATAGTCTTCAAAGGGATCCGAAATATCCGTTCTCAGATTCCACAGAAATAAGGCTAGCAAAGAGATCCACGAAATACAGATGTAACTCTGTGAGATGAATTAACAGAACACTAAGCATTTTCTCACAAAGCTTCTTTCCAGATTTCCTCTGAGGATATTTCCTTTTTCACCATAGCCCTCTATGGGCTTCCAAATATCACTTTGCCAATTCCACAAGAACTGTCTTAGCGAAAGGCTTCTTGAGGGGAAAGCTGTAACTCTGTGAGAAGATTTCAAAGAACACAAAGAAGTTTCTCAGAAAGCTTCTTTCTCTTTGTTATCGGAGGATATTTCCTTTGGCCATATGGTCTTCAAAGTGATCCGAAATATCTGTTCTCAGATTCCACAGAAATAAGGCTAGCAAAGAGATCCACGAAATACAGATGTAACTCTGTGAGATGAATTAACAGAACACTAAGCAGTTTCTCAGAAAGCTTCTTTCCAGATTTCCTCTGAGGATATTTCTTTTTCCACCACAGCCCTCTATGGGCTTCCAAATATCACTTTGCCAATTCCACAAGAACTGTCTTAGCGAAAGGCTTCTTGAGGGGAAAGCTGTAACTCTGTGAGATGATTTCAAGGAACACAAAGAAGTTTCTCAAAGAGCTTCTTTCTCTTTGTTATAGGAGGATATTTCCTTTGGCCCTATAGTCTTCAAAGGGATCCGAAATATCTGTTCTCAGATTCCACAGAAATAAGGCTAGCAAAGAGATCCACGAAATACAGATGTAACTCTGTGAGATGAATTAACAGAACACTAAGCAGTTACTCAGAAAGCTTCTTTCCAGATTTCCTCTGAGGATATTTCCTTTTTAACCATAGCCCTCTATGGGCTTCCAAATATCACTTTGCCAATTCCACAAGAACTGTCATAGCGAAAGGCATCTTAATGGGAAAGCTGTAACTCTGTGAGTTGATTTCACAGAACACAAAGAAGTTTCTCAGAAAGCTTCTTTCTCTTTGTTATCGGAGGATATTTCCTTTGGCCCTATAGTCTTCAAAGGGATCCGAAATATCTGTTCTCAGATTCCACAGAAATAAGGCTAGCAAAGAGATCCACGAAATACAGATGTAACTCTGTGAGATGAATTAACAGAACACTAAGCAGTTTCTCAGAAAGCTTCTTTCCAGATTTCCTCTGAGGATATTTCCTTTTTCACCATAGCCCTCTATGGGCTTCCAAATATCACTTTGCCAATTCCACAAGAACTGTCTTAGCGAAAGGCTTCTTGAGGGGAAAGCTGTAACTCTGTGAGATGATTTCAAAGAACACAAAGAAGTTTCTCAGAAAGCTTCTTTCTCTTTGTTATCGGAGGATATTTCCTTTGGCCCTATAGTCTTCAAAGGGATCCGAAATATCCGTTCTCAGATTCCACAGAAATAAGGCTAGCAAAGAGATCCACGAAATACAGATGTAACTCTGTGAGATGAATTAACAGAACACTAAGCATTTTCTCACAAAGCTTCTTTCCAGATTTCCTCTGAGGATATTTCCTTTTTCACCATAGCCCTCTATGGGCTTCCAAATATCACTTTGCCAATTCCACAAGAACTGTCTTAGCGAAAGGCTTCTTGAGGGGAAAGCTGTAACTCTGTGAGAAGATTTCAAAGAACACAAAGAAGTTTCTCAGAAAGCTTCTTTCTCTTTGTTATCGGAGGATATTTCCTTTGGCCATATGGTCTTCAAAGTGATCCGAAATATCTGTTCTCAGATTCCACAGAAATAAGGCTAGCAAAGAGATCCACGAAATACAGATGTAACTCTGTGAGATGAATTAACAGAACACTAAGCAGTTTCTCAGAAAGCTTCTTTCCAGATTTCCTCTGAGGATATTTCTTTTTCCACCACAGCCCTCTATGGGCTTCCAAATATCACTTTGCCAATTCCACAAGAACTGTCTTAGCGAAAGGCTTCTTGAGGGGAAAGCTGTAACTCTGTGAGATGATTTCACAGAACACAAAGAAGTTTCTCAGAAAGCTTCTTTCTCTTTGTTATCGGAGGATATTTCCTTTGGCCCTATAGTCGTCAAAGGGATCCGAAATATCTCTTCTCAGATTCCACAGAAATAAGGCTAGCAAAGATATCCACGAAATACAGATGTAACTCTGTGAGATGAATTAACAGAACACTAAGTATTTTCTCAGAAAGCTTCTTTCCAGATTTCCTCTGAGGATATTTCCTTTTTCACCATAGCCCTCTATGGGCTTCCAAATATCACTTTGCCAATTCCACAAGAACTGTCTTAGCGAAAGGCTTCTTGAGGGGAAAGCTGTAACTCTGTGAGATGATTTCAAGGAACACAAAGAAGTTTCTCAAAGAGCTTCTTTCTCTTTGTTATCGGAGGATATTTCCTTTGGCCCTATAGTCTTCAAAGAGATCCGAAATATCTGTTCTCAGATTCCACTGAAATAAGGCTAGCAAAGAGATCCACGAAATACAGATGTAACTCTGTGAGATGAATTAACAGAACACTAAGCAGTTACTCAGAAAGCTTCTTTCCAGATTTCCTCTGAGGATATTTCCTTTTTCACCATAGCCCTCTATGGGCTTCCAAATATCACTTTGCCAATTCCACAAGAACTGTCATAGCGAAAGGCTTCTTGATGGGAAAGCTGTAACTCTGTGAGTTGATTTCACAGAACACAAAGAAGTTTCTCAGAAAGCTTCTTTCTCTTTGTTATCGGAGGATATTTCCTTTGGCCCTATAGTCTTCAAAGGGATCCGAAATATCTGTTCTCAGATTCCACAGAAATAAGGCTAGCAAAGAGATCCACGAAATACAGATATAACTCTGTGAGATGAATAACAGAACACTAAGCAGTTTCTCAGAAAGCTTCTTTCCAGATTTCCTCTGAGGATATTTCCTTTTTCACCATAGCCCTCTATGGGCTTCCAAATATCACTTTGCCAATTCCACAAGAACTGTCTTAGCGAAAGGCTTCTTGAGGGGAAAGCTGTAACTCTGTGAGATGATTTCAAAGAACACAAAGAAGTTTCTCAGAAAGCTTCTTTCTCTTTGTTATCGGAGGATATTTCCTTTGGCCATATGGTCTTCAAAGTGATCCGAAATATCTGTTCTCAGATTCCACAGAAATAAGGCTAGGAAAGAGATCCACGAAATACAGATGCAACTCTGTGAGATGAATTAACAGAACACTAAGCAGTTTCTCAGAAAGCTTCTTTCCAGATTTCCTCTGAGGATATTTCTTTTTCCACCATAGCCCTCTATGGGTTTCCAAATATCACTTTGCCAATTCCACAAGAACTGTCTTAGCGAAAGGCTTCTTGAGGGGAAAGCTGTAACTCTGTGAGATGATTTCACAGAACCCAAAGAAGTTTCTCAAAAAGCTTCTTTCTCTTTGTTATCGGAGGATATTTCCTTTGGCCCTGTAGTCTTCAAAGGGATCCGAAATATCTGTTCTCAGATTCCACAGAAATAAGGCTAGCAAAGAGATCCACGAAATACAGATGTAACTCTGTGAGATGAATTAACAGAACACTAAGCAGTTTCTCAGAAAGCTTCTTTCCAGATTTCCTCTGAGGATATTTCCTTTTTCACCATAGCCCTCTATGGGCTTCCAAATATCACTTTGCCAATTCCACAAGAACTGTCTTAGCGAAAGGCTTCTTGAGGGGAAAGCTGTAACTCTGTGAGTTGATTTCACAGAACACAAAGAAGTTTCTCAGAAAGCTTCTTTCTCTTTGTTATCGGAGGATATTTCCTTTGGCCCTATAGTCGTCAAAGGGATCCGAAATATCTGTTCTCAGATTCCACAGAAATAAGGCTAGCAAAGAGATCCACGAAATACAGATGTAACTCTGTGAGATGAATTAACAGAACACTAAGCAGTTTCTCAGAAAGCTTCTTTACAGATTTCCTCTGAGGATATTTCCTTTTTCACCATAGCCCTCTATGGGCTTCCAAATATCACTTTGCCAATTCCACAATAACTGTCTTAGCGAAAGGCTTCTTGAGCGGAAAGCTGTAACTCTGTGAGATGGTTTCAAAGAACACAAAGAAGTTTCTCAGAAAGCTTCTTTCTCTTTGTTATCGGAGGATATTTCCTTTGGCCCTACAAACTTCAAAGGGATCCGAAATATCTGTTCTCAGATTCCACAGAAATAAGGCTAGCAAAGAGATCCACGAAATACAGATGTAACTCTGTGAGATGAATTAACAGAACACTAAGCAGTTTCTCAGAAAGCTTCTTTCCAGATTTCCTCTGAGGATATTTCCTTTTTCACCATAGCCCTCTATGGGCTTCCAAATATCACTTTGCCAATTCCACAAGAACTGTCTTAGCGAAAGGCTTCTTGAGGGGAAAGCTGTAACTCTGTGAGTTGATTTCAAAGAACACAAAGAAGTTTCTCAAAGAGCTTCTTTCTCTTTCTTATCGGAGGATATTTCCTTTGGCCCTATAGTCTTCAAAGGGATCCGAAATATCCGTTCTCAGATTCCACAGAAATAAGGCTAGCAAAGAGATCCACGAAATACAGATGTAACTCTGTGAGATGAATTAACAGAACACTAAGCATTTTCTCACAAAGCTTCTTTCCACATTTACTCTGAGGATATTTCCTTTTTCACAATAGACCTCTATGGGCTTTCAAATATCACTTTGCCAATTCCACAAGAACTGTCTTAGCGAAAGGCTTCTTGAGGGGAAAGCTGTAACTCTGTGAGTTGATTTCACAGAATACAAAGAAGTTTCTCAGAAAGCTTCTTTCTCTTTGTTATCGGAGGATATTTCCTTTGGCCCTATAGTCTTCAAAGGGATCCGAAATATCTGTTCCCAGATTCCACAGAAATAAGGTTAGCAAAGAGATCCACGAAATACAGATGTAACTCTGTGAGATGAATTAACAGAACACTAAGCAGTTTCTCAGAAAGCTTCTTTCCAGATTTCCTCTGAGGATTTTCCTTTTTCACCATAGCCCTCTATGGGCTTCCAAATATCACTTTGCCAATTCCACAAGAACTGTCATAGCGAAAGGCTTCTTGATGGGAAAGCTGTAACTCTGTGAGTTGATTTCAGAGAACACAAAGAAGTTTCTCAGAAAGCTTCTTTCTCTTTGTTATCGGAGGATATTTCCTTTGGCCCTATAGTCTTCAAAGGGATCCGAAATATCTGTTCTCAGATTCCACAGAAATAAGGCTAGCAAAGAGATCCACGAAATACAGATGTAACTCTGTGAGATGAATTAACAGAACACTAAGCAGTTTCTCAGAAAGCTTCTTTCCAGATTTCCTCTGAGGATATTTCCTTTTTCACCATAGCCCTCTATGGGCTTCCAAATATCACTTTGCCAATTCCACAAGAACTGTCTTAGCGAAAGGCTTCTTGAGGGGAAAGCTGTAACTCTGTGAGTTGATTTCACAGAACACAAAGAAGTTTCTCAGAAAGCTTCTTTCTCTTTGTTATCGGAGGATATTTCCTTTGGCCCTATAGTCGTCAAAGGGATCCGAAATATCTGTTCTCAGATTCCACAGAAATAAGGCTAGCAAAGAGATCCACGAAATACAGATGTAACTCTGTGAGATGAATTAACAGAACACTAAGCAGTTTCTCAGAAAGCTTCTTTCCAGATTTCCTCTGAGGATATTTCCTTTTTCACCATAGCCCTCTAAGGGCTTCCAAATATCACTTTGCCAATTCCACAAGAACTGTCTTAGCGAAAGGCTTCTTGAGGGGAAAGCTGTAACTCTGTGAGTTGATTTCACAGAACACAAAGAAGTTTCTCAGAAAGCTTCTTTCTCTTTGTTATCGGAGGATATTTCCTTTGGCCCTATAGTCGTCAAAGGGATCCGAAATATCTGTTCTCAGATTCCACAGAAATAAGGCTAGCAAAGAGATCCACAAAATACAGATGTAAATCTGTGAGATGAATTAACAGAACACTAAGCAGTTTCTCAGAAAGCTTCTTTCCAGATTTCCTCTGAGGATATTTCCTTTTTCACCATAGCCCTCTATGGGCTTCCAAATATCACTTTGCCAATTCCACAATAACTGTCTTAGCGAAAGGCTTCTTGAGGGGAAAGCTGTAACTCTGTGAGATGATTTCAAAGAACACAAAGAAGTTTCTCAGAAAGCTTCTTTCTCTTTGTTATCGGAGGATATTTCCTTTGGCCCTATAAACTTCAAAGGGATCCGAAATATCTGTTCTCAGATTCCACAGAAATAAGGCTAGCAAAGAGATCCACGAAATACAGATGTAACTCTGTGAGATGAATTAACAGAACACTAAGCAGTTTCTCAGAAAGCTTCTTTCCAGATTTCCTCTGAGGATATTTCCTTTTTCACCATAGCCCTCAATGGTCTTCCAAATATCACTTTGCCAATTCCACAAGAACTGTCTTAGCGAAAGGCTTCTTGAGGGGAAAGCTGTAACTCTGTGAGATGATTTCACAGAACACAAAGAAGTTTCTCAGAAAGCTTCTTTCTCTTTGTTATCGGAGGATATTTCCTTTGGCCCTATAAACTTCAAAGGGATCCGAAATATCTGTTCTCAGATTCCACAGAAATAAGGCTAGCAAAGAGATCCACGAAATACAGATGTAACTCTGTGAGATGAATTAACAGAACACTAAGTATTTTCTCAGAAAGCTTCTTTCCAGATTTCCTCTGAGGATATTTCCTTTTTCACCATAGCCCTCTATGGGCTTCCAAATATCACTTTGCCAATTCCACAAGAACTGTCTTAGCGAAAGGCTTCTTGAGGGGAAAGCTGTAACTCTGTGAGATGATTTCAAAGAACACAAAGAAGTTTCTCAAAGAGCTTCTTTCTCTTTCTTATCGGAGGATATTTCCTTTGGCCCTATAGTCTTCAAAGGGATCCGAAATATCCGTTCTCAGATTCCACAGAAATAAGGCTAGCAAAGAGATCCACGAAATACAGATGTAACTCTGTGAGATGAATTAACAGAACACTAAGCAGTTTCTCAGAAAGCTTCTTTCCAGATTTCCTCTGAGGATATTTCCTTTTTCACCATAGCCCTCTATGGGCTTCCAAATATCACTTTGCCAATTCCACAAGAACTGTCTTAGCGAAAGGCTTCTTGAGGGGAAAGCTGTAACTCTGTGAGATGATTTCACAGAACACAAAGAAGTTTCTCAAAAAGCTTCTTTCTCTTTGTTATCGGAGGATATTTCCTTTGTGCCTCTAGTCTTCAACGGGATCCGAAATATCTGTTCTCAGATTCCACAGAAATAAGACTAGCAAAGAGATCCACGAAATACAGATGTAACTCTGTGAGATGAATTAACAGAACACTAAGCAGTTTCTCAGAAAGCTTCTTTCCAGATTTCCTCTGAGGATATTTCCTTTTTCACCGTAGCCCTCTATGGGCTTCCAAATATCACTTTGCCAATTCCACAAGAACTGTCTTAGCGAAAGGCTTCTTGAGGGGAAAGCTGTAACTCTGTGAGTTGATTTCACAGAACACAAAGAAGTTTCTCAGAAAGCTTCTTTCTCTTTGTTATCGGATGATATTTCCTTTGGCCCTATAGTGTTCAAAGGGATCCAAAATATCTGTTCTCAGATTCCACAGAAATAAGGCTAGCAAAGAGATCCACGAAATACAGATGTAACTCTGTGAGATGAATTAACAGAACACTAAGCATTTTCTCAGAAAGCTTCTTTCCAGATTTCCTCTGAGGATATTTCCTTTTTCACCATCGCCCTCTATGGGCTTCCAAATATCACTTTGCCAATTCCACAAGAACTGTCTTAGCGAAAGGCTTCTTGAGGGGAAAGCTGTAACTCTGTGAGATGATTTCACAGAACCCAAAGAAGTTTCTCAAAAAGCTTCTTTCTCTTTGTTATCGGAGGATATTTCCTTTGTGCCTATAGTCTTCAAAGGGATCCGAAATATCTGTTCTCAGATTCCACAGAAATAAGGCTGGCAAAGAGATCCACGAAATACAGATGTAACTCTGTGAGATGAATTAACAGAACACTAAGCAGTTTCAAAGAAAGCTTCTTTCCAGATTTCCTCTGAGGATATTTCCTTTTTCACCATAGCCCTCTATGGGCTTCCAAATATCACTTTGCCAATTCCACAAGAACTGTCTTAGCGAAAGGCTTCTTGAGGGGAAAGCTGTAACTCTCTGAGATGATTTCACAGAACCCAAAGAAGTTTCTCAAAAAGCTTCTTTCTCTTTGTTATCGGAGGATATTTCCTTTGTGCCTATAGTCTTCAAAGGGATCCGAAATATCTGTTCTCAGATTCCACAGAAATAAGACTAGCAAAGAGATCCACGAAATACAGATGTAACTCTGTGAGATGAATTAACAGAACACTAAGCAGTTTCTCAGAAAGCTTCTTTCCAGATTTCCTCTGAGGATATTTCCTTTTTCACCATAGCCCTCTATGGGCTTCCAAATATCACGTTGCCAATTCCACAAGAACTCTCTTAGCGAAAGGCTTCTTGAGGGGAAAGCTGTAACTCTGTGAGATGATTTCACAGAACCCAAACAAGTTTCTCAAAAAGCTTCTTTCTCTTTGTTATCGGAGGATATTTCCTTTGTGCCTATAGTTTTCAAAGGGATCCGAAATATCTGTTCTCAGATTCCACAGAAATAAGGCTAGCAAAGAGATCCACGAAATACAGATGTAACTCTGTGAGATGAATTAACAGAACACTAAGCAGTTTCTCAGAAAGCTTCTTTCCAGATTTCCTCTGAGCATATTTCCTTTTTCTCCATCACCCTCTATGTGCTTCCAAATATCACTCTGCCAATTCCACAAGAACTGTCTTAGCGAAACGCTTCTTGAGGGGAAAGCTCTAACTCTGTGAGATGATTTCAAAGAACACAAAGAAGTTTCTCAGAAAGCTTCTTTCTCTTTGTTATCGGAGGATATTTCCTTTGGCCCTATAAACTTCAAAGGGATCCGAAATATCTGTTCTCAGATTCCACAGAAATAAGGCTAGCAAAGAGATCCACGAAATACAGATGTAACTCTGTGAGATGAATTAACAGAACACTAAGCAGTTTCTCAGAAAGCTTCTTTCCAGATTTCCTCTGAGGATATTTCCTTTTTCACCATAGCCCTCTATGGGCTTCCAAATATCACTTTGCCAATTCCACAAGAACTGTCTTAGCGAAAGGCTTCTTGAGGGGAAAGCTGTAACTCTGTGAGATGATTTCAAAGAACACAAAGAAGTTTCTCAGAAAGCTTCTTTCTCTTTGTTATCGGAGGATATTTCCTTTGGCCATATGGTCTTCAAAGTGATCCGAAATATCTGTTCTCAGATTCCACAGAAATAAGGCTAGCAAAGATATCCACGAAATACAGATGTAACTCGGTGAGATGAATTAACAGAACACTAAGCAGTTTCTCAGAAAGCTTCTTTCCAGATTTCCTCTGAGGATATTTCTTTTTCCACCATAGCCCTCTAAGGGCTTCCAAATATCACTTTGCCAATTCCACAAGAACTGTCTTAGCGAAAGGCTTCTTGAGGGGAAAGCTGTAACTCTGTGAGATGATTTCACAGAACCCAAAGAAGTTTCTCAAAAAGCTTCTTTCTCTTTGTTATCGGAGGATATTTCCTTTGGCCCTATAGTTTTCAAAGGGATCCGAAATATCTGTTCTCAGATTCCACAGAAATAAGGCTAGCAAAGAGATCCACGAAATACAGATGTAACTCTGTGAGATGAATTAACAGAACACTAAGCAGTTTCTCAGAAAGCTTCTTTCCAGATTTCCTCTGAGGATATTTCCTTTTTCACCATAGCCCTCTATGGGCTTCCAAATATCACTTTGCCAATTCCACAAGAACTGTCTTAGCGAAAGGCTTCTTGAGGGGAAAGCTGTAACTCTGGGAGATGATTTCAAAGAACACAAAGAAGTTTCTCAGAAAGCTTCTTTCTCTTTGTTATCGGAGGATATTTCCTTTGGCCCTATAGTCTTCAAAGGGATCCGAAATATCTGTTCTCAGATTCCACAGAAATAAGGCTAGCAAAGAGATCCACGAAATACAGATGTAACTCTGTGAGATGAATTAACAGAACACTAAGCAGTTTCTCAGAAAGCTTCTTTCCAGATTTCCTCTGAGGATATTTCCTTTTTCACCATAGCCCTCTATGGGCTTCCAAATATCACTTTGCCAATTCCACAAGAACTGTCTTAGCGAAAGGCTTCTTGAGGCGAAAGCTGTAACTCTGTGAGATGATTTCACGGAACCCAAAGAAGTTTCTCAAAGAGCTTCTTTCTCTTTCTTATCGGAGGATATTTCCTTTGGCCCTATAGTCTTCAAAGGGATCCGAAATATCCGTTCTCAGATTCCACAGAAATAAGGCTAGCAAAGAGATCCACGAAATACAGATGTAACTCTGTGAGATGAATTAACAGAACACTAAGCAGTTTCTCAGAAAGCTTCTTTCCAGATTTCCTCTGAGGATATTTCCTTTTTCACCATAGCCCTCTATGGGCTTCCAAATATCACTTTGCCAATTCCACAAGAACTGTCTTAGCGAAAGGCTTCTTGAGGGGAAAGCTGTAACTCTGTGAGATGATTTCACAGAACCCAAAGAAGTTTCTCAAAAAGCTTCTTTCTCTTTGTTATCGGAGGATATTTCCTTTGTGCCTATAGTCTTCAAAGGGATCCGAAATATCTGTTCTCAGATTCCACAGAAATAAGGCTAGCAAAGAGATCCACGAAATACAGATGTAACTCTGTGAGATGAATTAACAGAACACTAAGCAGTTTCTCAGAAAGCTTCTTTCCAGATTTCCTCTGAGGATATTTCCTTTTTCACCATAGCCCTCTATGGGCTTCCAAATATCACTTTGCCATTTCCACAAGAACTGTCTTAGCGAAAGGCTTCTTGAGGGGAAAGCTGTAACTCTGTGAGTTGATTTCACAGAACACAAAGAAGTTTCTCAGAAAGCTTCTTTCTCTTTGTTATCGGAGGATATTTCCTTTGGCCCTATAGTCTTCAAAGGGATCCGAAATATCTGTTCTCAGATTCCACAGAAATAAGGCTGGCAAAGAGATCCACGAAATACAGATGTAACTCTGTGAGATGAATTAACAGAACACTAAGTAGTTTCTCAGAAAGCTTCTTTCCAGATTTCCTCTGAGGATATTTCCTTTTTCACCATAGCCCTCTATGGGCTTCCAAATATCACTTTGCCAATTCCACAAGAACTGTCTTAGCGAAAGGCTTCTTGAGGGGAAAGCTGTAACTCTGTGAGATGATTTCAAGGAACACAAAGAAGTTTCTCAAAGAGCTTCTTTCTCTTTGTTATCGGAGGATATTTCCTTTGTGCCTATAGTCTTCAAAGGGACCCGAAATATCTGTTCTCAGATTCCACAGAAATAAGGCTAGCAAAGAGATCCACGAAATACAGATGTAACTCTGTGAGATGAATTAACAGAACACTAAGCAGTTTCTCAGAAAGCTTCTTTCCAGATTTCCTCTGAGGATATTTCCTTTTTCACCATAGCCCTCTATGGGCTTCCAAATATCACTTTGCCAATTCCACAAGAACTGTCTTAGCGAAAGGCTTCTTGAGGGGAAAGCTGTAACTCTGTGAGATGATTTCACAGAACCCAAAGAAGTTTCTCAAAAAGCTTCTTTCTCTTTGTTATCGGAGGATATTTCCTTTGGCCCTATAGTTTTCAAAGGGATCCGAAATATCTGTTCTCAGATTCCACAGAAATAAGGCTAGCAAAGAGATCCACGAAATACAGATGTAACTCTGTGAGATGAATTAACAGAACACTAAGCAGTTTCTCAGAAAGCTTCTTTCCAGATTTCCTCTGAGGATATTTCCTTTTTCACCA
Source organism: Macaca nemestrina (assembly GCF_043159975.1). Taxonomy (NCBI): domain Eukaryota; kingdom Metazoa; phylum Chordata; class Mammalia; order Primates; family Cercopithecidae; genus Macaca; species Macaca nemestrina. The sequence goes on along the minus strand of NC_092131.1, from coordinate 115,789,358 downwards.
TAGCCCTCTATGGGCTTCCAAATATCACTTTGCCAATTCCACAAGAACTGTCTTAGCGAAAGGCTTCTTGAGGGGAAAGCTGTAACTCTGGGAGATGATTTCAAAGAACACAAAGAAGTTTCTCAGAAAGCTTCTTTCTCTTTGTTATCGGAGGATATTTCCTTTGGCCCTATAGTCTTCAAAGGGATCCGAAATATCTGTTCTCAGATTCCACAGAAATAAGGCTAGCAAAGAGATCCACGAAATACAGATGTAACTCTGTGAGATGAATTAACAGAACACTAAGCAGTTTCTCAGAAAGCTTCTTTCCAGATTTCCTCTGAGGATATTTCCTTTTTCACCATAGCCCTCTATGGGCTTCCAAATATCACTTTGCCAATTCCACAAGAACTGTCTTAGCGAAAGGCTTCTTGAGGGGAAAGCTGTAACTCTGTGAGATGATTTCACAGAACACAAAGAAGTTTCTCAGAAAGCTGCTTTCTCTTTGTTATCGGAGGATATTTCCTTTGGCCCTATAGTCTTCAAAGGGATCCGAAATATCTGTTCTCAGATTCCACAGAAATAAGGCTGGCAAAGAGATCCACGAAATACAGATGTAACTCTGTGAGATGAATTAACAGAACACTAAGCAGTTTCAAAGAAAGCTTCTTTCCAGATTTCCTCTGAGGATATTTCCTTTTTCACCATAGCCCTCTATGGGCTTCCAAATATCACGTTGCCAATTCCACAAGAACTCTCTTAGCGAAAGGCTTCTTGAGGGGAAAGCTGTAACTCTGTGAGATGATTTCACAGAACCCAAACAAGTTTGTCAAAAAGCTTCTTTCTCTTTGTTATCGGAGGATATTTCCTTTGTGCCTATAGTTTTCAAAGGGATCCGAAATATCTGTTCTCAGATTCCACAGAAATAAGGCTAGCAAAGAGATCCACGAAATACAGATGTAACTCTGTGAGATGAATTAACAGAACACTAAGCAGTTTCTCAGAAAGCTTCTTTCCAGATTTCCTCTGAGCATATTTCCTTTTTCTCCATCACCCTCTATGTGCTTCCAAATATCACTCTGCCAATTCCACAAGAACTGTCTTAGCGAAACGCTTCTTGAGGGGAAAGCTCTAACTCTGTGAGATGATTTCAAAGAACACAAAGAAGTTTCTCAGAAAGCTTCTTTCTCTTTGTTATCGGAGGATATTTCCTTTGGCCCTATAAACTTCAAAGGGATCCGAAATATCTGTTCTCAGATTCCACAGAAATAAGGCTAGCAAAGAGATCCACGAAATACAGATGTAACTCTGTGAGATGAATTAACAGAACACTAAGCAGTTTCTCAGAAAGCTTCTTTCCAGATTTCCTCTGAGGATATTTCCTTTTTCACCATAGCCCTCTATGGGCTTCCAAATATCACTTTGCCAATTCCACAAGAACTGTCTTAGCGAAAGGCTTCTTGAGGGGAAAGCTGTAACTCTGTGAGAAGATTTCACAGAACACAAAGAAGTTTCTCAGAAAGCTTCTTTCTCTTTGTTATCGGAGGATATTTCCTTTGGCCCTATAAACTTCAAAGGGATCCGAAATATCTGTTCTCAGATTCCACAGAAATAAGGCTAGCAAAGAGATCCACGAAATACAGATGTAACTCTGTGAGATGAATTAACAGAACACTAAGTATTTTCTCAGAAAGCTTCTTTCCAGATTTCCTCTGAGGATATTTCCTTTTTCACCATAGCCCTCTATGGGCTTCCAAATATCACTTTGCCAATTCCACAAGAACTGTCTTAGCGAAAGGCTTCTTGAGGGGAAAGCTTTAACTCTGTGAGATGATTTCAAAGAACACAAAGAAGTTTCTCAAAGAGCTTCTTTCTCTTTCTTATCGGAGGATATTTCCTTTGGCCCTATAGTCTTCAAAGGGATCCGAAATATCCGTTCTCAGATTCCACAGAAATAAGGCTAGCAAAGAGATCCACGAAATACAGATGTAACTCTGTGAGATGAATTAACAGAACACTAAGCAGTTTCTCAGAAAGCTTCTTTCCAGATTTCCTCTGAGGATATTTCCTTTTTCACCATAGCCCTCTATGGGCTTCCAAATATCACTTTGCCAATTCCACAAGAACTGTCTTAGCGAAAGGCTTCTTGAGGGGAAAGCTGAAACTCTGTGAGATGATTTCACAGAACCCAAAGAAGTTTCTCAAAAAGCTTCTTTCTCTTTGTTATCCGAGGATATTTCCTTTGTGCCTCTAGTCTTCAACGGGATCCGAAATATCTGTTCTCAGATTCCACAGAAATAAGACTAGCAAAGAGATCCACGAAATACATATGTAACTCTGTGAGATGAATTAACAGAACACTAAGCAGTTTCTCAGAAAGCTTCTTTCCAGATTTCCTCTGAGGATATTTCCTTTTTCACCGTAGCCCTCTATGGGCTTCAAAATATCACTTTGCCAATTCCACAAGAACTGTCTTAGCGAAAGGCTTCTTGAGGGGAAAGCTGTAACTCTGTGAGTTGATTTCACAGAACACTAAGAAGTTTCTCAGAAAGCTTCTTTCTCTTTGTTATCGGAAGATATTCCCTTTGGCCCTATAGTCTTCAAAGGGATCCGAAATATCTGTTCTCAGATTCCACAGAAATAAGGCTAGCAAAGAGATCCACGAAATACAGATGTAGCTCTGTGAGATGAATTAACAGAACACTAAGTACTTTCTCAGAAAGCTTCTTTCCAGATTTCCTCTGAGGATATTTCCTTTTTCACCATAGCCCTCTATGGGCTTCCAAATATCACTTTGCCAATTCCACAAGAACTGTCTTAGCGAAAGGCTTCTTGAGGGGAAAGCTGTAACTCTGTGAGATGATTTCAAAGAACACAAAGAAGTTTCTCAAAGAGCTTCTTTCTCTTCCTTATCGGAGGATATTTCCTTTGGCCCTATAGTCTTCAAAGGGATCCGAAATATCTGTTCTCAGATTCCACAGAAATAAGGCTAGCAAAGAGATCCACGAAATACAGATGTAACTCTGTGAGATGAATTAACAGAACACTAAGCAGTTTCTCAGAAAGCTTCTTTCCAGATTTCCTCTGAGGATATTTCCTTTTTCACCATAGCCCTCTATGGGCTTCCAAATATCACTTTGCCAATTCCACAAGAACTGTCTTAGCGAAAGGCTTCTTGAGGGGAAAGCTGTAACTCTGTGAGATGATTTCACAGAACCCAAACAAGTTTCTCAAAAAGCTTCTTTCTCTTTGTTATCGGAGGATATTTCCTTTGTGCCTATAGTCTTCAAAGGGATCCGAAATATCTGTTCTCAGATTCCACAGAAATAAGGCTAGCAAAGAGATCCACGAAATACAGATGTAACTCTGTGAGATGTATTAACAGAACACTAAGCAGTTTCTCAGAAAGCTTCTTTCCAGATTTCCTCTGAGGATATTTCCTTTTTCACCATCCCCCTCTATGTGCTTCCAAATATCACTCTGCCAATTCCACAAGAACTGTCTTAGCGAAACGCTTCTTGAGGGGAAAGCTGTAGCTCTGTGAGTTGATTTCACAGAACACTAAGAAGTTTCTCAGAAAGCTTCTTTCTCTTTGTTATCGGAAGATATTTCCTTTGGCCCTATAATCTTCAAAGGGATCCGAAATATCTGTTCTCAGATTCCACAGAAATAAGGCTAGCAAAGAGATCCACGAAATACAGATGTAACTCTGTGAGATGAATTAACAGAACACTAAGCATTTTCTCAGAAAGCTTCTTTCCAGATTTCCTCTGAGGATATTTCCTTTTTCACCATAGCCCTCTATGGGCTTCCAAATATCACTTTGGCAATTCCACAAGAACTGTCTTAGCGAAAGGCTTCTTGATGGGAAAGCTGTAACTCTGTGAGTTGATTTCACAGAACACAAAGAAGTTTCTCAGAGAGCTTCTTTCTCTTTGTTATCGGAGGATATTTCCTTTGTGCCTATAGTCTTCAAAGAGATCCGAAATATCTGTTCTCAGATTCCACAGAAATAAGGCTAGCAAAGAGATCCACGAAATACAGATGTAACTCTGTGAGATGAATTAACAGAACACTAAGCAGTTTCTCAGAAAGCTTCTTTCCAGATTTCCTCTGTGGATATTTCCTTTTTCACCATAGCCCTCTATGGGCTTCCAAATATCACTTTGCCAATTCCACAAGAACTGTCATAGCGAAAGGCTTCTTGATGGGAAAGCTGTAACTCTGTGAGTTGATTTCACAGAACACAAAGAAGTTTCTCAGAAAGCTTCTTTCTCTTTGTTATCGGAAGATATTTCCTTTGGCCCTATAGTCTTCAATGGGATCCGTAATATCTGTTCTCAGATTCCACAGAAATAAGGCTAGCAAAGAGATCCACGAAATACAGATGTAACTCTGTGAGATGAATTAACAGAACACTAAGCAGTTTCTCAGAAAGCTTCTTTCCAGATTTCCTCTGAGGATATTTCCTTTTTCACCATAGCCCTCTATGGGCTTCCAAATATCACTTTGCCAATTCCACAAGAACTGTCTTAGCGAAAGGCTTCTTGAGGGGAAAGCTGTAACTCTGTGAGATGATTTCAAAGAACACAAAGAAGTTTCTCAGAAAGCTTCTTTCTCTTTGTTATCGGAGGATATTTCCTTTGGCCATATGGTCTTCAAAGTGATCCGAAATATCTGTTCTCAGATTCCACAGAAATAAGGCTAGCAAAGAGATCCACGAAATACAGATGTAACTCTGTGAGATGAATTAACAGAACACTAAGCAGTTTCTCAGAAAGCTTCTTTCCAGATTTCCTCTGAGGATATTTCTTTTTCCACCATAGTCCTCTAAGGGCTTCCAAATATCACTTTGCCAATTCCACAAGAACTGTCTTAGCGAAAGGCTTCTTGAGGGGAAAGCTGTAACTCTGTGAGATGATTTCACAGAACCCAAAGAAGTTTCTCAAAAATCTTCTTTCTCTTTGTTATCGGAGGATATTTCCTTTGGCCCTATAGTTTTCAAAGGGATCCGAAATATCTGTTCTCAGATTCCACAGAAATAAGGCTAGCAAAGAGATCCACGAAATACAGATGTAACTCTGTGAGATGAATTAACAGAACACTAAGCAGTTTCTCAGAAAGCTTCTTTCCAGATTTCCTCTGAGGATATTTCCTTTTTCACCATAGCCCTCTATGGGCTTCCAAATATCACTTTGCCAATTCCACAAGAACTGTCTTAGCGAAAGGCTTCTTGAGGGGAAAGCTGTAACTCTGTGAGATGATTTCAAAGAACACAAAGAAGTTTCTCAGAAAGCTTCTTTCTCTTTGTTATCGGAGGATATTTCCTTTGGCCCTATAGTCTTCAAAGGGATCCGAAATATCTGTTCTCAGATTCCACAGAAATAAGGCTAGCAAAGAGATCCACGAAATACAGATGTAACTCTGTGAGATGAATTAACAGAACACTAAGCAGTTTCTCAGAAAGCTTCTTTCCAGATTTCCTCTGAGGATATTTCCTTTTTCACCATAGCCCTCTATGGGCTTCCAAATATCACTTTGCCAATTCCACAAGAACTGTCTTAGCGAAAGGCTTCTTGAGGCGAAAGCTGTAACTCTGTGAGATGATTTCACAGAACCCAAAGAAGTTTCTCAAAGAGCTTCTTTCTCTTTCTTATCGGAGGATATTTCCTTTGGCCCTATAGTCTTCAAAGGGATCCGAAATATCCGTTCTCAGATTCCACAGAAATAAGACTAGCAAAGAGATCCACGAAATACAGATGTAACTCTGTGAGATGAATTAACAGAACACTAAGCAGTTTCTCAGAAAGCTTCTTTCCAGATTTCCTCTGAGGATATTTCCTTTTTCACCATAGCCCTCTATGGGCTTCCAAATATCACTTTGCCATTTCCACAAGAACTGTCTTAGCGAAAGGCTTCTTGAGGGGAAAGCTGTAACTCTGTGAGTTGATTTCACAGAACACAAAGAAGTTTCTCAGAAAGCTTCTTTCTCTTTGTTATCGGAGGATATTTCCTTTGGCCCTATAGTCTTCAAAGGGATCCGAAATATCTGTTCTCAGATTCCACAGAAATAAGGCTGGCAAAGAGATCCACGAAATACAGATGTAACTCTGTGAGATGAATTAACAGAACACTAAGTAGTTTCTCAGAAAGCTTCTTTCCAGATTTCCTCTGAGGATATTTCCTTTTTCAACATAGCCCTCTATGGGCTTCCAAATATCACTTTGCCAATTCCACAAGAACTGTCTTAGCGAAAGGCTTCTTGAGGGGAAAGCTGTAACTCTGTGAGATGATTTCAAGGAACACAGAGAAGTTTCTCAAAGAGCTTCTTTCTCTTTGTTATCGGAGGATATTTCCTTTGTGCCTATAGTCTTCAAAGGGATCCGAAATATCTGTTCTCAGATTCCACAGAAATAAGGCTAGCAAAGAGATCCACGAAATACAGATGTAACTCTGTGAGATGAATTAACAGAACACTAAGCGGTTTCTCAGAAAGCTTCTTTCCAGATTTCCTCTGAGGATATTTCCTTTTTCACCATAGCCCTCTATGGGCTTCCAAATATCACTTTGCCAATTCCACAAGAACTGTCATAGCGAAAGGCTTCTTGATGGGAAAGCTGTAACTCTGTGAGTTGATTTCACAGAACACAAAGAAGTTTCTCAGAAAGCTTCTTTCTCTTTGTTATCGGAGGATATTTCCTTTGGCCCTATAGTCTTCAAAGGGATCCGTAATATCTGTTCTCAGATTCCACAGAAATAAGGCTAGCAAAGAGATCCACGAAATACAGATGTAACTCTGTGAGATGAATTAACAGAACACTAACCAGTTTCTCAGAAAGCTTCTTTCCAGATTTCCTCTGAGGATATTTCCTTTTTCACCATAGCCCTCTATGGGCTTCCAAATATCACTTTGCCAATTCCACAAGAACTGTCTTAGCGAAAGGCTTCTTGAGGCGAAAGCTGTAACTCTGTGAGATGATTTCAGAGAACCCAAAGAAGTTTCTCAAAGAGCTTCTTTCTCTTTCTTATCGGAGGATATTTCCTTTGGCCCTATAGTCTTCAAAGGGATCCGAAATATCTGTTCTCAGATTCCACAGAAATAAGACTAGCAAAGAGATCCACGAAATACAGATGTAACTCTGTGAGATGAATTAACAGAACACTAAGCAGTTTCTCAGAAAGCTTCTTTCCAGATTTCCTCTGAGGATATTTCCTTTTTCACCATAGCCCTCTATGGGCTTCCAAATATCACTTTGCCATTTCCACAAGAACTGTCTTAGCGAAAGGCTTCTTGAGGGGAAAGCTGTAACTCTGTGAGTTGATTTCACAGAACACAAAGAAGTTTCTCAGAAAGCTTCTTTCTCTTTGTTATCGGAGGATATTTCCTTTGGCCCTATAGTCTTCAAAGGGATCCGAAATATCTGTTCTCAGATTCCACAGAAATAAGGCTGGCAAAGAGATCCACGAAATACAGATGTAACTCTGTGAGATGAATTAACAGAACACTAAGTAGTTTCTCAGAAAGCTTCTTTCCAGATTTCCTCTGAGGATATTTCCTTTTTCACCATAGCCCTCTATGGGCTTCCAAATATCACTTTGCCAATTCCACAAGAACTGTCTTAGCGAAAGGCTTCTTGAGGGGAAAGCTGTAACTCTGTGAGATGATTTCAAGGAACACAAAGAAGTTTCTCAAAGAGCTTCTTTCTCTTTGTTATCGGAGGATATTTCCTTTGTGCCTATAGTCTTCAAAGGGATCCGAAATATCTGTTCTCAGATTCCACAGAAATAAGGCTAGCAAAGAGATCCACGAAATACAGATGTAACTCTGTGAGATGAATTAACAGAACACTAAGCAGTTTCTCAGAAAGCTTCTTTCCAGATTTCCTCTGAGGATATTTCCTTTTTCACCATAGCCCTCTATGGGCTTCCAAATATCACTTTGCCAATTCCACAAGAACTGTCATAGCGAAAGGCTTCTTGATGGGAAAGCTGTAACTCTGTGAGTTGATTTCACAGAACACAAAGAAGTTTCTCAGAAAGCTTCTTTCTCTTTGTTATCGGAGGATATTTCCTTTGGCCCTATAGTCTTCAAAGGGATCCGTAATATCTGTTCTCAGATTCCACAGAAATAAGGCTAGCAAAGAGATCCACGAAATACAGATGTAACTCTGTGAGATGAATTAACAGAACACTAACCAGTTTCTCAGAAAGCTTCTTTCCAGATTTCCTCTGAGGATATTTCCTTTTTCACCATAGCCCTCTATGGGCTTCCAAATATCACTTTGCCAATTCCACAAGAACTGTCTTAGCGAAAGGCTTCTTGAGGGGAAAGCTGTAACTCTGTGAGATGATTTCAAAGAACACAAAGAAGTTTCTCAGAAAGCTTCTTTCTCTTTGTTATCGGAGGATATTTCCTTTGGCCATATGGTCTTCAAAGTGATCCGAAATATCTGTTCTCAGATTCCACAGAAATAAGGCTAGCAAAGATATCCACGAAATACAGATGTAACTCTGTGAGATGAATTAACAGGACACTAAGCAGTTTCTCAGAAAGCTTCTTTCCAGATTTCCTCTGAGGATATTTCTTTTTCCACCATAGCCATCTAAGGGCTTCCAAATATCACTTTGCCAATTCCACAAGAACTGTCTTAGCGAAAGGCTTCTTGAGAGGAAAGCTGTAACTCTGTGAGATGATTTCACAGAACCCAAAGAAGTTTCTCAGAAAGCTTCTTTCTCTTTGTTATCGGAGGATATTTCCTTTGGCCCTATAGTCTTCAAAGGGATCCGAAATATCTGTTCTCAGATTCCACAGAAATAAGGCTAGCAAAGAGATCAACGAAATACATATGTAACTCTGTGAGATGAATTAACAGAACACTAAGCAGTTTCTCAGAAAGCTTCTTTCCAGATTTCCTCTGAGGATATTTCCTTTTTCACCATAGCCCTCTATGGGCTTCCAAATATCACTTTGCCAATTCCACAAGAACTGTCTTAGCGAAAGGCTTCTTGAGGGGAAAGCTGTAACTCTGTGAGATGATTTCAAAGAACACAAAGAAGTTTCTCAAAGAGCTTCTTTCTCTTTCTTATCGGAGGATATTTCCTTTGGCCCTATAGTCTTCAAAGGGATCCGAAATATCCGTTCTCAGATTCCACAGAAATAAGGCTAGCAAAGAGATCCACGAAATACAGATGTAACTCTGTGAGATGAATTAACAGAACACTAAGCAGTTTCTCAGAAAGCTTCTTTCCAGATTTCCTCTGAGGATATTTCCTTTTTCACCATAGCCCTCTATGGGCTTCCAAATATCACTTTGCCAATTCCACAAGAACTGTCTTAGCGAAAGGCTTCTTGAGGGGAAAGCTGTAACTCTGTGAGTTGATTTCACAGAACACAAAGAAGTTTCTCAGAAAGCTTCTTTCTCTTTGTTATCGGAGGATATTTCCTTTGGCCCTATAGTCGTCAAAGTGATCCGAAATATCTGTTCTCAGATTCCACAGAAATAAGGCTAGCAAAGAGATCCACGAAATACAGATGTAACTCTGTGAGATGAATTAACAGAACACTAAGCATTTTCTCAGAAAGCTTCTTTCCAGATTTCCTCTGAGGATATTTCCTTTTTCACCATAGCCCTCTATGGGCTTCCAAATATCACTTTGCCAATTCCACAATAACTGTCTTAGCGAAAGGCTTCTTGAGGGGAAAGCTGTAACTCTGTGAGATGATTTCAAAGAACACAAAGAAGTTTCTCAGAAAGCTTCTTTCTCTTTGTTATCGGAGGATATTTCCTTTGGCCCTATAGTCTTCAAAGGGATCCGAAATATCTGTTCTCAGATTCCACAGAAATAAGGCTAGCAAAGAGATCCACGAAATACAGATGTAACTCTGTGAGATGAATTAACAGAACACTAAGCAGTTTCTCAGAAAGCTTCTTTCCAGATTTCCTCTGAGGATATTTCCTTTTTCACCACAGCCCTCTATGGGCTTCAAAATATCACTTTGCCAATTCCACAAGAACTGTCTTAGCGAAAGGCTTCTTGAGGGGAAAGCTGTAACTCTGTGAGATGATTTCAAGGAACACAAAGAAGTTTCTCAAAGAGCTTCTTTCTCTTTGTTATCGGAGGATATTTCCTTTGGCCCTATAGTCTTCAAAGGGATCCGACATATCTGTTCTCAGATTCCACAGAAATAAGGCTAGCAAAGAGATCCACGAAATACAGATGTAACTCTGTGAGATGAATTAACAGAACACTAAGCAGTTACTCAGAAAGCTTCTTTCCAGATTTCCTCTGAGGATATTTCCTTTTTCACCATAGCCCTCTATGGGCTTCCAAATATCACTTTGCCAATTCCACAAGAACTGTCTTAGCGAAAGGCTTCTTGATGGGAAAGCTGTAACTCTGTGAGTTGATTTCACAGAACACAAAGAAGTTTCTCAGAAAGCTTCTTTCTCTTTGTTATCGGAGGATATTTCCTTTGGCCCTATAGTCTTCAAAGGGATCCGAAATATCTGTTCTCAGATTCCACAGAAATAAGGCTAGCAAAGAGATCCACGAAATACAGATGTAACTCTGAGATGAATTAACAGAACACTAAGCAGTTTCTCAGAAAGCTTCTTTCCAGATTTCCTCTGAGGATATTTCCTTTTTCACCATAGCCCTCTATGGGCTTCCAAATATCACTTTGCCAATTCCACAAGAACTGTCTTAGCGAAAGGCTTCTTGAGGGGAAAGCTGTAACTCTGTGAGATGATTTCAAAGAACACAAAGAAGTTTCTCAAAGAGCTTCTTTCTCTTTCTTATCGGAGGATATTTCCTTTGGCCCTATAGTCGTCAAAGTGATCCGAAATATCTGTTCTCAGATTCCACAGAAATAAGGCTAGCAAAGAGATCCACGAAATACAGATGTAACTCTGTGAGATGAATTAACAGAACACTAAGCATTTTCTCAGAAAGCTTCTTTCCAGATTTCCTCTGAGGATATTTCCTTTTTCACCATAGCCCTCTATGGGCTTCCAAATATCACTTTGCCAATTCCACAATAACTGTCTTAGCGAAAGGCTTCTTGAGGGGAAAGCTGTAACTCTGTGAGATGATTTCAAAGAACACAAAGAAGTTTCTCAGAAAGCTTCTTTCTCTTTGTTATCGGAGGATATTTCCTTTGGCCCTATAGTCTTCAAAGGGATCCGAAATATCTGTTCTCAGATTCCACAGAAATAAGGCTAGCAAAGAGATCCACGAAATACAGATGTAACTCTGTGAGATGAATTAACAGAACACTAAGCAGTTTCTCAGAAAGCTTCTTTCCAGATTTCCTCTGAGGATATTTCTTTTTCCACCATAGCCCTCTAAGGGCTTCCAAATATCACTTTGCCAATTCCACAAGAACTGTCTTAGCGAAAGGCTTCTTGAGGGGAAAGCTGTAACTCTGTGAGATGATTTCACAGAACCCAAAGAAGTTTCTCAAAAATCTTCTTTCTCTTTGTTATCGGAGGATATTTCCTTTGGCCCTATAGTTTTCAAAGGGATCCGAAATATCTGTTCTCAGATTCCACAGAAATAAGGCTAGCAAAGAGATCCACGAAATACAGATGTAACTCTGTGAGATGAATTAACAGAACACTAAGCAGTTTCTCAGAAAGCTTCTTTCCAGATTTCCTCTGAGGATATTTCCTTTTTCACCATAGCCCTCTATGGGCTTCCAAATATCACTTTGCCAATTCCACAAGAACTGTCTTAGCGAAAGGCTTCTTGAGGGGAAAGCTGTAACTCTGTGAGATGATTTCAAAGAACACAAAGAAGTTTCTCAGAAAGCTTCTTTCTCTTTGTTATCGGAGGATATTTCCTTTGGCCCTATAGTCTTCAAAGGGATCCGAAATATCTGTTCTCAGATTCCACAGAAATAAGGCTAGCAAAGAGATCCACGAAACACAGATGTAACTCTGTGAGATGAATTAACAGAACACTAAGCAGTTTCTCAGAAAGCTTCTTTCCAGATTTCCTCTGAGGATATTTCCTTTTTCACCATAGCCCTCTATGGGCTTCCAAATATCACTTTGCCAATTCCACAAGAACTGTCTTAGCGAAAGGCTTCTTGAGGCGAAAGCTGTAACTCTGTGAGATGATTTCACAGAACCCAAAGAAGTTTCTCAAAGAGCTTCTTTCTCTTTCTTATCGGAGGATATTTCCTTTGGCCCTATAGTCTTCAAAGGGATCCGAAATATCCGTTCTCAGATTCCACAGAAATAAGACTAGCAAAGAGATCCACGAAATACAGATGTAACTCTGTGAGATGAATTAACAGAACACTAAGCAGTTTCTCAGAAAGCTTCTTTCCAGATTTCCTCTGAGGATATTTCCTTTTTCACCATAGCCCTCTATGGGCTTCCAAATATCACTTTGCCATTTCCACAAGAACTGTCTTAGCGAAAGGCTTCTTGAGGGGAAAGCTGTAACTCTGTGAGTTGATTTCACAGAACACAAAGAAGTTTCTCAGAAAGCTTCTTTCTCTTTGTTATCGGAGGATATTTCCTTTGGCCCTATAGTCTTCAAAGGGATCCGAAATATCTGTTCTCAGATTCCACAGAAATAAGGCTGGCAAAGAGATCCACGAAATACAGATGTAACTCTGTGAGATGAATTAACAGAACACTAAGTAGTTTCTCAGAAAGCTTCTTTCCAGATTTCCTCTGAGGATATTTCCTTTTTCACCATAGCCCTCTATGGGCTTCCAAATATCACTTTGCCAATTCCACAAGAACTGTCTTAGCGAAAGGCTTCTTGAGGGGAAAGCTGTAACTCTGTGAGATGATTTCAAGGAACACAGAGAAGTTTCTCAAAGAGCTTCTTTCTCTTTGTTATCGGAGGATATTTCCTTTGTGCCTATAGTCTTCAAAGGGATCCGAAATATCTGTTCTCAGATTCCACAGAAATAAGGCTAGCAAAGAGATCCACGAAATACAGATGTAACTCTGTGAGATGAATTAACAGAACACTAAGCGGTTTCTCAGAAAGCTTCTTTCCAGATTTCCTCTGAGGATATTTCCTTTTTCACCATAGCCCTCTATGGGCTTCCAAATATCACTTTGCCAATTCCACAAGAACTGTCATAGCGAAAGGCTTCTTGATGGGAAGCTGTAACTCTGTGAGTTGATTTCACAGAACACAAAGAAGTTTCTCAGAAAGCTTCTTTCTCTTTGTTATCGGAGGATATTTCCTTTGGCCCTATAGTCTTCAAAGGGATCCGTAATATCTGTTCTCAGATTCCACAGAAATAAGGCTAGCAAAGAGATCCACGAAATACAGATGTAACTCTGTGAGATGAATTAACAGAACACTAACCAGTTTCTCAGAAAGCTTCTTTCCAGATTTCCTCTGAGGATATTTCCTTTTTCACCATAGCCCTCTATGGGCTTCCAAATATCACTTTGCCAATTCCACAAGAACTGTCTTAGCGAAAGGCTTCTTGAGGCGAAAGCTGTAACTCTGTGAGATGATTTCAGAGAACCCAAAGAAGTTTCTCAAAGAGCTTCTTTCTCTTTCTTATCGGAGGATATTTCCTTTGGCCCTATAGTCTTCAAAGGGATCCGAAATATCCGTTCTCAGATTCCACAGAAATAAGACTAGCAAAGAGATCCACGAAATACAGATGTAACTCTGTGAGATGAATTAACAGAACACTAAGCAGTTTCTCAGAAAGCTTCTTTCCAGATTTCCTCTGTGGATATTTCCTTTTTCACCATAGCCCTCTATGGGCTTCCAAATATCACTTTGCCATTTCCACAAGAACTGTCTTAGCGAAAGGCTTCTTGAGGGGAAAGCTGTAACTCTGTGAGTTGATTTCACAGAACACAAAGAAGTTTCTCAGAAAGCTTCTTTCTCTTTGTTATCGGAGGATATTTCCTTTGGCCCTATAGTCTTCAAAGGGATCCGAAATATCTGTTCTCAGATTCCACAGAAATAAGGCTGGCAAAGAGATCCACGAAATACAGATGTAACTCTGTGAGATGAATTAACAGAACACTAAGTAGTTTCTCAGAAAGCTTCTTTCCAGATTTCCTCTGAGGATATTTCCTTTTTCACCATAGCCCTCTATGGGCTTCCAAATATCACTTTGCCAATTCCACAAGAACTGTCTTAGCGAAAGGCTTCTTGAGGGGAAAGCTGTAACTCTGTGAGATGATTTCAAGGAACACAAAGAAGTTTCTCAAAGAGCTTCTTTCTCTTTGTTATCGGAGGATATTTCCTTTGTGCCTATAGTCTTCAAAGGGATCCGAAATATCTGTTCTCAGATTCCACAGAAATAAGGCTAGCAAAGAGATCCACGAAATACAGATGTAACTCTGTGAGATGAATTAACAGAACACTAAGCAGTTTCTCAGAAAGCTTCTTTCCAGATTTCCTCTGAGGATATTTCCTTTTTCACCATAGCCCTCTATGGGCTTCCAAATATCACTTTGCCAATTCCACAAGAACTGTCATAGCGAAAGGCTTCTTGATGGGAAAGCTGTAACTCTGTGAGTTGATTTCACAGAACACAAAGAAGTTTCTCAGAAAGCTTCTTTCTCTTTGTTATCGGAGGATATTTCCTTTGGCCCTATAGTCTTCAAAGGGATCCGTAATATCTGTTCTCAGATTCCACAGAAATAAGGCTAGCAAAGAGATCCACGAAATACAGATGTAACTCTGTGAGATGAATTAACAGAACACTAACCAGTTTCTCAGAAAGCTTCTTTCCAGATTTCCTCTGAGGATATTTCCTTTTTCACCATAGCCCTCTATGGGCTTCCAAATATCACTTTGCCAATTCCACAAGAACTGTCTTAGCGAAAGGCTTCTTGAGGGGAAAGCTGTAACTCTGTGAGATGATTTCAAAGAACACAAAGAAGTTTCTCAGAAAGCTTCTTTCTCTTTGTTATCGGAGGATATTTCCTTTGGCCATATGGTCTTCAAAGTGATCCGTAATATCTGTTCTCAGATTCCACAGAAATAAGGCTAGCAAAGATATCCACGAAATACAGATGTAACTCTGTGAGATGAATTAACAGGACACTAAGCAGTTTCTCAGAAAGCTTCTTTCCAGATTTCCTCTGAGGATATTTCTTTTTCCACCATAGCCATCTAAGGGCTTCCAAATATCACTTTGCCAATTCCACAAGAACTGTCTTAGCGAAAGGCTTCTTGAGGGGAAAGCTGTAACTCTGTGAGATGATTTCACAGAACCCAAAGAAGTTTCTCAGAAAGCTTCTTTCTCTTTGTTATCGGAGGATATTTCCTTTGGCCCTATAGTCTTCAAAGGGATCCGAAATATCTGTTCTCAGATTCCACAGAAATAAGGCTAGCAAAGAGATCAACGAAATACATATGTAACTCTGTGAGATGAATTAACAGAACACTAAGCAGTTTCTCAGAAAGCTTCTTTCCAGATTTCCTCTGAGGATATTTCCTTTTTCACCATAGCCCTCTATGGGCTTCCAAATATCACTTTGCCAATTCCACAAGAACTGTCTTAGCGAAAGGCTTCCTGAGGGGAAAGCTGTAACTCTGTGAGATGATTTCAAAGAACACAAAGAAGTTTCTCAAAGAGCTTCTTTCTCTTTCTTATCGGAGGATATTTCCTTTGGCCCTATAGTCTTCAAAGGGATCCGAAATATCCGTTCTCAGATTCCACAGAAATAAGGCTAGCAAAGAGATCCACGAAATACAGATGTAACTCTGTGAGATGAATTAACAGAACACTAAGCAGTTTCTCAGAAAGCTTCTTTCCAGATTTCCTCTGAGGATATTTCCTTTTTCACCATAGCCCTCTATGGGCTTCCAAATATCACTTTGCCAATTCCACAAGAACTGTCTTAGCGAAAGGCTTCTTGAGGGGAAAGCTGTAACTCTGTGAGTTGATTTCACAGAACACAAAGAAGTTTCTCAGAAAGCTTCTTTCTCTTTGTTATCGGAGGATATTTCCTTTGGCCCTATAGTCGTCAAAGTGATCCGAAATATCTGTTCTCAGATTCCACAGAAATAAGGCTAGCAAAGAGATCCACGAAATACAGATGTAACTCTGTGAGATGAATTAACAGAACACTAAGCATTTTCTCAGAAAGCTTCTTTCCAGATTTCCTCTGAGGATATTTCCTTTTTCACCATAGCCCTCTATGGGCTTCCAAATATCACTTTGCCAATTCCACAATAACTGTCTTAGCGAAAGGCTTCTTGAGGGGAAAGCTGTAACTCTGTGAGATGATTTCAAAGAACACAAAGAAGTTTCTCAGAAAGCTTCTTTCTCTTTGTTATCGGAGGATATTTCCTTTGGCCCTATAGTCTTCAAAGGGATCCGAAATATCTGTTCTCAGATTCCACAGAAATAAGGCTAGCAAAGAGATCCACGAAATACAGATGTAACTCTGTGAGATGAATTAACAGAACACTAAGCAGTTTCTCAGAAAGCTTCTTTCCAGATTTCCTCTGAGGATATTTCCTTTTTCACCACAGCCCTCTATGGGCTTCAAAATATCACTTTGCCAATTCCACAAGAACTGTCTTAGCGAAAGGCTTCTTGAGGGGAAAGCTGTAACTCTGTGAGATGATTTCAAGGAACACAAAGAAGTTTCTCAAAGAGCTTCTTTCTCTTTGTTATCGGAGGATATTTCCTTTGGCCCTATAGTCTTCAAAGGGATCCGACATATCTGTTCTCAGATTCCACAGAAATAAGGCTAGCAAAGAGATCCACGAAATACAGATGTAACTCTGTGAGATGAATTAACAGAACACTAAGCAGTTACTCAGAAAGCTTCTTTCCAGATTTCCTCTGAGGATATTTCCTTTTTCACCATAGCCCTCTATGGGCTTCCAAATATCACTTTGCCAATTCCACAAGAACTGTCTTAGCGAAAGGCTTCTTGATGGGAAAGCTGTAACTCTGTGAGTTGATTTCACAGAACACAAAGAAGTTTCTCAGAAAGCTTCTTTCTCTTTGTTATCGGAGGATATTTCCTTTGGCCCTATAGTCTTCAAAGGGATCCGAAATATCTGTTCTCAGATTCCACAGAAATAAGGCTAGCAAAGAGATCCACGAAATACAGATGTAACTCTGAGATGAATTAACAGAACACTAAGCAGTTTCTCAGAAAGCTTCTTTCCAGATTTCCTCTGAGGATATTTCCTTTTTCACCATAGCCCTCTATGGGCTTCCAAATATCACTTTGCCAATTCCACAAGAACTGTCTTAGCGAAAGGCTTCTTGAGGGGAAAGCTGTAACTCTGTGAGATGATTTCAAAGAACACAAAGAAGTTTCTCAAAGAGCTTCTTTCTCTTTCTTATCGGAGGATATTTCCTTTGGCCCTATAGTCTTCAAAGGGATCCGAAATATCCGTTTTCAGATTCCACAGAAATAAGGCTAGCAAAGAGATCCACGAAATACAGATGTAACTCTGTGAGATGAATTAACAGAACACTAAGCAGTTTCTCAGAAAGCTTCTTTCCAGATTTCCTCTGAGGATATTTCCTTTTTCACCATAGCCCTCTATGGGCTTCCAAATATCACTTTGCCAATTCCACAAGAACTGTCTTAGCGAAAGGCTTCTTGAGGGGAAAGCTGTAACTCTGTGAGTTGATTTCACAGAACACAAAGAAGTTTCTCAGAAAGCTTCTTTCTCTTTGTTATCGGAGGATATTTCCTTTGGCCCTATAGTCGTCAAAGTGATCCGAAATATCTGTTCTCAGATTCCACAGAAATAAGGCTAGCAAAGAGATCCACGAAATACAGATGTAACTCTGTGAGATGAATTAACAGAACACTAAGCATTTTCTCAGAAAGCTTCTTTCCAGATTTCCTCTGAGGATATTTCCTTTTTCACCATAGCCCTCTATGGGCTTCCAAATATCACTTTGCCAATTCCACAATAACTGTCTTAGCGAAAGGCTTCTTGAGGGGAAAGCTGTAACTCTGTGAGATGATTTCAAAGAACACAAAGAAGTTTCTCAGAAAGCTTCTTTCTCTTTGTTATCGGAGGATATTTCCTTTGGCCCTATAGTCTTCAAAGGGATCCGAAATATCTGTTCTCAGATTCCACAGAAATAAGGCTAGCAAAGAGATCCACGAAATACAGATGTAACTCTGAGATGAATTAACAGAACACTAAGCAGTTTCTCAGAAAGCTTCTTTCCAGATTTCCTCTGAGGATATTTCCTTTTTCACCATAGCCCTCTATGGGCTTCCAAATATCACTTTGCCAATTCCACAAGAACTGTCTTAGCGAAAGGCTTCTTGAGGGGAAAGCTGTAACTCTGTGAGATGATTTCAAAGAACACAAAGAAGTTTCTCAAAGAGCTTCTTTCTCTTTCTTATCGGAGGATATTTCCTTTGGCCCTATAGTCTTCAAAGGGATCCGAAATATCCGTTTTCAGATTCCACAGAAATAAGGCTAGCAAAGAGATCCACGAAATACAGATGTAACTCTGTGAGATGAATTAACAGAACACTAAGCAGTTTCTCAGAAAGCTTCTTTCCAGATTTCCTCTGAGGATATTTCCTTTTTCACCATAGCCCTCTATGGGCTTCCAAATATCACTTTGCCAATTCCACAAGAACTGTCTTAGCGAAAGGCTTCTTGAGGGGAAAGCTGTAACTCTGTGAGTTGATTTCACAGAACACAAAGAAGTTTCTCAGAAAGCTTCTTTCTCTTTGTTATCGGAGGATATTTCCTTTGGCCCTATAGTCGTCAAAGTGATCCGAAATATCTGTTCTCAGATTCCACAGAAATAAGGCTAGCAAAGAGATCCACGAAATACAGATGTAACTCTGTGAGATGAATTAACAGAACACTAAGCATTTTCTCAGAAAGCTTCTTTCCAGATTTCCTCTGAGGATATTTCCTTTTTCACCATAGCCCTCTATGGGCTTCCAAATATCACTTTGCCAATTCCACAATAACTGTCTTAGCGAAAGGCTTCTTGAGGGGAAAGCTGTAACTCTGTGAGATGATTTCAAAGAACACAAAGAAGTTTCTCAGAAAGCTTCTTTCTCTTTGTTATCGGAGGATATTTCCTTTGGCCCTATAGTCTTCAAAGGGATCCGAAATATCTGTTCTCAGATTCCACAGAAATAAGGCTAGCAAAGAGATCCACGAAATACAGATGTAACTCTGTGAGATGAATTAACAGAACACTAAGCAGTTTCTCAGAAAGCTTCTTTCCAGATTTCCTCTGAGGATATTTCCTTTTTCACCACAGCCCTCTATGGGCTTCAAAATATCACTTTGCCAATTCCACAAGAACTGTCTTAGCGAAAGGCTTCTTGAGGGGAAAGCTCTAACTCTGTGAGATGATTTCAAGGAACACAAAGAAGTTTCTCAAAGAGCTTCTTTCTCTTTGTTATCGGAGGATATTTCCTTTGGCCCTATAGTCTTCAAAGGGATCCGAAATATCTGTTCTCAGATTCCACAGAAATAAGGCTAGCAAAGAGATCCACGAAATACAGATGTAACTCTGTGAGATGAATTAACAGAACACTAAGCATTTTCTCAGAAAGCTTCTTTCCAGATTTCCTCTGAGGATATTTCCTTTTTCACCATAGCCCTCTATGGGCTTCCAAATATCACTTTGCCAATTCCACAATAACTGTCTTAGCGAAAGGCTTCTTGAGGGGAAAGCTGTAACTCTGTGAGATGATTTCAAAGAACACAAAGAAGTTTCTCAGAAAGCTTCTTTCTCTTTGTTATCGGAGGATATTTCCTTTGGCCCTATAGTCTTCAAAGGGATCCGAAATATCTGTTCTCAGATTCCACAGAAATAAGGCTAGCAAAGAGATCCACGAAATACAGATGTAACTCTGTGAGATGAATTAACAGAACACTAAGCAGTTTCTCAGAAAGCTTCTTTCCAGATTTCCTCTGAGGATATTTCCTTTTTCACCACAGCCCTCTATGGGCTTCCAAATATCACTTTGCCAATTCCACAAGAACTGTCTTAGCGAAAGGCTTCTTGAGGGGAAAGCTGTAACTCTGTGAGATGATTTCAAGGAACACAAAGAAGTTTCTCAAAGAGCTTCTTTCTCTTTGTTATCGGAGGATATTTCCTTTGGCCCTATAGTCTTCAAAGGGATCCGAAATATCTGTTCTCAGATTCCACAGAAATAAGGCTAGCAAAGAGATCCACGAAATACAGATGTAACTCTGTGAGATGAATTAACAGAACACTAAGCAGTTACTCAGAAAGCTTCTTTCCAGATTTCCTATGAGGATATTTCCTTTTTCACCATAGCCCTCTATGGGCTTCCAAATATCACTTTGCCAATTCCACAAGAACTGTCTTATCGAAAGGCTTCTTGATGGGAAAGCTGTAACTCTGTGAGTTGATTTCAGAGAACACAAAGAAGTTTCTCAGAAAGCTTCTTTCTCTTTGTTATCGGAGGATATTTCCTTTGGCCCTATAGTCTTCAAAGGGATCCGAAATATCTGTTCTCAGATTCCACAGAAATAAGGCTAGCAAAGGGATCCACGAAATACAGATGTAACTCTGTGAGATGAATTAACAGAACACTAAGCAGTTTCTCAGAAAGCTTCTTTCCAGATTTCCTCTGAGGATATTTCCTTTTTCAACATAGCCCTCTATGGGCTTCCAAATATCACTTTGCCAATTCCACAAGAACTGTCTTAGCGAAAGGCTTCTTGAGGGGAAAGCTGTAACTCTGTGAGATGATTTCAAAGAACACAAAGAAGTTTCTCAAAGAGCTTCTTTCTCTTTGTTATCGGAGGATATTTCCTTTGGCCCTATAGTCTTCAAAGGGATCCGAAATATCCGTTCTCAGATTCCACAGAAATAAGGCTAGCAAAGAGATCCACGAAATACAGATGTAACTCTGTGAGATGAATTAACAGAACACTAAGCAGTTTCTCAGAAAGCTTCTTTCCAGATTTCCTCTGAGGATATTTCCTTTTTCACCATAGCCCTCTATGGGCTTCCAAATATCACTTTGCCAATTCCACAAGAACTGTCTTAGCGAAAGGATTCTTGAGGGGAAAGCTGTAACTCTGTGAGTTGATTTCACAGAACACAAAGAAGTTTCTCAGAAAGCTTCTTTCTCTTTGTTATCGGAGGATATTTCCTTTGGCCCTATAGTCGTCAAAGTGATCCGAAATATCTGTTCTCAGATTCCACAGAAATAAGGCTAGCAAAGAGATCCACGAAATACAGATGTAACTCTGTGAGATGAATTAACAGAACACTAAGCATTTTCTCAGAAAGCTTCTTTCCAGATTTCCTCTGAGGATATTTCGTTTTTCACCATAGCCCTCTATGGGCTTCCAAATATCACTTTGCCAATTCCACAATAACTGTCTTAGCGAAAGGCTTCTTGAGGGGAAAGCTGTAACTCTGTGAGATGATTTCAAAGAACACAAAGAAGTTTCTCAGAAAGCTTCTTTCTCTTTGTTATCGGAGGATATTTCCTTTGGCCCTATAGTCTTCAAAGGGATCCGAAATATCTGTTCTCAGATTCCACAGAAATAAGGCTAGCAAAGAGATCCACGAAATACAGATGTAACTCTGTGAGATGAATTAACAGAACACTAAGCAGTTTCTCAGAAAGCTTCTTTCCAGATTTCCTCTGAGGATATTTCCTTTTTCACCACAGCCCTCTATGGGCTTCAAAATATCACTTTGCCAATTCCACAAGAACTGTCTTAGCGAAAGGCTTCTTGAGGGGAAAGCTGTAACTCTGTGAGATGATTTCAAGGAACACAAAGAAGTTTCTCAAAGAGCTTCTTTCTCTTTGTTATCGGAGGATATTTCCTTTGGCCCTATAGTCTTCAAAGGGATCCGAAATATCTGTTCTCAGATTCCACAGAAATAAGGCTAGCAAAGAGATCCACGAAATACAGATGTAACTCTGTGAGATGAATTAACAGAACACTAAGCAGTTACTCAGAAAGCTTCTTTCCAGATTTCCTCTGAGGATATTTCCTTTTTCACCATAGCCCTCTAGGGGTTCCAAATATCACTTTGCCAATTCCACAAGAACTGTCTTAGCGAAAGGCTTCTTGATGGGAAAGCTGTAACTCTGTGAGTTGATTTCACAGAACACAAAGAAGTTTCTCAGAAAGCTTCTTTCTCTTTGTTATCGGAGGATATTTCCTTTGGCCCTATAGTCTTCAAAGGGATCCGAAATATCTGTTCTCAGATTCCACAGAAATAAGGCTAGCAAAGAGATCCACGAAATACAGATGTAACTCTGTGAGATGAATTAACAGAACACTAAGCAGTTTCTCAGAAAGCTTCTTTCCAGATTTCCTCTGAGGATATTTCCTTTTTCACCATAGCCCTCTATGGGCTTCCAAATATCACTTTGCCAATTCCACAAGAACTGTCTTAGCGAAAGGCTTCTTGAGGGGAAAGCTGTACCTCTGTGAGATGATTTCAAAGAACACAAAGAAGTTTCTCAGAAAGCTTCTTTCTCTTTGTTATCGGAGGATATTTCCTTTGGCCCTATAGTCTTCAAAGGGATCCGAAATATCTGTTCTCAGATTCCACAGAAATAAGGCTAGCAAAGAGATCCACGAAATACATATGTAACTCTGTGAGATGAATTAACAGAACACTAAGCAGTTTCTCAGAAAGCTTCTTTCCAGATTTCCTCTGAGGATATTTCCTTTTTCACCATAGCCCTCTATGGGCTTCCAAATATCACTTTGCCAATTCCACAAGAACTGTCTTAGCGAAAGGCTTCTTGAGGGGAAAGCTGTAACTCTGTGAGATGATTTCAAAGAACACAAAGTAGTTTCTCAAAGAGCTTCTTTCTCTTTCTTATCGGAGGATATTTCCTTTGGCCCTAAAGTCTTCAAAGGGATCCGAAATATCCGTTCTCAGATTCCACAGAAATAAGGCTAGCAAAGAGATCCACGAAATACAGATGTAACTCTGTGAGATGAATTAACAGAACACTAAGCATTTTCTCAGAAAGCTTCTTTCCAGATTTCCTCTGAGGATATTTCCTTTTTCACCATAGCCCTCTATGGGCTTCCAAATATCACTTTGCCAATTCCACAAGAACTGTCTTAGCGAAAGGCTTCTTGAGGGGAAAGCTGTAACTCTGTGAGTTGATTTCACAGAACACAAAGAAGTTTCTCAGAAAGATTCTTTCTCTTTGTTATCGGAGGATATTTCCTTTGGCCCTATAGTCGTCAAAGGGATCCGAAATATCTGTTCTCAGATTCCACAGAAATAAGGCTAGCAAAGAGATCCACGAAATACAGATGTAACTCTGTGAGATGAATTAACAGAACACTAAGCATTTTCTCAGAAAGCTTCTTTCCAGATTTCCTCTGAGGATATTTCCTTTTTCACCATAGCCCTCTATGGGCTTCCAAATATCACTTTGCCAATTCCACAATAACTGTCTTAGCGAAAGGCTTCTTGAGGGGAAAGCTGTAACTCTGTGAGATGATTTCAAAGAACACAAAGAAGTTTCTCAGAAAGCTTCTTTCTCTTTGTTATCGGAGGATATTTCCTTTGGCCCTATAGTCTTCAAAGGGATCCGAAATATCTGTTCTCAGATTCCACAGAAATAAGGCTAGCAAAGAGATCCACGAAATACAGATGTAACTCTGTGAGATGAATTAACAGAACACTAAGCAGTTTCTCAGAAAGCTTCTTTCCAGATTTCCTCTGAGGATATTTCCTTTTTCACCACAGCCCTCTATGGGCTTCAAAATATCACTTTGCCAATTCCACAAGAAATGTCTTAGCGAAAGGCTTCTTGAGGGGAAAGCTGTAACTCTATGAGATGATTTCAAAGAACACAAAGAAGTTTCTCAGAAAGCTTCTTTCTCTTTGTTATCGGAGGATATTTCCTTTGGCCATATGGTCTTCAAAGTGATCCGAAATATCTGTACTCAGATTCCACAGAAATAAGGCTAGCAAAGAGATCCACGAAATACAGATGTAACTCTGTGAGATGAATTAACAGAACACTAAGCAGTTTCTCAGAAAGCTTCTTTCCAGATTTCCTCTGAGGATATTTCCTTTTTCACCATAGCCCTCTATGGGCTTCCAAATATCACTTTGCCAATTCCACAAGAACTGTCTTAGCGAAAGGCTTCTTGAGGGGAAAGCTGTAACTCTGTGAGATGATTTCAAAGAACACAAAGAAGTTTCTCAAAGAGCTTCTTTCTCTTTCTTATCGGAGGATATTTCCTTTGGCCCTATAGTCTTCAAAGGGATCCGAAATATCCGTTCTCAGATTCCACAGAAATAAGGCTAGCAAAGAGATCCACGAAATACAGATGTAACTCTGTGAGATGAATTAACAGAACACTAAGCATTTTCTCAGAAAGCTTCTTTCCAGATTTCCTCTGAGGATATTTCCTTTTTCACCATAGCCCTCTATGGGCTTCCAAATATCACTTTGCCAATTCCACAAGAACTGTCTTAGCGAAAGGCTTCTTGAGGGGAAAGCTGTAACTCTGTGAGTTGATTTCACAGAACACAAAGAAGTTTCTCAGAAAGATTCTTTCTCTTTGTTATCGGAGGATATTTCCTTTGGCCCTATAGTCGTCAAAGGGATCCGAAATATCTGTTCTCAGATTCCACAGAAATAAGGCTAGCAAAGAGATCCACGAAATACAGATGTAACTCTGTGAGATGAATTAACAGAACACTAAGCATTTTCTCAGAAAGCTTCTTTCCAGATTTCCTCTGAGGATATTTCCTTTTTCACCATAGCCCTCTATGGGCTTCCAAATATCACTTTGCCAATTCCACAATAACTGTCTTAGCGAAAGGCTTCTTGAGGGGAAAGCTGTAACTCTGTGAGATGATTTCAAAGAACACAAAGAAGTTTCTCAGAAAGCTTCTTTCTCTTTGTTATCGGAGGATATTTCCTTTGGCCCTATAGTCTTCAAAGGGATCCGAAATATCTGTTCTCAGATTCCACAGAAATAAGGCTAGCAAAGAGATCCACGAAATACAGATGTAACTCTGTGAGATGAATTAACAGAACACTAAGCAGTTTCTCAGAAAGCTTCTTTCCAGATTTCCTCTGAGGATATTTCCTTTTTCACCACAGCCCTCTATGGGCTTCAAAATATCACTTTGCCAATTCCACAAGAAATGTCTTAGCGAAAGGCTTCTTGAGGGGAAAGCTGTAACTCTATGAGATGATTTCAAAGAACACAAAGAAGTTTCTCAGAAAGCTTCTTTCTCTTTGTTATCGGAGGATATTTCCTTTGGCCATATGGTCTTCAAAGTGATCCGAAATATCTGTACTCAGATTCCACAGAAATAAGGCTAGCAAAGAGATCCACGAAATACAGATGTAACTCTGTGAGATGAATTAACAGAACACTAAGCAGTTTCTCAGAAAGCTTCTTTCCAGATTTCCTCTGAGCATATTTGTTTTTCCACCATAGCCCTCTATGGGTTTCCAAATATCACTTTTCCAATTCCACAAGAACTGTTATGGCGAAAGGCTTCTTGAGGGGAAAGCTGTAACTCTGTGAGATGATTTCACAGAACACAAAGAAGTTTCTCAAAAAGCTTCTTTCTCTTTGTTATCGGAGGATATTTCCTTTGGCCCTATAGTCTTCAAAGTGATCCGAAATATCTGTTCTCAGATTCCACAGAAATAAGGCTAGCAAAGAGATCCACGAAATACAGATGTAACTCTGTGAGATGAATTAACAGAACACTAAGCAGTTTCTCAGAAAGCTTCTTTCCAGATTTCCTCTGAGGATATTTCCTTTTTCACCATAGCCCTCTATGGGCTTCCAAATATCACTTTGCCAATTCCACAAGAACTGTCTTAGCGAAAGGCTTCTTGAGGGGAAAGCTGTAACTCTGTGAGTTGATTTCACAGAACACAAAGAAGTTTCTCAGAAAGCTTCTTTCTCTTTGTTATCGGAGGATATTTCCTTTGGCCCTATAGTCGTCAAAGGGATCCGAAATATCTGTTCTCAGATTCCACAGAAATAAGGCTAGCAAAGAGATCCACGAAATACAGATGTAACTCTGTGAGATGAATTAACAGAACACTAAGCAGTTTCTCAGAAAGCTTCTTTCCAGATTTCCTCTGAGGATATTTCCTTTTTCACCATAGCCCTCTATGGGCTTCCAAATATCACTTTGCCAATTCCACAATAACTGTCTTAGCGAAAGGCTTCTTGAGGGGAAAGCTGTAACTCTGTGAGATGGTTTCAAAGAACACAAAGAAGTTTCTCAGAAAGCTTCTTTCTCTTTGTTATCGGAGGATATTTCCTTTGGCCCTATAAACTTCAAAGGGATCCGAAATATCTGTTCTCAGATTCCACAGAAATAAGGATAGCAAAGAGATCCACGATATACAGATGTAACTCTGTGAGATGAATTAACAGATCACTAAGCATTTTCTCACAAAGCTTCTTTCCACATTTCCTCTGAGGATTTTTCCTTTTTCACCATAGCCCTCTATGGGCTTCCAAATATCACTTTGCCAATTCCACAAGAACTGTCTTAGCGAAAGGCTTCCTAAGGGGAAAGCTGTAACTCTGTGAGTTGATTTCACAGAACACAAAGGAGTTTCTCAGAAAGCTTCTTTCTCTTTGTTATCGGAGGATATTTCCTTTGGCCCTATAGTCTTCAAAGGGATCCGAAATATCTGTTCTCAGATTCCACAGAAATAAGGCTAGCAAAGAGATCCACGAAATACAGATGTAACTCTGTGAGATGAATTAACAGAACACTAAGCAGTTTCTCAGAAAGCTTCTTTCCAGATTTCCTCTGAGGATATTTCCTTTTTCACCATAGCCCTCTATGGGCTTCCAAATATCACTTTGCCAATTCCACAAGAACTGTCTTAGCGAAAGGCTTCTTGAGGGGAAAGCTGTAACTCTGTGAGATGATTTCAAAGAACACAAAGAAGTTTCTCAAAGAGCTTCTTTCTCTTTCTTATCGGAGAATATTTCCTTTGGCCCTATAGTCTTCAAAGGGATCCGAAATATCCGTTCTCAGATTCCACAGAAATAAGGCTAGCAAAGAGATCCACGAAATACAGATGTAACTCTGTGAGATGAAATAACAGAACACTAAGCAGTTTCTCAGAAAGCTTCTTTCCAAATTTCCTCTGAGGATATTTCCTTTTTCACCATAGCCCTCTATGGGCTTCCAAATATCACTTTGCCAATTCCACAAGAACTGTCTTAGCGAAAGGCTTCTTGAGGGGAAAGCTGTAACTCTGTGAGTTGATTTCACAGAATACAAAGAAGTTTCTCAGAAAGCTTCTTTCTCTTTGTTATCGGAGGATATTTCCTTTGGCCCTATAGTCTTCAAAGGGATCCGAAATATCTGTTCCCAGATTCCACAGAAATAAGGCTAGCAAAGAGATCCACGAAATACAGATGTAACTCTGTGAGATGAATTAACAGAACACTAAGCAGTTTCTCAGAAAGCTTCTTTCTAGATTTCCTCTGAGGATTTTCCTTTTTCACCATAGCCCTCTATGGGCTTCCAAATATCACTTTGCCAATTCCACAAGAACTGTCATAGCGAAAGGCTTCTTGATGGGAAAGCTGTAACTCTGTGAGTTGATTTCACAGAACACAAAGAAGTTTCTCAGAAAGCTTCTTTCTCTTTGTTATCGGAGGATATTCCCTTTGGCCCTATAGTCTTCAAAGGGATCCGAAATATCTGTTCTCAGATTCCACAGAAATAAGGCTAGCAAAGAGATCCACGAAATACAGATGTAACTCTGTGAGATGAATTAACAGAACACTAAGCAGTTTCTCAGAAAGCTTCTTTCCAGATTTCCTCTGAGGATATTTCCTTTTTCACCATAGCCCTCTATGGGCTTCCAAATATCACTTTGCCAATTCCACAAGAACTGTCTTAGCGAAAGGCTTCTTGAGGGGAAAGCTGTAACTCTGTGAGTTGATTTCACAGAACACAAAGAAGTTTCTCAGAAAGCTTCTTTCTCTTTGTTATCGCAGGATATTTCCTTTGGCCCTATAGTCGTCAAAGGGATCCGAAATATCTGTTCTCAGATTCCACAGAAATAAGGCTAGCAAAGAGATCCACGAAATACAGATGTAACTCTGTGAGATGAATTAACAGAACACTAAGCAGTTTCTCAGAAAGCTTCTTTCCAGTTTTCCTCTGAAGATATTTCCTTTTTCACCACAGCCCCCTATGGGCTTCCAAATATCACTTTGCCAATTCCACAAGAACTGTCTTAGCGAAAGGCTTCTTGAGGGGAAAGCTGTAACTCTGTGAGATGATTTCAAGGAACACAAAGAAGTTTCTCAAAGAGCTTCTTTCTCTTTGTTATCGGAGGATATTTCCTTTGGCCCTATAGTCTTCAAAGGGATCCGAAATATCTGTTCTCAGATTCCACAGAAATAAGGCTAGCAAAGAGATCCACGAAATACAGATGTAACTCTGTGAGATGAATTAACAGAACACTAAGCAGTTTCTCAGAAAGCTTCTTTCCAGATTTCCTCTGAGGATATTTCCTTTTTCACCATAGCCCTCTATGGGCTTCCAAATATCACTTTGCCAATTCCACAAGAACTGTCATAGCGAAAGGCTTCTTGATGGGAAAGCTGTAACTCTGTGAGTTGATTTCACAGAACACAAAGAAGTTTCTCAGAAAGCTTCTTTCTCTTTGTTATCGGAGGATATTTCCTTTGGCCCTATAGTCTTCAAAGGGATCCGAAATATCTGTTCTCAGATTCCACAGAAATAAGGCTAGCAAAGAGATCCACAAAATACAGATGTAACTCTGTGAGATGAATTAACAGAACACTAAGCAGTTTCTCAGAAAGCTTCTTTCCAGATTTCCTCTGAGGATATTTCCTTTTTCACCATAGCCCTCTATGGGCTTCCAAATATCACTTTGCCAATTCCACAAGAACTGTCTTAGCGAAAGGCTTCTTGAGGGGAAAGCTGTAACTCTGTGAGATGATTTCAAAGAACACAAAGAAGTTTCTCAGAAAGCTTCTTTCTCTTTGTTATCGGAGGATATTTCCTTTGGCCATATGGTCTTCAAAGGGATCCGAAATATCTGTTCTCAGATTCCACAGAAATAAGGCTAGCAAAGAGATCCACGAAATACAGATGTAACTCTGTGAGATGAATTAACAGAACACTAAGCAGTTTCTCAGAAAGCTTCTTTCCAGATTTCCTCTGAGGATATTTCCTTTTCCACCATAGCCCTCTATGGGCTTCCAAATATCACTTTGCCAATTCCACAAGAACTGTCTTAGCGAAAGGCTTCTTGAGGGGAAAGCTGTAACTCTGTGAGTTGATTTCACAGAACACAAAGAAGTTTCTCAGAAAGCTTCTTTCTCTTTGTTATCGGAGGATATTTCCTTTGGCCCTATAGTCGTCAAAGGGATCCGAAATATCTGTTCTCAGATTCCACAGAAATAAGGCTAGCAAAGAGATCCACAAAATACAGATGTAAATCTGTGAGATGAATTAACAGAACACTAAGCAGTTTCTCAGAAAGCTTCTTTCCAGATTTCCTCTGAGGATATTTCCTTTTTCACCATAGCCCTCTATGGGCTTCCAAATATCACTTTGCCAATTCCACAAGAACTGTCTTAGCGAAAGGCTTCTTGAGGGGAAAGCTGTAACTCTGTGAGATGATTTCAAAGAACACAAAGAAGTTTCTCAGAAAGCTTCTTTCTCTTTGTTATCGGAGGATATTTCCTTTGGCCCTATAAACTTCAAAGGGATCCGAAATATCTGTTCTCAGATTCCACAGAAATAAGGCTAGCAAAGAGATCCACGAAATACAGATGTAACTCTGTGAGATGAATTAACAGAACACTAAGTATTTTCTCAGAAAGCTTCTTTCCAGATTTCCTCTGAGGATATTTCCTTTTTCACCATAGCCCTCTATGGGCTTCCAAATATCACTTTGCCAATTCCACAAGAACTGTCTTAGCGAAAGGCTTCTTGAGGGGAAAGCTGTAACTCTGTGAGATGATTTCAAAGAACACAAAGAAGTTTCTCAAAGAGCTTCTTTCTCTTTCTTATCGGAGGATATTTCCTTTGGCCCTATAGTCTTCAAAGGGATCCGAAATATCCGTTCTCAGATTCCACAGAAATAAGGCTAGCAAAGAGATCCACGAAATACAGATGTAACTCTGTGAGATGAATTAACAGAACACTAAGCAGTTTCTCAGAAAGCTTCTTTCCAGATTTCCTCTGAGGATATTTCCTTTTTCACCATAGCCCTCTATGGGCTTCCAAATATCACTTTGCCAATTCCACAAGAACTGTCTTAGCGAAAGGCTTCTTGAGGGGAAAGCTGTAACTCTGTGAGATGATTTCACAGAACACAAAGAAGTTTCTCAAAAAGCTTCTTTCTCTTTGTTATCGGAGGATATTTCCTTTGTGCCTCTAGTCTTCAACGGGATCCGAAATATCTGTTCTCAGATTCCACAGAAATAAGACTAGCAAAGAGATCCACGAAATACAGATGTAACTCTGTGAGATGAATTAACAGAACACTAAGCAGTTTCTCAGAAAGCTTCTTTCCAGATTTCCTCTGAGGATATTTCCTTTTTCACCGTAGCCCTCTATGGGCTTCCAAATATCACTTTGCCAATTCCACAAGAACTGTCATAGCGAAAGGCTTCTGGAGGGGAAAGCTGTAACTCTGTGAGTTGATTTCACAGAACACAAAGAAGTTTCTCAGAAAGCTTCTTTCTCTTTGTTATCGGATGATATTTCCTTTGGCCCTATAGTGTTCAAAGGGATCCAAAATATCTGTTCTCAGATTCCACAGAAATAAGGCTAGCAAAGAGATCCACGAAATACAGATGTAACTCTGTGAGATGAATTAACAGAACACTAAGCATTTTCTCAGAAAGCTTCTTTCCAGATTTCCTCTGAGGATATTTCCTTTTTCACCATCGCCCTCTATGGGCTTCCAAATATCACTTTGCCAATTCCACAAGAACTGTCTTAGCGAAAGGCTTCTTGAGGGGAAAGCTGTAACTCTGTGAGATGATTTCACAGAACCCAAAGAAGTTTCTCAAAAAGCTTCTTTCTCTTTGTTATCGGAGGATATTTCCTTTGTGCCTATAGTCTTCAAAGGGATCCGAAATATCTGTTCTCAGATTCCACAGAAATAAGGCTAGCAAAGAGATCCACGAAATACAGATTTAACTCTGTGAGATGAATTAACAGAACACTAAGCAGTTTCTCAGAAAGCTTCTTTCCAGATTTCCTCTGAGGATATTTCCTTTTTCACCATAGCCCTCTATGGGCTTCAAAATATCACTTTGCCAATTCCACAAGAACTGTCTTAGCGAAAGGCTTCCTGAGGGGAAAGCTGTAACTCTGTGAGATGATTTCAAGGAACACAAAGAAGTTTCTCAAAGAGATTCTTTCTCTTTGTTATCGGAGGATATTTCCTTTGTGCCTATAGTCTTCAAAGGGATCCGAAATATCTGTTCTCAGATTCCACAGAAATAAGGCTAGCAAAGAGATCCACGAAATACAGATGTAACTCTGTGAGATGAATTAACAGAACACTAAGCAGTTTCTCAGAAAGCTTCTTTCCAGATTTCCTCTGAGGATATTTCCTTTTTCACCATAGCCCTCTATGGGCTTCCAAATATCACTTTGCCAATTCCACAAGAACTGTCATAGCGAAAGGCTTCTTGATGGGAAAGCTGTAACTCTGTGAGGTGATTTCACAGAACACAAAGAAGTTTCTCAGAAAGCTTCTTTCTCTTTGTTATCGGAGGATATTTCCTTTGGCCCTATAGTCTTCAAAGGGATCCGTAACATCTGTTCTCAGATTCCACAGAAATAAGGCTAGCAAAGAGATCCACGAAATACAGATGTAACTCTGTGAGATGAATTAACAGAACACTAAGCAGTTTCTCAGAAAGCTTCTTTCCAGATTTCCTCTGAGGATATTTCCTTTTTCACCATAGCCCTCTATGGGCTTCCAAATATCACTTTGCCAATTCCACAAGAACTGTCTTAGCGAAAGGCTTCTTGAGGGAAAGCTGTAACTCTGTGAGATGATTTCAAAGAACACAAAGAAGTTTCTCAGAAAGCTTCTTTCTCTTTGTTATCGGAGGATATTTCCTTTGGCCATATGGTCTTCAAAGTGATCCGAAATATCTGTTCTCAGATTCCACAGAAATAAGGCTAGCAAAGATATCCACGAAATACAGATGTAACTCTGTGAGATGAATTAACAGAACACTAAGCAGTTTCTCAGAAAGCTTCTTTCCAGATTTCCTCTGAGGATATTTCTTTTTCCACCATAGCCCTCTAAGGGCTTCCAAATATCACTTTGCCAATTCCACAAGAACTGTCTTAGCGAAAGGCTTCTTGAGGGGAAAGCTGTAACTCTGTGAGATGATTTCACAGAACCCAAAGAAGTTTCTCAAAAAGCTTCTTTCTCTTTGTTATCGGAGGATATTTCCTTTGGCCCTATAGTTTTCAAAGGGATCCGAAATATCTGTTCTCAGATTCCACAGAAATAAGGCTAGCAAGGAGATCCACGAAATACAGATGTAACTCTGTGAGATGAATTAACAGAACACTAAGCATTTTCTCAGAAAGCTTCTTTCCAGATTTCCTCTGAGGATATTTCCTTTTTCACCATAGCCCTCTATGGGCTTCCAAATATCACTTTGCCAATTGCACAAGAACTGTCTTAGCGAAAGGCTTCTTGAGGGGAAAGCTGTAACTCTGTGAGATGATTTCAAAGAACACAAAGAAGTTTCTCAGAAAGCTTCTTTCTCTTTGTTATTGGAGGATATTTCCTTTGGCCCTATAGTCTTCAAAGGGATCCGAAATATCTGTTCTCGGATTCCACAGAAATAAGGCTAGCAAAGAGATCCACGAAATACAGATGTAACTCTGTGAGATGAATTAACAGAACACTAAGCAGTTTCTCAGAAAGCTTCTTTCCAGATTTCCTCTGAGGATATTTCCTTTTTCACCATAGCCCTCTATGGGCTTCCAAATATCAGTTTGCCAATTCCACAAGAACTGTCTTAGCGAAAGGCTTCTTGAGGCGAAAGATGTAACTCTGTGAGATGATTTCACAGAACCCAAAGAAGTTTCTCAAAGAGCTTCTTTCTCTTTCTTATCGGAGGATATTTCCTTTGGCCCTATAGTCTTCAAAGGGATCCGAAATATCCGTTCTCAGATTCCACAGAAATAAGGCTAGCAAAGAGATCCACGAAATACAGATGTAACTTTGTGAGATGAATTAACAGAACACTAAGCAGTTTCTCAGAAAGCTTCTTTCCAGATTTCCTCTGAGGATATTTCCTTTTTCACCATAGCCCTCTATGGGCTTCCAAATATCACTTTGCCAATTCCACAAGAACTGTCTTAGCGAAAGGCTTCTTGAGGGGAAAGCTGTAAATCTGTGAGATGATTTCACAGAACACAAAGAAGTTTCTCAGAAAGCTTCTTTCTCTTTGTTATCGGAGGATATTTCCTTTGGCCCTATAGTCTTCAAAGGGATCCGAAATATCTGTTCTCAGATTCCACAGAAATAAGGCTGGCAAAGAGATCCACGAAATACAGATGTAACTCTGTGAGATGAATTAACAGAACACTAAGCAGTTTCAAAGAAAGCTTCTTTCCAGATTTCCTCTGAGGATATTTCCTTTTTCACCATAGCCCTCTATGGGCTTCCAAATATCACTTTGCCAATTCCACAAGAACTGTCTTAGCGAAAGGCTTCTTGAGGGGAAAGCTGTAACTCTGTGAGATGATTTCACAGAACCCAAAGAAGTTTCTCAAAAAGCTTCTTTCTCTTTGTTATCGGAGGATATTTTCTTTGTGCCTATAGTCTTCAAAGGGATCCGAAATATCTGTTTTCAGATTCCACAGAAATAAGACTAGCAAAGAGATTCACGAAATACAGATGTAACTCTGTGAGATGAATTAACAGAACACTAAGCAGTTTCTCAGAAAGCTTCTTTCCAGATTTCCTCTGAGGATATTTCCTTTTTCACCATAGCCCTCTATGGGCTTCCAAATATCACTTTGCCAATTCCACAAGAACTGTCTTAGCGAAAGGCTTCTTGAGGGGAAAGCTGTAACTCTGTGAGATGATTTCACACAACCCAAACAAGTTTCTCAAAAAGCTTCTTTCTCTTTGTTATCGGAGGATATTTCCTTTGTGCCTATAGTTTTCAAAGGGATCCGAAATATCTGTTCTCAGATTCCACAGAAATAAGGCTAGCAAAGAGATCCACGAAATACAGATGTAACTCTGTGAGATGAATTAACAGAACACTAAGCAGTTTCTCAGAAAGCTTCTTTCCAGATTTCCTCTGAGGATATTTCCTTTTTCACCATCACCCTCTATGTGCTTCCAAATATCACTCTGCCAATTCCACAAGAACTGTCTTAGCGAAACGCTTCTTGAGGGGAAAGCGCTAACTCTGTGAGATGATTTCAAAGAACACAAAGAAGTTTCTCAGAAAGCTTCTTTCTCTTTGTTATCGGAGGATATTTCCTTTGGCCCTATAAACTTCAAAGGGATCCGAAATATCTGTTCTCAGATTCCACAGAAATAAGGCTAGCAAAGAGATCCACGAAATACAGATGTAACTCTGTGAGATGAATTAACAGAACACTAAGCAGTTTCTCAGAAAGCTTCTTTCCAGATTTCCTCTGAGGATATTTCCTTTTTCACCATAGCCCTCTATGGGCTTCCAAATATCACTTTGCCAATTCCACAAGAACTGTCTTAGCGAAAGGCTTCTTGAGGGGAAAGCTGTAACTCTGTGAGATGATTTCACAGAACACAAAGAAGTTTCTCAGAAAGCTTCTTTCTCTTTGTTATGGGAGGATATTTCCTTTGGCCCTATAAACTTCAAAGGGATCCGAAATATCTGTTCTCAGATTCCACAGAAATAAGGCTAGCAAAGAGATCCACGAAATACAGATGTAACTCTGTGAGATGAATTAACAGAACACTAAGTATTTTCTCAGAAAGCTTCTTTCCAGATTTCCTCTGAGGATATTTCCTTTTTCACCATAGCCCTCTATGGGCTTCCAAATATCACTTTGCCAATTCCACAAGAACTGTCTTAGCGAAAGGCTTCTTGAGGGGAAAGCTGTAACTCTGTGAGATGATTTCAAAGAACACAAAGAAGTTTCTCAAAGAGCTTCTTTCTCTTCCTTATCGGAGGATATTTCCTTTGGCCCTATAGTCTTCAAAGGGATCCGAAATATCTGTTCTCAGATTCCACAGAAATAAGGCTAGCAAAGAGATCCACGAAATACAGATGTAACTCTGTGAGGTGAATTAACAGAACACTAAGCAGTTTCTCAGAAAGCTTCTTTCCAGATTTCCTCTGAGGATATTTCCTTTTTCACCATAGCCCTCTATGAGCTTCCATATATCACTTTGCCAATTCCACAAGAACTGTCTTAGCGAAAGGCTTCTTGAGGGGAAAGCTGTAACTCTGTGAGATGATTTCACAGAACCCAAACAAGTTTCTCAAAAAGCTTCTTTCTCTTTGTTATCGGAGGATATTTCCTTTGTGCCTATAGTCTTCAAAGGGATCCGAAATATCTGTTCTCAGATTCCACAGAAATAAGGCTAGCAAAGAGATCCACGAAATACAGATGTAACTCTGTGAGATGTATTAACAGAACACTAAGCAGTTTCTCAGAAAGCTTCTTTCCAGATTTCCTCTGAGGATATTTCCTTTTTCACCATCACCCTCTATGTGCTTCCAAATATCACTCTGCCAATTCCACAAGAACTGTCTTAGCGAAACGCTTCTTGAGGGGAAAGCTGTAACTCTGTGAGTTGATTTCACAGAACACTAAGAAGTTTCTCAGAAAGCTTCTTTCTCTTTGTTATCGGAAGATATTTCCTTTGGCCCTGTAATCTTCAAAGGGATCCGAAATATCTGTTCTCAGAGTCCACAGAAATAAGGCTAGCAAAGAGATCCACGAAATACAGATGTAACTCTGTGAGATGAATTAACAGAACACTAAGCATTTTCTCAGAAAGCTTCTTTCCAGATTTCCTCTGAGGATATTTCCTTTTTCACCATAGCCCTCTATGGGCTTCCAAATATCACTTTGGCAATTCCACAAGAACTGTCTTAGCGAAAGGCTTCTTGATGGGAATGCTGTAACTCTGTGAGTTGATTTCACAGAACACAAAGAAGTTTCTCAGAAAGCTTCTTTCTCTTTGTTATCGGAGGATATTTCCTTTGGCCCTATAGTCTTCAAAGGGATCCGAAATATCTGTTCTCAGATTCCACAGAAATAAGGCTAGCAAAGAGATCCACGAAATACAGATGTAACTCTGTGAGATGAATTAACAGAACACTAAGCAGTTTCTCAGAAAGCTTCTTTCCAGATTTCCTCTGAGGATATTTCCTTTTTCACCATAGCCCTCTATGGGCTTCCAAATATCACTTTGCCAATTCCACAAGAACTGTCTTAGCGAAAGGCTTCTTGATGGGAAAGCTGTAACTCTGTGAGTTGATTTCACAGAACACAAAGAAGTTTCTCAGAAAGCTTCTTTCTCTTTGTTATCGGAGGATATTTCCTTTGGCCCTATAGTCTTCAACGGGATCCGAAATATCTGTTCTCAGATTCCACAGAAATAAGGCTAGCAAAGAGATCCACGAAATCCAGATGTAACTCTGTGAGATGAATTAACAGAACACTAAACAGTTTCTCAGAAAGCTTCTTTCCAGATTTCCTCTGAGGATATTTCCTTTTTCACCATAGCCCTCTATGGGCTTCCAAATATCACTTTGCCAATTCCACAAGAACTGTCTTAGCGAAAGGCTTCTTGAGGGGAAAGCTGTAACTCTGTGAGATGATTTCACAGAACACAAAGAAGTTTCTCAGAAAGCTTCTTTCTCTTTGTTATCGGAGGATATTTCCTTTGTGCCTATAGTCTTCAAAGGGATCCGAAATATCTGTTCTCAGATTCCACAGAAATAAGACTAGCAAAGAGATCCACGAAATACAGATGTAACTCTGTGAGATGAATTAACAGAACACTAAGCAGTTTCTCAGAAAGCTTCTTTCCAGATTTCCTCTGAGGATATTTCCTTTTTCACCATAGCCCTCTATGGGCTTCAAAATATAACTTTGCCAATTCCACAAGAACTGTCTTAGCGAAAGGCTTCTTGAGGGGAAAGCTGTAACTCTGTGAGATGATTTCACAGAACCCAAACAAGTTTCTCAAAAAGCTTCTTTCTCTTTGTTATCGGAGGATATTTCCTTTGGCAATATACTCTTCAAAGGGATCCGAAATATCTGTTCTCAGATTCCACAGAAATAAGGCTAGCAAAGAGATCCACGAAATACAGATGTAACTCTGTGAGATGAATTAACAGAACACTAAGTAGTTTCTCAGAAAGCTTCTTTCCAGATTTCCTCTGAGGATATTTCCTTTTTCACCATAGCCCTCTATGGGCTTCCAAATATCACTTTGCCAATTCCACAAGAACTGTCTTAGCGAAAGGCTTCTTGAGGGGAAAGCTGTAACTCTGTGAGATGATTTCAAGGAACACAAAGAAGTTTCTCAAAGAGCTTCTTTCTCTTTGTTATCGGAGGATATTTCCTTTGTGCCTATAGTCTTCAAAGGGATCCGAAATATCTGTTCTCAGATTCCACAGAAATAAGGCTAGCAAAGAGATCCACGAAATACAGATGTAACTCTGTGAGATGAATTAACAGAACACTAAGCAGTTTCTCAGAAAGCTTCTTTCCAGATTTCCTCTGAGGATATTTCCTTTTTCACCATAGCCCTCTATGGGCTTCCAAATATCACTTTGCCAATTCCACAAGAACTGTCTTAGCGAAAGGCTTCTTGAGGGGAAAGCTGTAACTCTGTGAGATGATTTCACAGAACACAAAGAAGTTTCTCAGAAAGCTTCTTTCTCTTTGTTATCGGAGGATATTTCCTTTGTGCCTATAGTCTTCAAAGGGATCCGAAATATCTGTTCTCAGATTCCACAGAAATAAGACTAGCAAAGAGATCCACGAAATACAGATGTAACTCTGTGAGATGAATTAACAGAACACTAAGCATTTTCTCAGAAAGCTTCTTTCCAGCTTTCCTCTGAGGATATTTCCTTTTTCACCATAGCCCTCTATGGGCTTCAAAATATCACTTTGCCAATTCCACAAGAACTGTCTTAGCGAAAGGCTTCTTGAGGGGAAAGCTGTAACTCTGTGAGATGATTTCACAGAACCCAAACAAGTTTCTCAAAAAGCTTCTTTCTCTTTGTTATCGGAGGATATTTCCTTTGGCCCTATAGTCTTCAAAGGGATCCGAAATATCTGTTCTCAGATTCCACAGAAATAAGGCTAGCAAAGAGATCCACGAAATACAGATGTAACTCTGTGAGATGAATTAACAGAACACTAAGTAGTTTCTCAGAAAGCTTCTTTCCAGATTTCCTCTGAGGATATTTCCTTTTTCACCATAGCCCTCTATGGGCTTCCAAATATCACTTTGCCAATTCCACAAGAACTGTCATAGCGAAAGGCTTCTTGATGGGAAAGCTGTAACTCTGTGAGTTGATTTCACAGAACACAAAGAAGTTTCTCAGAAAGCTTCTTTCTCTTTGTTATCGGAGGATATTTCCTTTGGCCCTATAGTCTTCAAAGGGATCCGTAATATCTGTTCTCAGATTCCACAGAAATAAGGCTAGCAAAGAGATCCACGAAATACAGATGTAACTCTGTGAGATGAATTAACAGAACACTAAGCAGTTTCTCAGAAAGCTTCTTTCCAGATTTCCTCTGAGGATATTTCCTTTTTCACCATAGCCCTCTAAGGGCTTCCAAATATCACTTTGCCAATTCCACAAGAACTGTCTTAGCGAAAGGCTTCTTGAGGGGAAAGCTGTAACTCTGTGAGATGATTTCAAAGAACACAAAGAAGTTTCTCAGAAAGCTTCTTTCTCTTTGTTATCGGAGGATATTTCCTTTGGCCCTATAGTCTTCAAAGGGATCCGAAATATCTGTTCTCAGATTCCACAGAAATAAGGCTAGCAAAGAGATCCACGAAATACAGATGTAACTCTGTGAGATGAATTAACAGAACACTAAGCAGTTTCTCAGAAAGCTTCTTTCCAGATTTCCTCTGAGGATATTTCCTTTTTCACCATAGCCCTCTATGGGCTTCCAAATATCACTTTGCCAATTCCACAAGAACTGTCTTAGCGAAAGGCTTCTTGAGGGGAAAGCTGTAACTCTGTGAGATGATTTCACAGAACCCAAAGAAGTTTCTCAGAAAGCTTCTTTCTCTTTGTTATCGGAGGATATTTCCTTTGTGCCTATAGTCTTCAAAGGGATCCGAAATATCTGTTCTCAGATTCCACAGAAATAAGGCTAGCAAAGAGATCCACGAAATACAGATGTAACTCTGTGAGATGTATTAACAGAACACTAAGCAGTTTCTCAGAAAGCTTCTTTCCAGATTTCCTCTGAGGATATTTCCTTTTTCACCATCCCCCTCTATGTGCTTCCAAATATCACTCTGCCAATTCCACAAGAACTGTCTTAGCGAAACGCTTCTTGAGGGGAAAGCTGTAACTCTGTGAGTTGATTTCACAGAACACTAAGAAGTTTCTCAGAAAGCTTCTTTCTCTTTGTTATCGGAAGATATTTCCTTTGGCCCTGTAATCTTCAAAGGGATCCGAAATATCTGTTCTCAGATTCCACAGAAATAAGGCTAGCAAAGAGATCCACGAAATACAGATGTAACTCTGTGAGATGAATTAACAGAACACTAAGCATTTTCTCAGAAAGCTTCTTTCCAGATTTCCTCTGAGGATATTTCCTTTTTCACCATAGCCCTCTATGGGCTTCCAAATATCACTTTGGCAATTCCACAAGAACTGTCTTAGCGAAAGGCTTCTTGATGGGAAAGCTGTAACTCTGTGAGTTGATTTCACAGAACACAAAGAAGTTTCTCAGAAAGCTTCTTTCTCTTTGTTATCGGAGGATATTTCCTTTGGCCCTATAGTCTTCAAAGGGATCCGAAATATCTGTTCTCAGATTCCACAGAAATAAGGCTAGCAAAGATATCCACGAAATACAGATGTAACTCTGTGAGATGAATTAACAGAACACTAAGCAGTTTCTCAGAAAGCTTCTTTCCAGATTTCCTCTGAGGATATTTCCTTTTTCACCATAGCCCTCTATGGGCTTCCAAATATCACTTTGCCAATTCCACAAGAACTGTCTTAGCGAAAGGCGTCTTGATGGGAAAGCTGTAACTCTGTGAGTTGATTTCACAGAACACAAAGAAGTTTCTCAGAAAGCTTCTTTCTCTTTGTTATCGGAGGATATTTCCTTTGTGCCTATAGTCTTCAAAGAGATCCGAAATATCTGTTCTCAGATTCCACAGAAATAAGGCTAGCAAAGAGATCCACGAAATACAGATGTAACTCTGTGAGATGAATTAACAGAACACTAAACAGTTTCTCAGAAAGCTTCTTTCCAGATTTCCTCTGAGGATATTTCCTTTTTCACCATAGCCCTCTATGGGCTTCCAAATATCACTTTGCCAATTCCACAAGAACTGTCTTAGCGAAAGGCTTCTTGAGGGGAAAGCTGTAACTCTGTGAGATGATTTCACAGAACACAAAGAAGTTACTCAGAAAGCTTCTTTCTCTTTGTTATCGGAGGATATTTCCTTTGTGCCTATAGTCTTCAAAGGGATCCGAAATATCTGTTCTCAGATTCCACAGAAATAAGACTAGCAAAGAGATCCACGAAATACAGATGTAACTCTGTGAGATGAATTAACAGAACACTAAGCAGTTTCTCAGAAAGCTTCTTTCCAGGTTTCCTCTGAGGATATTTCCTTTTTCACCATAGCCCTCTATGGGCTTCAAAATATCACTTTGCCAATTCCACAAGAACTGTCTTAGCGAAAGGCTTCTTGAGGGGAAAGCTGTAACTCTGTGAGATGATTTCACAGAACCCAAACAAGTTTCTCAAAAAGCTTCTTTCTCTTTGTTATCGGAGGATATTTCCTTTGGCCCTATAGTCTTCAAAGGGATCCGAAATATCTGTTCTCAGATTCCACAGAAATAAGGCTAGCAAAGAGATCCACGAAATACAGATGTAACTCTGTGAGATGAATTAACAGAACACTAAGTAGTTTCTCAGAAAGCTTCTTTCCAGATTTCCTCTGAGGATATTTCCTTTTTCACCATAGCCCTCTATGGGCTTCCAAATATCACTTTGCCAATTCCACAAGAACTGTCTTAGCGAAAGGCTTCTTGAGGGGAAAGCTGTAACTCTGTGAGATGATTTCAAGGGACACAAAGAAGTTTCTCAAAGAGCTTCTTTCTCTTTTTTATCGGAGGATATTTCCTTTGTGCCTATAGTCTTCAAAGGGATCCGAAATATCTGTTCTCACATTCCACAGAAATAAGGCTAGCAAAGAGATCCACGAAATACAGATGTAACTCTGTGAGATGAATTAACAGAACACTAAGCAGTTTCTCAGAAAGCTTCTTTCCAGATTTCCTCTGAGGATATTTCCTTTTTCACCATAGCCCTCTATGGGCTTCCAAATATCACTTTGCCAATTCCACAAGAACTGTCATAGCGAAAGGCTTCTTGATGGGAAAGCTGTAACTCTGTGAGTTGATTTCACAGAACACAAAGAAGTTTCTCAGAAAGCTTCTTTCTCTTTGTTATCGGAGGATATTTCCTTTGGCCCTATAGTCTTCAAAGGGATCCGTAATATCTGTTCTCAGATTCCACAGAAATAAGGCTAGCAAAGAGATCCACGAAATACAGATGTAACTCTGTGAGATGAATTAACAGAACACTAAGCAGTTTCTCAGAAAGCTTCTTTCCAGATTTCCTCTGAGGATATTTCCTTTTTCACCATAGCCCTCTATGGGCTTCCAAATATCACTTTGCCAATTCCACAAGAACTGTCTTAGCAAAAGGCTTCTTGAGGGGAAAGCTGTAACTCTGTGAGATGATTTCAAAGAACACAAAGAAGTTTCTCAGAAAGCTTCTTTCTCTTTGTTATCGGAGGATATTTCCTTTGGCCATATGGTCTTCAAAGGGATCCGAAATATCTGTTCTCAGATTCCACAGAAATAAGGCTAGCAAAGATATCCACGAAATACAGATGTAACTCTGTGAGATGAATTAACAGAACACTAAGCAGTTTCTCAGAAAGCTTCTTTCCAGATTTCCTCTGAGGATATTTCTTTTTCCACCATAGCCCTCTAAGGGCTTCCAAATATCACTTTGCCAATTCCACA
Organism: Macaca nemestrina; assembly: GCF_043159975.1. Classification (NCBI taxonomy): domain Eukaryota; kingdom Metazoa; phylum Chordata; class Mammalia; order Primates; family Cercopithecidae; genus Macaca; species Macaca nemestrina. The sequence continues at coordinate 115,747,136 of NC_092131.1, read as the reverse complement.
AGAACTGTCTTAGCGAAAGGCTTCTTGAGGGGAAAGCTGTAACTCTGTGAGATGATTTCACAGAACCCAAAGAAGTTTCTCAAAAAGCTTCTTTCTCTTTGTTATCGGAGGATATTTCCTTTGGCCCTATAGTTTTCAAAGGGATCCGAAATATCTGTTCTCAGATTCCACAGAAATAAGGCTAGCAAAGAGATCCACGAAATACAGATGTAACTCTGTGAGATGAATTAACAGAACACTAAGCAGTTTCTCAGAAAGCTTCTTTCCAGATTTCCTCTGAGGATATTTCCTTTTTCACCATAGCCCTCTATGGGCTTCCAAATATCACTTTGCCAATTCCACAAGAACTCTCTTAGCGAAAGGCTTCTTGAGGGGAAAGCTGTAACTCTGTGAGATGATTTCAAAGAACACAAAGAAGTTTCTCAGAAAGCTTCTTTCTCTTTGTTTTCGGAGGATATTTCCTTTGGCCATATGGTCTTCAAAGTGATCCGAAATATCTGTTCTCAGATTCCACAGAAATAAGGCTAGCAAAGATATCCACGAAATACAGATGTAACTCTGTGAGATGAATTAACAGAACACTAAGCAGTTTCTCAGAAAGCTTCTTTCCAGGTTTCCTCTGATGATATTTCTTTTTCCACCATATCCCTCTAAGGGCTTCCAAATATCACTTTGCCAATTCCACAAGAACTGTCTTAGCGAAAGGCTTCTTGAGGGGAAAGCTGTAACTCTGTGAGATGATTTCACAGAACCCAAAGAAGTTTGTCAAAAAGCTTCTTTCTCTTTGTTAGCGGAGGATATTTCCTTTGGCCCTATAGTTTTCAAAGGGATGGGAAATATCTGTTCTCAGATTCCACAGAAATAAGGCTAGCAAAGAGATCCACGAAATACAGATGTAACTCTGTGAGATGAATTAACAGAACACTAAGCAGTTTCCCAGAAAGCTTCTTTCCAGATTTCCTCTGAGGATATTTCCTTTTTCACCATAGCCCTCTATGGGCTTCCAAATATCACTTTGCCAATTCCACAAGAACTGTCTTAGCGAAAGGCTTCTTGAGGGGAAAGCTGTAACTCTGTGAGATGATTTCAAAGAACACAAAGAAGTTTCTCAGAAAGCTTCTTTCTCTTTGTTATCGGAGGATATTTCCTTTGGCCCTATAGTCTTCAAAGGGATCCGAAATATCTATTCTCAGATTCCACAGAAATAAGGCTAGCAAAGAGATCCACGAAATACAGATGTAACTCTGTGAGATGAATTAACAGAACACTAAGCAGTTTCTCAGAAAGCTTCTTTCATGATTTCCTCTGAGGATATTTCCTTTTTCACCATAGCCCTCTATGGGCTTCCAAATATCACTTTGCCAATTCCACAAGAACTGTCTTAGCGAAAGGCTTCTTGAGGCGAAAGCTGTAACTCTGTGAGATGATTTCACAGAACCCAAAGAAGTTTCTCAAAGAGCTTCTTTCTCTTTCTTATCGGAGGATATTTCCTTTGGCCCTATAGTCTTCAAAGGGATCCGAAATATCCGTTCTCAGATTCCACAGAAATAAGGCTAGCAAAGAGATCCACGAAATACAGATGTAACTCTGTGAGATGAATTAACAGAACACTAAGCAGTTTCTCAGAAAGCTTCTTTCCAGATTTCCTCTGAGGATATTTCCTTTTTCACCATAGCCCTCTATGGGCTTCCAAATATCACTTTGCCATTTCCACAAGAACTGTCTTAGCGAAAGGCTTCTTGAGGGGAAAGCTGTAACTCTGTGAGTTGATTTCACAGAACACAAAGAAGTTTCTCAGAAAGCTTCTTTCTCTTTGTTATCGGAGGATATTTCCTTTGGCCCTATAGTCTTCAAAGGGATCCGAAATATCTGTTCTCAGATTCCACAGAAATAAGGCTGGCAAAGAGATCCACGAAATACAGATGTAACTCTGTGAGATGAATTAACAGAACACTAAGTAGTTTCTCAGAAAGCTTCTTTCCAGATTTCCTCTGAGGATATTTCCTTTTTCACCATAGCCCTCTATGGGCTTCCAAATATCACTTTGCCAATTCCACAAGAACTGTCTTAGCGAAAGGCTTCTTGAGGCGAAAGCTGTAACTCTGTGAGATGATTTCAAGGAACACAAAGAAGTTTCTCAGAAAGCTTCTTTCTCTTTGTTATCGGAGGATATTTCCTTTGGCCCTATAGTCTTCAAAGGGATCCGAAATATCTGTTCTCAGATTCCACAGAAATAAGGCTAGCAAAGATATCCACGAAATACAGATGTAACTCTGTGAGATGAATTAACAGAACACTAAGCAGTTTCTCAGAAAGCCTCTTTCCAGATTTCCTCTGAGGATATTTCTTTTTCCACCATAGCCCTCTAAGGGCTTCCAAATATCACTTTGCCAATTCCACAAGAACTGTCTTAGCGAAAGGCTTCTTGAGGGGAAAGCTGTAACTCTGTGAGATGATTTCACAGAACCCAAAGAAGTTTCTCAAAAAGCTTCTTTCTCTTTGTTATCGGAGGATATTTCCTTTGGCCCTATAGTTTTCAAAGGGATCCGAAATATCTGTTCTCAGATTCCACAGAAATAAGGCTAGCAAAGAGATCCACGAAATACAGATGTAACTCTGTGAGATGAATTAACAGAACACTAAGCAGTTTCTCAGAAAGCTTCTTTCCAGATTTCCTCTGAGGATATTTTCTTTTTCACCATAGCCCTCTATGGGCTTCCAAATATCACTTGGCCAATTCCACAAGAACTGTCTTAGCGAAAGGCTTCTTGAGGGGAAAGCTGTAACTCTGTGAGATGATTTCACAGAACACAAAGAAGTTTCTCAGAAAGCTTCTTTCTCTTTGTTATCGGAGGATATTTCCTTTGGCCCTATAAACTTCAAAGAGATCCGAAATATCTGTTCTCAGATTCCACAGAAATAAGGCTAGCAAAGAGATCCACGAAATACAGATGTAACTCTGTGAGATGAATTAACAGAACACTAAGTATTTTCTCAGAAAGCTTCTTTCCAGATTTCCTCTGAGGATATTTCCTTTTTCACCATAGCCCTCTATGGGCTTCCAAATATCACTTTGCCAATTCCACAAGAACTGTCTTAGCGAAAGGCTTCTTGAGGGGAAAGCTGTAACTCTGTGAGATGATTTCAAAGAACACAAAGAAGTTTCTCAAAGAGCTTCTTTCTCTTTCTTATCGGAGGATATTTCCTTTGGCCCTATAGTCTTCAAAGGGATCCGAAATATCCGTTCTCAGATTCCACAGAAATAAGGCTAGCAAAGAGATCCACGAAATACAGATGTAACTCTGTGAGATGAATTAACAGAACACTAAGCAGTTTCTCAGAAAGCTTCTTTCCAGATTTCCTCTGAGGATATTTCCTTTTTCACCATAGCCCTCTATGGGCTTCCAAATATCACTTTGCCAATTCCACAAGAACTGTCTTAGCGAAAGGCTTCTTGAGGGGAAAGCTGTAACTCTGTGAGATGATTTCACAGAACCCAAAGAAGTTTCTCAAAAAGCTTCTTTCTCTTTGTTATCGGAGGATATTTCCTTTGTGCCTCTAGTCTTCAACGGGATCCGAAATATCTGTTCTCAGATTCCACAGAAATAAGACTAGCAAAGAGATCCACGAAATACAGATGTAACTCTGTGAGATGAATTAACAGAAGACTAAGCAGTTTCTCAGAAAGCTTCTTTCCAGATTTCCTCTGAGGATATTTCCTTTTTCACCGTAGCCCTCTATGGGCTTCCAAATATCACTTTGCCAATTCCACAAGAACTGTCTTAGCGAAAGGCTTCTTGAGGGGAAAGCTGTAACTCTGTGAGTTGATTTCACAGAACACAAAGAAGTTTCTCAGAAAGCTTCTTTCTCTTTGTTATCGGATGATATTTCCTTTGGCCCTATAGAGTTCAAAGGGATCCAAAATATCTGTTCTCAGATTCCACAGAAATAAGGCTAGCAAAGAGATCCATGAAATACAGATGTAACTCTGTGAGATGAATTAACAGAACACTAAGCATTTTCTCAGAAAGCTTCTTTCCAGATTTCCTCTGAGGATATTTCCTTTTTCACCATCGCCCTCTATGGGCTTCCAAATATCACTTTGCCAATTCCACAAGAACTGTCTTAGCGAAAGGCTTCTTGAGGGGAAAGCTGTAACTCTGTGAGATGATTTCACAGAACCCAAAGAAGTTTCTCAAAAAGCTTCTTTCTCTTTGTTATCGGAGGATATTTCCTTTGTGCCTATTGTCTTCAAAGGGATCCGAAATATCTGTTCTCAGATTCCACAGAAATAAGGCTAGCAAAGAGATCCACGAAATACAGATTTAACTCTGTGAGATGAATTAACAGAACACTAAGCAGTTTCTCAGAAAGCTTCTTTCCAGATTTCCTCTGAGGATATTTCCTTTTTCACCGTAGCCCTCTATGGGCTTCAAAATATCACTTTGCCAATTCCACAAGAACTGTCTTAGCGAAAGGCTTCTTGAGGGGAAAGCTGTAACTCTGTGAGATGATTTCAAGGAACACAAAGAAGTTTCTGAAAGAGCTTCTTTCTCTTTGTTATCGGAGGATATTTCCTTTGTGCCTATAGTCTTCAAAGGGTTCCGAAATATCTGTTCTCAGATTCCACAGAAATAAGGCTAGCAAAGAGATCCACGAAATACAGATGTAACTCTGTGAGATGAATTAACAGAACACTAAGCAGTTTCTCAGAAAGCTTCTTTCCAGATTTCCTCTGAGGATATTTCCTTTTTCACCATAGCCCTCTATGGGCTTCCAAATATCACTTTGCCAATTCCACAAGAACTGTCATAGCGAAAGGCTTCTTGATGGGAAAGCTGTAACTCTGTGAGTTGATTTCACAGAACACAAAGAAGTTTCTCAGAAAGCTTCTTTCTCTTTGTTATCGGAGGATATTTCCTTTGGCCCTATAGTCTTCAAAGGGATCTGTAATATCTGTTATCAGATTCCACAGAAATAAGGCTAGCAAAGAGATCCACGAAATACAGATGTAACTCTGTGAGATGAATTAACAGAACACTAAGCAGTTTCCTAGAAAGCTTCTTTCCAGATTTCCTCTGAGGATATTTCCTTTTTCACCATAGCCCTCTATGGGCTTCCAAATATCACTTTGCCAATTCCACAAGAACTGTCTTAGCGAAAGGCTTCTTGAGGGGAAAGCTGTAACTCTGTGAGATGATTTCAAAGAACACAAAGAAGTTTCTCAGAAAGCTTCTTTCTCTTTGTTATCGGAGGATATTTCCTTTGGCCATATGGTCTTCAAAGTGATCCGAAATATCTGTTCTCAGATTCCACAGAAATAAGGCTAGCAAAGATATCCACGAAATACAGATGTAACTCTGTGAGATGAATTAACAGAACACTAAGCAGTTTCTCAGAAAGCTTCTTTCCAGATTTCCTCTGAGGATATTTCTTTTTCCACCATAGCCCTCTAAGGGCTTCCAAATATCACTTTGCCAATTCCACAAGAACTGTCTTAGCGAAAGGCTTCTTGAGGGGAAAGCTGTAACTCTGTGAGATGATTTCACAGAACCCAAAGAAGTTTCTCAAAAAGCTTCTTTCTCTTTGTTATCGGAGGATATTTCCTTTGGCCCTATAGTTTTCAAAGGGATCCGAAATATCTGTTCTCAGATTCCACAGAAATAAGGCTAGCAAAGATATCCACGAAATACAGATGTAACTCTGTGAGATGAATTAACAGAACACTAAGCAGTTTCTCAGAAAGCTTCTTTCCAGATTTCCTCTGAGGATATTTCCTTTTTCACCATAGCCCTCTATGGGCTTCCAAATATCACTTTGCCAATTCCACAAGAACTGTCTTAGCGAAAGGCTTCTTGATGGGAAAGCTGTAACTCTGTGAGTTGATTTCACAGAACACAAAGAAGTTTCTCAGAAAACTTCTTTCTCTTTGTTATCGGAGGATATTTCCTTTGTGCCTATAGTCTTCAAAGAGATCCGAAATATCTGTTCTCAGATTCCACAGAAATAAGGCTAGCAAAGAGATCCACGAAATACAGATGTAACTCTGTGAGATGAATTAACAGAACACTAAGCAGTTTCTCAGAAAGCTTCTTTCCAGATTTCCTCTGAGGATATTTCCTTTTTCACCATAGCCCTCTATGGGCTTCCAAATATCACTTTGCCAATTCCACAAGAACTGTCTTAGCGAAAGGCTTCTTGCGGGGAAAGCTGTAACTCTGAGAGATGATTTCACAGAACACAAAGAAGTTTCTCAGAAAGCTTCTTTCTCTTTGTTATCGGAGGATATTTCCTTTGTGCCTATAGTCTTCAAAGGGATCCGAAATATCTGTTCTCAGATTCCACAGAAATAAGACTAGCAAAGAGATCCACGAAATACAGATGTAACTCTGTGAGATGAATTAACAGAACACTAAGCAGTTTCTCAGAAAGCTTCTTTCCAGATTTCCTCTGAGGATATTTCCTTTTTCACCATAGCCTTCTATGGGCTTCAAAATATCACTTTGCCAATTCCACAAGAACTGTCTTAGCGAAAGGCTTCTTGAGGGGAAAGCTGTAACTCTGTGAGATGATTTCACAGAACCCAAACAAGTTTCTCAAAAAGCTTCTTTCTCTTTGTTATCGGAGGATATTTCCTTTGGCCCTATAGTCTTCAAAGGGATCCGAAATATCTGTTCTCAGATTCCACAGAAATAAGGCTAGCAAAGAGATCCACGAAATACAGATGTAACTCTGTGAGATGAATTAACAGAACACTAAGCAGTTTCTCAGAAAGCTTCTTTCCAGATTTCCTCTGAGGATATTTCCTTTTTCACCATAGCCCTCTATGGCCTTCCAAATATCACTTTGCCAATTCCACAAGAACTGTCATAGCGAAAGGCTTCTTGATGGGAAAGCTGTAACTCTGTGAGTTGATTTCACAGAACACAAAGAAGTTTCTCAGAAAGTTTCTTTCTCTTTGTTATCGTAGGATATTTCCTTTGCCCCTATTGTCTCCAAAGGGATCCGTAATATCTGTTCTCAGATTCCACAGAAATAAGGCTAGCAAAGAGATCCACGAAATACAGATGTAACTCTGTGAGATGAATTAACAGAACACTAAGCAGTTTCTCAGAAAGCTTCTTTCCAGATTTCCTCTGAGGATATTTCCTTTTTCACCATAGCCCTCTATGGGCTTCCAAATATCACTTTGCCAATTCCACAAGAACTGTCTTAGCGAAAGGCTTCTTGAGGAGAAAGCTGTAACTCTGTGAGATGATTTCAAGGAACACAAAGAAGTTTCTCAAAGAGCTTCTTTCTCTTTGTTATCGGAGGATATTTCCTTTGTGCCTATAGTCTTCAAAGGGATCCGAAATATCTGTTCTCAGATTCCACAGAAATAAGGCTAGCAAAGAGATCCACGAAATACAGATGTAACTCTGTGAGATGAATTAACAGAACACTAAGCAGTTTCTCAGAAAGCTTCTTTCCAGATTTCCTCTGAGGATATTTCCTTTTTCACCATAGCCCTCTATGGGCTTCAAAATATCACTTTGCCAATTCCACAAGAACTGTCATAGCGAAAGGCTTCTTGATGGGAAAGCTGTAACTCTGTGAGTTGATTTCACAGAACACAAAGAAGTTTCTCAGAAAGCTTCTTTCTCTTTGTTATCGGAGGATATTTCCTTTGGCCCTATAGTCTTCAAAGGGATCCGTAATATCTGTTCTCAGATTCCACAGAAATAAGGCTAGCAAAGAGATCCACGAAATACAGATGTAACTCTGTGAGATGAATTAACAGAACACTAAGCAGTTTCTCAGAAAGCTTCTTTCCAGATTTCATCTGAGGATATTTCCTTTTTCACCATAGCCCTCTATGGGCTTCCAAATATCACTTTGCCAATTCCACAAGAACTGTCTTAGCGAAAGGCTTCTTGAGGGGAAAGCTGTAACTCTGTGAGATGATTTCAAAGAACACAAAGAAGTTTCTCAGAAAGCTTCTTTCTCTTTGTTATCGGAGGATATTTCCTTTGGCCATATGGTCTTCAAAGTGATCCGAAATATCTGTTCTCAGATTCCAGAGAAATAAGGCTAGCAAAGATATCCACGAAATACAGATGTAACTCTGTGAGATGAATTAACAGAACACTAAGCACTTTCTCAGAAAGCTTCTTTCCAGCTTTCCTCTGAGGATATTTCTTTTTCCACCATAGCCCTCTAAGGGCTTCCAAATATCACTTTGCCAATTCCACAAGAACTGTCTTAGCGAAAGGCTTCTTGAGGGGAAAGCTGTAACTCTGTGAGATGATTTCACAGAACCCAAAGAAGTTTCTCAAAAAGCTTCTTTCTCTTTGTTATCGGAGGATATTTCCTTTGGCCCTATAGTTTTCAAAGGGATCCGAAATATCTGTTCTCAGATTCCACAGAAATAAGGCTAGCAAAGAGATCCACGAAATACAGATGTAACTCTGTGAGATGAATTAACAGAACACTAAGCAGTTTCTCAGAAAGCTTCTTTCCAGATTTCCTCTGAGGATATTTCCTTTTTCACCATAGCCCTCTATGGGCTTCCAAATATCACTTTGCCAATTCCACAAGAACTGTCTTAGCGAAAGGCTTCTTGAGGGGAAAGCTGTAACTCTGTGAGATGATTTCAAAGAACACAAAGAAGTTTCTCAGAAAGCTTCTTTCTCTTTGTTATCGGAGGATATTTCCTTTGGCCCTATAGTCTTCAAAGGGATCCGAAATATCTGTTCTCAGATTCCACAGAAATAAGGCTAGCAAAGAGATCCACGAAATACAGATGTAACTCTGTGAGATGAATTAACAGAACACTAAGCAGTTTCTCAGAAAGCTTCTTTCCAGATTTCCTCTGAGGATATTTCCTTTTTCACCATAGCCCTCTATGGGCTTCCAAATATCACTTTGCCAATTCCACAAGAACTGTCTTAGCGAAAGGCTTCTTGAGGGGAAAGCTGTAACTCTGTGAGATGATTTCACAGAACCCAAACAAGTTTCTCAAAAAGCTTCTTTCTCTTTGTTATCGGAGAATATTTCCTTTGTGCCTATAGTTTTCAAAGGGATCCGAAATATCTGTTCTCAGATTCCACAGAAATAAGGCTAGCAAAGAGATCCACGAAATACAGATGTAACTCTGTGAGATGAATTAACAGAACACTAAGCAGTTTCTCAGAAAGCTTCTTTCCAGATTTCCTCTGAGGATATTTCCTTTTTCACCATCACCCTCTATGTGCTTCCAAATATCACTCTGCCAATTCCACAAGAACTGTCTTAGCGAAACGCTTCTTGAGGGGAAAGCTGTAACTCTGTGAGTTGATTTCACAGAACACTAAGAAGTTTCTCAGAAAGCTTCTTTCTCTTTGTTATCGGAAGATATTTCCTTTGGCCCTATAGTCTTCAAAGGGATCCGAAATATCTGTTCTCAGATTCCACAGAAATAAGGCTAGCAAAGAGATCCACGAAATACAGATGTAGCTCTGTGAGATGAATTAACAGAACACTAAGTATTTTCTCAGAAAGCTTCTTTCCAAATTTCCTCTGAGGATATTTCCTTTTTCACCATAGCCCTCTATGGGCTTCCAAATATCACTTTGCCAATTCCACAAGAACTGTCTTAGCGAAAGGCTTCTTGAGGGGAAAGCTGTAACTCTGTGAGATGATTTCAAAGAACACAAAGAAGTTTCTCAAAGAGCTTCTTTCTCTTCCTTATCGGAGGATATTTCCTTTGGCCCTATAGTCTTCAAAGGGATCCGAAATATCTGTTCTCAGATTCCACAGAAATAAGGCTAGCAAAGAGATCCACGAAATACAGATGTAACTCTGTGAGATGAATTAACAGAACACTAAGCAGTTTCTCAGAAAGCTTCTTTCATGATTTCCTCTGAGGATATTTCCTTTTTCACCATAGCCCTCTATGGGCTTCCAAATATCACTTTGCCAATTCCACAAGAACTGTCTTAGCGAAAGGCTTCTTGAGGCGAAAGCTGTAACTCTGTGAGATGATTTCACAGAACCCAAAGAAGTTTCTCAAAGAGCTTCTTTCTCTTTCTTATCGGAGGATATTTCCTTTGGCCCTATAGTCTTCAAAGGGATCCGAAATATCCGTTCTCAGATTCCACAGAAATAAGGCTAGCAAAGAGATCCACGAAATACAGATGTAACTCTGTGAGATGAATTAACAGAACACTAAGCAGTTTCTCAGAAAGCTTCTTTCCAGATTTCCTCTGAGGATATTTCCTTTTTCACCATAGCCCTCTATGGGCTTCCAAATATCACTTTGCCATTTCCACAAGAACTGTCTTAGCGAAAGGCTTCTTGAGGGGAAAGCTGTAACTCTGTGAGTTGATTTCACAGAACACAAAGAAGTTTCTCAGAAAGCTTCTTTCTCTTTGTTATCGGAGGATATTTCCTTTGGCCCTATAGTCTTCAAAGGGATCCGAAATATCTGTTCTCAGATTCCACAGAAATAAGGCTGGCAAAGAGATCCACGAAATACAGATGTAACTCTGTGAGATGAATTAACAGAACACTAAGTAGTTTCTCAGAAAGCTTCTTTCCAGATTTCCTCTGAGGATATTTCCTTTTTCACCATAGCCCTCTATGGGCTTCCAAATATCACTTTGCCAATTCCACAAGAACTGTCTTAGCGAAAGGCTTCTTGAGGGGAAAGCTGTAACTCTGTGAGATGATTTCAAGGAACACAAAGAAGTTTCTCAAAGAGCTTCTTTCTCTTTTTTATCGGAGGATATTTCCTTTGTGCCTATAGTCTTAAAAGGGATCCGAAATATCTGTTCTCAGATTCCACAGAAATAAGGCTAGCAAAGAGATCCACGAAATACAGATGTAACTCTGTGAGATGAATTAACAGAACACTAAGCAGTTTCTCAGAAAGCTTCTTTCCAGATTTCCTCTGAGGATATTTCCTTTTTCACCATAGCCCTCTATGGGCTTCCAAATATCACTTTGCCAATTCCACAAGAACTGTCATAGCGAAAGGCTTCTTGATGGGAAAGCTGTATCTCTGTAAGTTGATTTCACAGAACACAAAGAAGTTTCTCAGAAAGCTTCTTTCTCTTTGTTATCGGAGGATATTTCGTTTGGCCCTATAGTCTTCAAAGGGATCCGTAATATCTGTTCTCAGATTCCACAGAAATAAGGCTAGCAAAGAGATCCACGAAATACAGATGTAACTCTGTGAGATGAATTAACAGAACACTAAGCAGTTTCTCAGAAAGCTTCTTTCCAGATTTCCTCTGAGGATATTTCCTTTTTCACCATAGCCCTCTATGGGCTTCCAAATATCACTTTGCCAATTCCACAAGAACTGTCTTAGCGAAAGGCTTCTTGAGGGGAAAGCTGTAACTCTGTGAGATGATTTCAAAGAACACAAAGAAGTTTCTCAGAAAGCTTCTTTCTCTTTGTTATCGGAGGATATTTCCTTTGGCCATATGGTCTTCAAAGTGATCCGAAATATCTGTTCTCAGATTCCACAGAAATAAGGCTAGCAAAGATATCCACGAAATACAGATGTAACTCTGTGAGATGAATTAACAGAACACTAAGCAGTTTCTCAGAAAGCTTCTTTCCAGATTTCCTCTGAGGATATTTCTTTTTCCACCATAGCCCTCTAAGGGCTTCCAAATATCAATTTGCCAATTCCACAAGAACTGTCTTAGCGAAAGGCTTCTTGAGGGGAAAGCTGTAACTCTGTGAGATGATTTCACAGAACCCAAAGAAGTTTCTCAAAAAGCTTCTTTCTCTTTGTTATCGGAGGATATTTCCTTTGGCCCTATAGTTTTCAAAGGGATCCGAAATATCTGTTCTCAGATTCCACAGAAATAAGGCTAGCAAAGAGATCCACGAAATACAGATGTAACTCTGTGAGATGAATTAACAGAACACTAAGCAGTTTCTCAGAAAGCTTCTTTCCAGATTTCCTCTGAGGATATTTCCTTTTTCACCATAGCCCTCTATGGGCTTCCAAATATCACTTTGCCAATTCCACAAGAACTGTCTTAGCGAAAGGCTTCTTGAGGGGAAAGCTGTAACTCTGTGAGATGATTTCACAGAACACAAAGAAGTTTCTCAGAAAGCTTCTTTCTCTTTGTTATCGGAGGATATTTCCTTTGGCCCTATAAACTTCAAAGGGATCCGAAATATCTGTTCTCAGATTCCACAGAAATAAGGCTAGCAAAGAGATCCACGAAATACAGATGTAACTCTGTGAGATGAATTAACAGAACACTAAGTATTTTCTCAGAAAGCTTCTTTCCAGATTTCCTCTGAGGATATTTCCTTTTCCACCATAGCCCTCTATGGGCTTCCAAATATCACTTTGTCAATTCCACAAGAACTGTCTTAGCGAAAGGATTCTTGAGGGGAAAGCTGTAACTCTGTGAGATGATTTCAAAGAATACAAAGAAGTTTCTCAAAGAGCTTCTTTCTCTTTCTTATCGGAGGATATTTCCTTTGGCCCTATAGTCTTCAAAGGGATCCGAAATATCCGTTCTCAGATTCCACAGAAATAAGGCTAGGAAAGAGATCCACGAAATACAGATGTAACTCTGTGAGATGAATTAACAGAACACTAAGCAGTTTCTCAGAAAGCTTCTTTCCAGATTTCCTCTGAGGATATTTCCTTTTTCACCATAGCCCTCTATGGGCTTCCAAATATCACTTTGCCAATTCCACAAGAACTGTCTTAGCGAAAGGCTTCTTGAGGGGAAAGCTGTAACTCTGTGAGATGATTTCACAGAACCCAAAGAAGTTTCTCAAAAAGCTTCTTTCTCTTTGTTATCGGAGGATATTTCCTTTGTGCCTCTAGTCTTGAACGGGATCCGAAATATCTGTTCTCAGATTCCACAGAAATAAGACTAGCAAACAGATCCACGAAATACAGATGTAACTCTGTGAGATGAATTAACAGAACACTAAGCAGTTTCTCAGAAAGCTTCTTTCCAGATTTCCTCTGAGGATATTTCCTTTTTCACCGTAGCCCTCTATGGGCTTCCAAATATCACTTTGCCAATTCCACAAGAACTGTCTTAGCGAAAGGCTTCTTGAGGGGAAAGCTGTAACTCTTTGAGTTGATTTCACAGAACACAAAGAAGTTTCTCAGAAAGCTTCTTTCTCTTTGTTATCGGATGATATTTCCTTTGGCCCTACAGTGTTCAAAGGGATCCAAAATATCTGTTCTCAGATTCCACAGAAATAAGGCTAGCAAAGAGATCCACGAAATACAGATGTAACTCTGTGAGATGAATTAACAGAACACTAAGCATTTTCTCAGAAAGCTTCTTTCCAGATTTCCTCTGAGGATATTTCCTTTTTCACCATCGCCCTCTATGGGCTTCCAAATATCACTTTGCCAATTCCACAAGAACTGTCTTAGCGAAAGGCTTCTTGAGGGGAAAGCTGTAACTCTGTGAGATGATTTCACAGAACCCAAAGAAGTTTCTCAAAAAGCTTCTTTCTCTTTGTTATCGGAGGATATTTCCTTTGTGCCTATTGTCTTCAAAGGGATCCGAAATATCTGTTCTCAGATTCCACAGAAATAAGGCTAGCAAAGAGATCCACGAAATACAGATTTAACTCTGTGAGATGAATTAACAGAACACTAAGCAGTTTCTCAGAAAGCTTCTTTCCAGATTTCCTCTGAGGATATTTCCTTTTTCACCGTAGCCCTCTATGGGCTTCAAAATATCACTTTGCCAATTCCACAAGAACTGTCTTAGCGAAAGGCTTCTTGAGGGGAAAGCTGTAACTCTGTGAGATGATTTCAAGGAACACAAAGAAGTTTCTCAAAGAGCTTCTTTCTCTTTGTTATCGGAGGATATTTCCTTTGTGCCTATAGTCTTCAAAGGGATCCGAAATATCTGTTCTCAGATTCCACAGAAATAAGGCTAGCAAAGAGATCCACGAAATACAGATGTAACTCTGTGAGATGAATTAACAGAACACTAAGCAGTTTCTCAGAAAGCTTCTTTCCAGATTTCCTCTGAGGATATTTCCTTTTTCACCATAGCCCTCTATGGGCTTCCAAATATCACTTTGCCAATTCCACAAGAACTGTCTTAGCGAAAGGCTTCTTGAGGGGAAAGCTGTAACTCTGTGAGATGATTTCACAGAACCCAAAGAAGTTTCTCAAAAAGCTTCTTTCTCTTTGTTATCGGAGGATATTTCCTTTGTGCCTATTGTCTTCAAAGGGATCCGAAATATCTGTTCTCAGATTCCACAGAAATAAGGCTAGCAAAGAGATCCACGAAATACAGATTTAACTCTGTGAGATGAATTAACAGAACACTAAGCAGTTTCTCAGAAAGCTTCTTTCCAGATTTCCTCTGAGGATATTTCCTTTTTCACCGTAGCCCTCTATGGGCTTCAAAATATCACTTTGCCAATTCCACAAGAACTGTCTTAGCGAAAGGCTTCTTGAGGGGAAAGCTGTAACTCTGTGAGATGATTTCAAGGAACACAAAGAAGTTTCTCAAAGAGCTTCTTTCTCTTTGTTATCGGAGGATATTTCCTTTGTGCCTATAGTCTTCAAAGGGATCCGAAATATCTGTTCTCAGATTCCACAGAAATAAGGCTAGCAAAGAGATCCACGAAATACAGATGTAACTCTGTGAGATGAATTAACAGAACACTAAGCAGTTTCTCAGAAAGCTTCTTTCCAGATTTCCTCTGAGGATATTTCCTTTTTCACCATAGCCCTCTATGGGCTTCCAAATATCACTTTGCCAATTCCACAAGAACTGTCTTAGCGAAAGGCTTCTTGAGGGGAAAGCTGTAACTCTGTGAGATGATTTCAAAGAACACAAAGAAGTTTCTCAGAAAGCTTCTTTCTCTTTGTTATCGGAGGATATTTCCTTTGGCCCTATAGTCTTCAAAGGGATCCGAAATATCTGTTCTCAGATTCCACAGAAATAAGGCTAGCAAAGAGATCCACGAAATACAGATGTAACTCTGTGAGATGAATTAACAGAACACTAAGCAGTTTCTCAGAAAGCTTCTTTCCAGATTTCCTCTGAGGATATTTCCTTTTTCACCATAGCCCTCTATGGGCTTCCAAATATCACTTTGCCAATTCCACAAGAACTGTCTTAGCGAAAGGCTTCTTGAGGGGAAAGCTGTAACTCTGTGAGATGATTTCACAGAACCCAAACAAGTTTCTCAAAAAGCTTCTTTCTCTTTGTTATCGGAGAATATTTCCTTTGTGCCTATAGTTTTCAAAGGGATCCGAAATATCTGTTCTCAGATTCCACAGAAATAAGGCTAGCAAAGAGATCCACGAAATACAGATGTAACTCTGTGAGATGAATTAACAGAACACTAAGCAGTTTCTCAGAAAGCTTCTTTCCAGATTTCCTCTGAGGATATTTCCTTTTTCACCATCACCCTCTATGTGCTTCCAAATATCACTCTGCCAATTCCACAAGAACTGTCTTAGCGAAACGCTTCTTGAGGGGAAAGCTGTAACTCTGTGAGTTGATTTCACAGAACACTAAGAAGTTTCTCAGAAAGCTTCTTTCTCTTTGTTATCGGAAGATATTTCCTTTGGCCCTATAGTCTTCAAAGGGATCCGAAATATCTGTTCTCAGATTCCACAGAAATAAGGCTAGCAAAGAGATCCACGAAATACAGATGTAGCTCTGTGAGATGAATTAACAGGACACTAAGTATTTTCTCAGAAAGCTTCTTTCCAAATTTCCTCTGAGGATATTTCCTTTTTCACCATAGCCCTCTATGGGCTTCCAAATATCACTTTGCCAATTCCACAAGAACTGTCTTAGCGAAAGGCTTCTTGAGGGGAAAGCTGTAACTCTGTGAGATGATTTCAAAGAACACAAAGAAGTTTCTCAAAGAGCTTCTTTCTCTTCCTTATCGGAGGATATTTCCTTTGGCCCTATAGTCTTCAAAGGGATCCGAAATATCTGTTCTCAGATTCCACAGAAATAAGGCTAGCAAAGAGATCCACGAAATACAGATGTAACTCTGTGAGATGAATTAACAGAACACTAAGCAGTTTCTCAGAAAGCTTCTTTCATGATTTCCTCTGAGGATATTTCCTTTTTCACCATAGCCCTCTATGGGCTTCCAAATATCACTTTGCCAATTCCACAAGAACTGTCTTAGCGAAAGGCTTCTTGAGGCGAAAGCTGTAACTCTGTGAGATGATTTCACAGAACCCAAAGAAGTTTCTCAAAGAGCTTCTTTCTCTTTCTTATCGGAGGATATTTCCTTTGGCCCTATAGTCTTCAAAGGGATCCGAAATATCCGTTCTCAGATTCCACAGAAATAAGGCTAGCAAAGAGATCCACGAAATACAGATGTAACTCTGTGAGATGAATTAACAGAACACTAAGCAGTTTCTCAGAAAGCTTCTTTCCAGATTTCCTCTGAGGATATTTCCTTTTTCACCATAGCCCTCTATGGGCTTCCAAATATCACTTTGCCATTTCCACAAGAACTGTCTTAGCGAAAGGCTTCTTGAGGGGAAAGCTGTAACTCTGTGAGTTGATTTCACAGAACACAAAGAAGTTTCTCAGAAAGCTTCTTTCTCTTTGTTATCGGAGGATATTTCCTTTGGCCCTATAGTCTTCAAAGGGATCCGAAATATCTGTTCTCAGATTCCACAGAAATAAGGCTGGCAAAGAGATCCACGAAATACAGATGTAACTCTGTGAGATGAATTAACAGAACACTAAGTAGTTTCTCAGAAAGCTTCTTTCCAGATTTCCTCTGAGGATATTTCCTTTTTCACCATAGCCCTCTATGGGCTTCCAAATATCACTTTGCCAATTCCACAAGAACTGTCTTAGCGAAAGGCTTCTTGAGGGGAAAGCTGTAACTCTGTGAGATGATTTCAAGGAACACAAAGAAGTTTCTCAAAGAGCTTCTTTCTCTTTTTTATCGGAGGATATTTCCTTTGTGCCTATAGTCTTAAAAGGGATCCGAAATATCTGTTCTCAGATTCCACAGAAATAAGGCTAGCAAAGAGATCCACGAAATACAGATGTAACTCTGTGAGATGAATTAACAGAACACTAAGCAGTTTCTCAGAAAGCTTCTTTCCAGATTTCCTCTGAGGATATTTCCTTTTTCACCATAGCCCTCTATGGGCTTCCAAATATCACTTTGCCAATTCCACAAGAACTGTCATAGCGAAAGGCTTCTTGATGGGAAAGCTGTATCTCTGTAAGTTGATTTCACAGAACACAAAGAAGTTTCTCAGAAAGCTTCTTTCACTTTGTTATCGGAGGATATTTCCTTTGGCCCTATAGTCTTCAAAGGGATCCGTAATATCTGTTCTCAGATTCCACAGAAATAAGGCTAGCAAAGAGATCCACGAAATAGAGATGTAACTCTGTGAGATGAATTAACAGAACACTAAGCAGTTTCTCAGAAAGCTTCTTTCCAGATTTCCTCTGAGGATATTTCCTTTTTCACCATAGCCCTCTATGGGCTTCCAAATATCACTTTGCCAATTCCACAAGAACTGTCTTAGCGAAAGGCTTCTTGAGGGGAAAGCTGTAACTCTGTGAGATGATTTCAAAGAACACAAAGAAGTTTCTCAGAAAGCTTCTTTCTCTTTGTTATCGGAGGATATTTCCTTTGGCCATATGGTCTTCAAAGTGATCCGAAATATCTGTTCTCAGATTCCACAGAAATAAGGCTAGCAAAGATATCCACGAAATACAGATGTAACTCTGTGAGATGAATTAACAGAACACTAAGCAGTTTCTCAGAAAGCTTCTTTCCAGATTTCCTCTGAGGATATTTCTTTTTCCACCATAGCCCTCTAAGGGCTTCCAAATATCACTTTGCCAATTCCACAAGAACTGTCTTAGCGAAAGGCTTCTTGAGGGGAAAGCTGTAACTCTGTGAGATGATTTCACAGAACCCAAAGAAGTTTCTCAAAAAGCTTCTTTCTCTTTGTTATCGGAGGATATTTCCTTTGGCCCTATAGTTTTCAAAGGGATCCGAAATATCTGTTCTCAGATTCCACAGAAATAAGGCTAGCAAAGAGATCCACGAAATACAGATGTAACTCTGTGAGATGAATTAACAGAACACTAAGCAGTTTCTCAGAAAGCTTCTTTCCAGATTTCCTGTGAGGATATTTCCTTTTTCACCATAGCCCTCTATGGGCTTCCAAATATCACTTTGCCAATTCCACAAGAACTGTCTTAGCGAAAGGCTTCTTGAGGGGAAAGCTGTAACTCTGTGAGATGATTTCACAGAACACAAAGAAGTTTCTCAGAAAGCTTCTTTCTCTTTGTTATCGGAGGATATTTCCTTTGGCCCTATAAACTTCAAAGGGATCCGAAATATCTGTTCTCAGATTCCACAGAAATAAGGCTAGCAAAGAGATCCACGAAATACAGATGTAACTCTGTGAGATGAATTAACAGAACACTAAGTATTTTCTCAGAAAGCTTCTTTCCAGATTTCCTCTGAGGATATTTCCTTTTCCACCATAGCCCTCTATGGGCTTCCAAATATCACTTTGCCAATTCCACAAGAACTGTCTTAGCGAAAGGATTCTTGAGGGGAAAGCTGTAACTCTGTGAGATGATTTCAAAGAACACAAAGAAGTTTCTCAAAGAGCTTCTTTCTCTTTCTTATCGGAGGATATTTCCTTTGGCCCTATAGTCTTCAAAGGGATCCGAAATATCCGTTCTCAGATTCCACAGAAATAAGGCTAGGAAAGATATCCACGAAATACAGATGTAACTCTGTGAGATGAATTAACAGAACACTAAGCAGTTTCTCAGAAAGCTTCTTTCCAGACTTCCTCTGAGGATATTTCCTTTTTCACCATAGCCCTCTATGGGCTTCCAAATATCACTTTGCCAATTCCACAAGAACTGTCTTAGCGAAAGGCTTCTTGAGGGGAAAGCTGTAACTCTGTGAGATGATTTCACAGAACCCAAAGAAGTTTCTCAAAAAGCTTCTTTCTCTTTGTTATCGGAGGATATTTCCTTTGTGCCTCTAGTCTTCAACGGGATCCGAAATATCTGTTCTCAGATTCCACAGAAATAAGACTAGCAAAGAGATCCACGAAATACAGATGTAACTCTGTGAGATGAATTAACAGAACACTAAGTAGTTTCTCAGAAAGCTTCTTTCCAGATTTCCTCTGAGGATATTTCCTTTTTCACCGTAGCCCTCTATGGGCTTCCAAATATCACTTTGCCAATTCCACAAGAACTGTCTTAGCGAAAGGCTTCTTGAGGGGAAAGCTGTAACTCTGTGAGATGATTTCACACAACCCAAAGAAGTTTCTCAAAAAGCTTCTTTCTCTTTGTTATCGGAGGATATTTCCTTTGTGCCTATAGTCTTCAAAGGGATCCGAAATATCTGTTCTCAGATTCCACAGAAATAAGACTAGCAAAGAGATCCACGAAATACAGATGTAACTCTGTGAGATGAATTAACAGAACACTAAGCAGTTTCTCAGAAAGCTTCTTTCCAGATTTCCTCTGAGGATATTTCCTTTTTCACCATAGCCCTCTATGGGCTTCAAAATATCACTTTGCCAATTCCACAAGAACTGTCTTAGCGAAAGGCTTCTTGAGGGGAAAGCTGTAACTCTGTGAGATGATTTCACAGAACCCAAAGAAGTTTCTCAAAAAGCTTCTTTCTCTTTGTTATCGGAGGATATTTCCTTTGTGCCTATAGTCTTCAAAGGGATCCGAAATATCTGTTCTCAGATTCCACAGAAATAAGGCTAGCAAAGAGATCCACGAAATACAGATGTAACTCTGTGAGATGAATTAACAGAACACTAAGCAGTTTCTCAGAAAGCTTCTTTCCAGATTTCCTCTGAGGATATTTCCTTTTTCACCATAGCCCTCTATGGGCTTCCAAATATCACTTTGCCAATTCCACAAGAACTGTCTTAGCGAAAGGCTTCTTGAGGGGAAAGCTGTAACTCTGTGAGATGATTTCACAGAACCCAAACAAGTTTCTCAAAAAGCTTCTTTCTCTTTGTTATCGGAGGATATTTCCTTTGTGCCTATAGTCTTCAAAGGGATCCGAAATATCTGTTCTCAGATTCCACAGAAATAAGGCTAGCAAAGAGATCCACGAAATACAGATGTAACTCTGTGAGATGTATTAACAGAACACTAAGCAGTTTCTCAGAAAGCTTCTTTCCAGATTTCCTCTGAGGATATTTCCTTTTTCACCATCACCCTCTATGTGCTTCCAAATATCACTCTGCCAATTCCACAAGAACTGTCTTAGCGAAACGCTTCTTGAGGGGAAAGCTGTAACTCTGTGAGTTGATTTCACAGAACACTAAGAAGTTTCTCAGAAAGCTTCTTTCTCTTTGTTATCGGAAGATATTTCCTTTGGCCCTATAATCTTCAAAGGGATCCGAAATATCTGTTCTCAGATTCCACAGAAATAAGGCTAGCAAAGAGATCCACGAAATACAGATGTAACTCTGTGAGATGAATTAACAGAACACTAAGCATTTTCTCAGAAAGCTTCTTTCCAGATTTCCTCTGAGGATATTTCCTTTTTCACCATAGCCCTCTATGGGCTTCCAAATATCACTTTGCCAATTCCACAAGAACTGTCTTAGCGAAAGGCTTCTTGAGGGGAAAGCTGTAACTCTGTGAGATGATTTCAAAGAACACAAAGAAGTTTCTCAGAAAGCTTCTTTCTCTTTGTTATCGGAGGATATTTCCTTTGGCCCTATAGTCTTCAAAGGGATCCGAAATATCTGTTCTCAGATTCCACAGAAATAAGGCTAGCAAAGAGATCCACGAAATACAGATGTAACTCTGTGAGATGAATTAACAGAACACTAAGCAGTTTCTCAGAAAGCTTCTTTCCAGATTTCCTCTGAGGATATTTCCTTTTTCACCATAGCCCTCTATGGGCTTCCAAATATCACTTTGCCAATTCCACAAGAACTGTCTTAGCGAAAGGCTTCTTGAGGCGAAAGCTGTAACTCTGTGAGATGATTTCACAGAACCCAAAGAAGTTTCTCAAAGAGCTTCTTTCTCTTTCTTATCGGAGGATATTTCCTTTGGCCCTATAGTCTTCAAAGGGATCCGAAATATCTGTTCTCAGATTCCACAGAAATAAGGCTAGCAAAGAGATCCACGAAATACAGATGTAACTTTGTGAGATGAATTAACAGAACACTAAGCAGTTTCTCAGAAAGCTTCTTTCCAGATTTCCTCTGAGGATATTTCCTTTTTCACCATAGCCCTCTATGGGCTTCCAAATATCACTTTGCCAATTCCACAAGAACTGTCTTAGCGAAAGGCTTCTTGAGGGGAAAGCTGTAACTCTGTGAGATGATTTCACATAACACAAAGAAGTTTCTCAGAAAGCTTCTTTCTCTTTGTTATCGGAGGATATTTCCTTTGGCCCTATAGTCTTCAAAGGGATCCGAAATATCTGTTCTCAGATTCCACAGAAATAAGTCTGGAAAAGAGATCCACGAAATACAGATGTAACTCTGTGAGATGCATTAACAGAACACTAAGTAGTTTCTCAGAAAGCTTCTTTCCAGATTTCCTCTGAGGATATTTCCTTTTTCACCATAGCCCTCTATGGGCTTCCAAATATCACTTTGCCAATTCCACAAGAACTGTCTTAGCGAAAGGCTTCTTGAGGGGAAAGCTGTAACTCTGTGAGATGATTTCAAAGAACACAAAGAAGTTTCTCAAAGAGCTTCTTTCTCTTCCTTATCGGAGGATATTTCCTTTGGCCCTATAGTCTTCAAAGGGATCCGAAATATCTGTTCTCAGATTCCACAGAAATAAGGCTAGCAAAGAGATCCACGAAATACAGATGTAACTCTGTGAGATGAATTAACAGAACACTAAGCAGTTTCTCAGAAAGCTTCTTTCCAGATTTCCTCTGAGGATATTTCCTTTTTCACCATAGCCCTCTATGGGCTTCCAAATATCACTTTGCCAATTCCACAAGAACTGTCTTAGCGAAAGGCTTCTTGAGGCGAAAGCTGTAACTCTGTGAGATGATTTCACAGAACCGAAACAAGTTTCTCAAAAAGCTTCTTTCTCTTTGTTATCGGAGGATATTTCCTTTGTGCCTATAGTTTTCAAAGGGATCCGAAATATCTGTTCTCAGATTCCACAGAAATAAGGCTAGCAAAGAGATCCACGAAATACAGATGTAACTCTGTGAGATGTATTAACAGAACACTAAGCAGTTTCTCAGAAAGCTTCTTTCCAGATTTCCTCTGAGGATATTTCCTTTTTCACCATCACCCTCTATGTGCTTCCAAATATCACTCTGCCAATTCCACAAGAACTATCTTAGCGAAACGCTTCTTGAGGGGAAAGCTGTAACTCTGTGAGTTGATTTCACAGAACACGAAGAAGTTTCTCAGAAATCTTCTTTCTCTTTGTTATCGGAAGATATTTCCTTTGGCCCTATAATCTTCAAAGGGATACGAAATATCTGTTCTCAGATTCCACAGAAATAAGGCTAGCAAAGATATCCACGAAATACAGATGTAACTCTGTGAGATGAATTAACAGAACACTAAGCAGTTTCTCAGAAAGCTTCTTTCCAGATTTCCTCTGAGGATATTTCCTTTTTCACCATAGCCCTCTATGGGCTTCCAAATATCACTTTGCCAATTCCAAAAGAACTGTCTTAGCGAAAGGCTTCTTGATGGGAAAGCTGTAACTCTGTGAGTTGATTTCACAGAACACAAAGAAGTTTCTCAGAAAGCTTCTTTCTCTTTGTTATCGGAGGATATTTCCTTTGTGCCTATAGTCTTCAAAGAGATCAGAAATATCTGTTCTCAGATTCCACAGAAATAAGGCTAGCAAAGAGATCCACGAAATACAGATGTAACTCTGTGAGATGAATTAACAGAACACTAAACAGTTTCTCAGAAAGCTTCTTTCCAGATTTCCTCTGAGGATATTTCCTTTTTCACCATCGCCCTCTATGGGCTTCCAAATATCACTTTGCCAATTCCACAAGAACTGTCTTAGCGAAAGGCTTCTTGAGGGGAAAGCTGTAACTCTGTGAGATGATTTCAAAGAACACAAAGAAGTTTCTCAAAGAGCTTCTTTCTCTTTGTTATCGGAGGATATTTCCTTTGGCCCTATAGTCTTCAAAGGGATCCGAAATATCTGTTCTCAGATTCCACAGAAAGAAGGCTAGCAAAGAGATCCACGAAATACAGATGTAGCTCTGTGAGATGAATTAACAGGACACTAAGTATTTTCTCAGAAAGCTTCTTTCCAGATTTCCTCTGAGGATATTTCCTTTTTCACCATAGCCCTCTATGGGCTTCCAAATATCACTTTGCCAATTCCACAAGAACTGTCTTAGCGAAAGGCTCCTTGAGGGGAAAGCTGTAACTCTGTGAGATGATTTCAAAGAACACAAAGAAGGTTCTCAAAGAGCTTCTTTCTCTTCCTTATCGGAGGATATTTCCTTTGGCCCTATAGTCTTCAAAGGGATCCGAAATATCTGTTCTCAGATTCCACAGAAATAAGGCTAGCAAGGAGATCCACGAAATACAGATGTAACTCTGTGAGATGAATTAACAGAACACTAAGCATTTTCTCAGAAAGCTTCTTTCCAGATTTCCTCTGAGGATATTTCCTTTTTCACCATAGCCCTCTATGGGCTTCCAAATATCACTTTGCCAATTCCACAAGAACTGTCTTAGCGAAAGGCTTCTTGAGGGGCAAGCTGTAACTCTGTGAGTTGATTTCACAGAACACAAAGAAGTTTCTCAGAAAACTTCTTTCTCTTTGTTATCGGAGGATATTTCCTTTGGCCCTATAGTCTTCAAAGGGATCCGAAATATCTGTTCTCAGATTCCACAGAAATAAGGCTAGCAAAGAGATCCACGAAATACAGATGTAACTCTGTGAGATGAATTAACAGAACACTAAGCAGTTTCTCAGAAAGCTTCTTTCCAGATTTCCTCTGAGGATATTTCTTTTTTCACCATAGCCCTCTATGGGCTTCCAAATATCACTTTGCCAATTCCACAAGAACTGTCTTAGCGAAAGGCTTCTTGAGGCGAAAGCTGTAACTCTGTGAGATGATTTCACAGAACCCAAAGAAGTTTCTCAAAGAGCTTCTTTCTCTTTGTTATCGGAGGATATTTCCTTTGGCCCTATAGTCTTCAAAGGGATCCGAAATATCCGTTCTCAGATTCCACAGAAATAAGGCTAGCAAGGAGATCCACGAAATACAGATGTAACTCTGTGAGATGAATTAACAGAACACTAAGCAGTTTCTCAGAAAGCTTCTTTCCAGATTTCCTCTGAGGATATTTCCTTTTTCACCATCACCCTCTATGTGCTTCCAAATATCACTCTGCCAATTCCACAAGAACTGTCTTAGCGAAACGCTTCTTGAGGGGAAAGCTGTAACTCTGTGAGTTGATTTCACAGAACACTAAGAAGTTTCTCAGAAAGCTTCTTTCTCTTTGTTATCGGAAGATATTTCCTTTGGCCCTATAGTCTTCAAAGGGATCCGAAATATCTGTTCTCAGATTCCACAGAAATAAGGCTAGCAAAGAGATCCACGAAATACAGATGTAGCTCTGTGAGATGAATTAACAGAACACTAAGTATTTTCTCAGAAAGCTTCTTTCCAGATTTCCTCTGAGGATATTTCCTTTTTCACCATAGCCCTCTATGGGCTTCCAAATATCACTTTGCCAATTCCACAAGAACTGTCTTAGCGAAAGGCTTCTTGAGGGGAAAGCTGTAACTCTGTGAGATGATTTCAAAGAACACAAAGAAGTTTCTCAAAGAGCTTCTTTCTCTTCCTTATCGGAGGATATTTCCTTTGGCCCTATAGTCTTCAAAGGGATCCGAAATATCTGTTCTCAGATTCCACAGAAATAAGGCTAGCAAAGAGATCCACGAAATACAGATGTAACTCTGTGAGATGAATTAACAGAACACTAAGCAGTTTCTCAGAAAGCTTCTTTCCAGATTTCCTCTGAGGATATTTCCTTTTTCACCATAGCCCTCTATGGGCTTCCAAATATCACTTTGCCAATTCCACAAGAACTGTCTTAGCGAAAGGCTTCTTGAGGGGAAAGCTGTAACTCTGTGAGATGATTTCACAGAACCCAAACAAGTTTCTCAAAAAGCTTCTTTCTCTTTGTTATCGGAGGATATTTCCTTTGTGCCTATAGTCTTCAAAGGGATCCGAAATATCTGTTCTCAGATTCCACAGAAATAAGGCTAGCAAAGAGATCCACGAAATACAGATGTAACTCTGTGAGATGTATTAACAGAACACTAAGCAGTTTCTCAGAAAGCTTCTTTCCAGATTTCCTCTGAGGATATTTCCTTTTTCACCATCACCCTCTATGTGCTTCCAAATATCACTCTGCCAATTCCACAAGAACTATCTTAGCGAAACGCTTCTTGAGGGGAAAGCTGTAACTCTGTGAGTTGATTTCACAGAACACTAAGAAGTTTCTCAGAAATCTTCTTTCTCTTTGTTATCGGAAGATATTTCCTTTGGCCCTATAATCTTCAAAGGGATACGAAATATCTGTTCTCAGATTCCACAGAAATAAGGCTAGCAAAGAGATCCACGAAATACAGATGTAACTCTGTGAGATGAATTAACAGAACACTAAGCATTTTCTCAGAAAGCTTCTTTCCAGATTTCCTCTGAGGATATTTCCTTTTTCACCATAGCCCTCTATGGGCTTCCAAATATCACTTTGCCAATTCCACAAGAACTGTCTTAGCGAAAGGCTTCTTGATGGGAAAGCTGTAACTCTGTGAGTTGATTTCACAGAACACAAAGAAGTTTCTCAGAAAGCTTTTTTCTCTTTGTTATCGGAGGATATTTCCTTTGGCCCTATAGTCTTCAAAGGGATCCGAAATATCTGTTCTCAGATTCCACAGAAATAAGGCTAGCAAAGATATCCACGAAATACAGATGTAACTCTGTGAGATGAATTAACAGAACACTAAGCAGTTTCTCAGAAAGCTTCTTTCCAGATTTCCTCTGAGGATATTTCCTTTTTCACCATAGCCCTCTATGGGCTTCCAAATATCACTTTGCCAATTCCAAAAGAACTGTCTTAGCGAAAGGCTTCTTGAGGGGAAAGCTGTAACTCTGTGAGTTGATTTCACAGAACACAAAGAAGTTTCTCAGAAAGCTTCTTTCTCTTTGTTATCGGAGGATATTTCCTTTGTGCCTATAGTCTTCAAAGAGATCAGAAATATCTGTTCTCAGATTCCACAGAAATAAGGCTAGCAAAGAGATCCACGAAATACAGATGTAACTCTGTGAGATGAATTAACAGAACACTAAACAGTTTCTCAGAAAGCTTCTTTCCAGATTTCCTCTGAGGATATTTCCTTTTTCACCATCGCCCTCTATGGGCTTCCAAATATCACTTTGCCAATTCCACAAGAACTGTCTTAGCGAAAGGCTTCTTGAGGGGAAAGCTGTAACTCTGTGAGATGATTTCAAAGAACACAAAGAAGTTTCTCAAAGAGCTTCTTTCTCTTTGTTATCGGAGGATATTTCCTTTGGCCCTATAGTCTTCAAAGGGATCCGAAATATCTGTTCTCAGATTCCACAGAAAGAAGGCTAGCAAAGAGATCCACGAAATACAGATGTAGCTCTGTGAGATGAATTAACAGGACACTAAGTATTTTCTCAGAAAGCTTCTTTCCAGATTTCCTCTGAGGATATTTCCTTTTTCACCATAGCCCTCTATGGGCTTCCAAATATCACTTTGACAATTCCACAAGAACTGTCTTAGCGAAAGGCTCCTTGAGGGGAAAGCTGTAACTCTGTGAGATGATTTCAAAGAACACAAAGAAGGTTCTCAAAGAGCTTCTTTCTCTTCCTTATCGGAGGATATTTCCTTTGGCCCTATAGTCTTCAAAGGGATCCGAAATATCTGTTCTCAGATTCCACAGAAATAAGGCTAGCAAGGAGATCCACGAAATACAGATGTAACTCTGTGAGATGAATTAACAGAACACTAAGCAGTTTCTCAGAAAGCTTCTTTCCAGATTTCCTCTGAGGATATTTCCTTTTTCACCATAGCCCTCTATGGGCTTCCAAATATCACTTTGCCAATTCCACAAGAACTGTCTTAGCGAAAGGCTTCTTGAGGGGCAAGCTGTAACTCTGTGAGTTGATTTCACAGAACACAAAGAAGTTTCTCAGAAAACTTCTTTCTCTTTGTTATCGGAGGATATTTCCTTTGGCCCTATAGTCTTCAAAGGGATCCGAAATATCTGTTCTCAGATTCCACAGAAATAAGGCTAGCAAAGAGATCCACGAAATACAGATGTAACTCTGTGAGATGAATTAACAGAACACTAAGCAGTTTCTCAGAAAGCTTCTTTCCAGATTTCCTCTGAGGATATTTCTTTTTTCACCATAGCCCTCTATGGGCTTCCAAATATCACTTTGCCAATTCCACAAGAACTGTCTTAGCGAAAGGCTTCTTGAGGCGAAAGCTGTAACTCTGTGAGATGATTTCACAGAACCCAAAGAAGTTTCTCAAAGAGCTTCTTTCTCTTTGTTATCGGAGGATATTTCCTTTGGCCCTATAGTCTTCAAAGGGATCCGAAATATCCGTTCTCAGATTCCACAGAAATAAGGCTAGCAAGGAGATCCACGAAATACAGATGTAACTCTGTGAGATGAATTAACAGAACACTAAGCAGTTTCTCAGAAAGCTTCTTTCCAGATTTCCTCTGAGGATATTTCCTTTTTCACCATAGCACTCTATGGGCTTCCAAATATCACTTTGCCAATTCCACAAGAACTGTCTTAGCGAAAGGCTTCTTGAGGGGAAAGCTGTAACTCTGTGAGTTGATTTCACAGAACACAAAGAAGTTTCTCAGAAAGCTTCTTTCTCTTTGTTATCGGAGGATATTTCCTTTGGCCCTATATTCTTCAAAGGGATCCGAAATATCTGTTCTCAGATTCCACAAAAATAAGGCTGGCAAAGAGATCCACGAAATACAGATGTAACTCTGTGAGATGAATTAACAGAACACTAAGTAGTTTCTCAGAAAGCTTCTTTCCAGATTTCCTCTGAGGATATTTCCTTTTTCACCATAGCCCTCTATGGGCTTCCAAATATCACTTTGCCAATTCCACAAGAACTGTCTTAGCGAAAGGCTTCTTGAGGGGAAAGCTGTAACTCTGTGAGATGATTTCACACAACCCAAAGAAGATTCTCAAAAAGCTTCTTTCTCTTTGTTATCGGAGGATATTTCCTTTGGCCCTAGAGTCTTCAAAGGGATCCGAAATATCTGTTCTCAGATTCCACAGAAATAAGGCTAGCAAAGAGATCCACGAAATACAGATGTAACTCTGTGAGATGAATTAACAGAACACTAAGCAGTTTCTCAGAAAGCTTCTTTCCAGATTTCCTCTGAGGATATTTCCTTTTTCACCATAGCCCTCTATGGGCTTCCAAATATCACTTTGCCAATTCCACAAGAACTGTCTTAGCGAAAGGCTTCTTGAGGGGAAAGCTGTAACTCTGTGAGATGATTTCACAGAACCCAAAGAAGTTTCTCAAAGAGCTTCTTTCTCTTTCTTATCGGAGGATATTTCCTTTGGCCCTATAGTCTTCAAAGGGATCCGAAATATCTGTTCTCAGATTCCACAGAAATAAGGCTAGCAAAGAGATCCACGAAATACAGATGTAACTTTGTGAGATGAATTAACAGAACACTAAGCAGTTTCTCAGAAAGCTTCTTTCCAGATTTCCTCTGAGGATATTTCCTTTTTCACCATAGCCCTCTATGGGCTTCCAAATATCACTTTGCCAATTCCACAAGAACTGTCTTAGCGAAAGGCTTCTTGAGGGGAAAGCTGTAACTCTGTGAGATGATTTCACAGAACACAAAGAAGTTTCTCAGAAAGCTTCTTTCTCTTTGTTATCGGAGGATATTTCCTTTGGCCCTATAGTCTTCAAAGGGATCCGAAATATCTGTTCTCAGATTCCACAGAAATAAGTCTGGCAAAGAGATCCACGAAATACAGATGTAACTCTGTGAGATGAATTAACAGAACACTAAGTAGTTTCTCAGAAAGCTTCTTTCCAGATTTCCTCTTAGGATATTTCCTTTTTCACCATAGCCCTCTATGGGCTTCCAAATATCACTTTGCCAATTCCACAAGAACTGTCTTAGCGAAAGGCTTCTTGAGGGGAAAGCTGTAACTCTGTGAGATGATTTCACAGAACCCAAAGAAGTTTCTCAAAAAGCTTCTTTCTCTTTGTTATCGGAGGATATTTCCTTTGTGCCTATAGTCTTCAAAGGGATCCGAAATATCTGTTCTCAGATTCCACAGAAATAAGACTAGCAAAGAGATCCACGAAATACAGATGTAACTCTGTGAGATGAATTAACAGAACACTAAGCAGTTTTTCAGAAAGCTTCTTTCCAGATTTCCTCTGAGGATATTTCCTTTTTCACCGTAGCCCTCTATGGGCTTCCAAATATCACTTTGCCAATTCCACAAGAACTGTCTTAGCGAAAGGCTTCTTGAGGGGAAAGCTGTAACTCTGTGAGATGATTTCACAGAACCCAAACAAGTTTCTCAAAAAGCTTCTTTCTCTTTGTTATCGGAGGATATTTCCTTTGTGCCTATAGTTTTCAAAGGGATCCGAAATATCTGTTCTCAGATTCCACAGAAATAAGGCTAGCAAAGAGATCCACGAAATACAGATGTAACTCTGTGAGATGAATTAACAGAACACTAAGCAGTTTCTCAGAAAGCTTCTTTCCAGATTTCCTCTGAGGATATTTCCTTTTTCACCATCACCCTCTATGTGCTTCCAAATATCACTCTGCCAATTCCACAAGAACTGTCTTAGCGAAACGCTTCTTGAGGGGAAAGCTGTAACTCTGTGAGTTGATTTCACAGAACACTAAGAAGTTTCTCAGAAAGCTTCTTTCTCTTTGTTATCGGAAGATATTTCCTTTGGCCCTATAGTCTTCAAAGGGATCCGAAATATCTGTTCTCAGATTCCACAGAAATAAGGCTAGCAAATAGATCCACGAAATACAGATGTAGCTCTGTGAGATGAATTAACAGAACACTAAGTATTTTCTCAGAAAGCTTCTTTCCAGATTTCCTCTGAGGATATTTCCTTTTTCACCATAGCCCTCTATGGGCTTCCAAATATCACTTTGCCAATTCCACAAGAACTGTCTTAGCGAAAGGCTTCTTGAGGGGAAAGCTGTAACTCTGTGAGATGATTTCAAAGAACACAAAGAAGTTTCTCAAAGAGCTTCTTTCTCTTCCTTATCGGAGGATATTTCCTTTGGCCCTATGGTCTTCAAAGGGATCCGTAATATCTGTTCTCAGATTCCACAGAAATAAGGCTAGCAAAGAGATCCACGAAATACAGATGTAACTCTGTGAGATGAATTAACAGAACACTAAGCATTTTCTCAGAACGCTTCTTTCCAGATTTCCTCTGAGGATATTTCCTTTTTCACCATAGCCCTCTATGGGCTTCCAAATATCACTTTGCCAATTCCACAAGAACTGTCTTAGCGAAAGGCTTCTTGAGGGGAAAGCTGTAACTCTGTGAGATGATTTCACAGAACCCAAACAAGTTTCTCAAAAAGCTTCTTTCTCTTTGTTATCGGAGGATATTTCCTTTGTGCCTATAGTCTTCAAAGGGATCCGAAATATCTGTTCTCAGATTCCACAGAAATAAGGCTAGCAAAGAGATCCACGAAATACAGATGTAACTCTGTGAGATGTATTAACAGAACACTAAGCAGTTTCTCAGAAAGCTTCTTTCGAGATTTCCTCTGAGGATATTTCCTTTTTCACCCTCACCCTCTATGTGCTTCCAAATATCAATCTGCCAATTCCACAAGAACTGTCTTAGCGAAACGCTTCTTGAGGGGAAAGCTGTAACTCTGTGAGTTGATTTCACAGAACACTAAGAAGTTTCTCAGAAAGCTTCTTTCTCTTTGTTATCGGAAGATATTTCCTTTGGCCCTATAATCTTCAAAGGGATCCGAAATATCTGTTCTCAGATTCCACAGAAATAAGGCTAGCAAAGAGATCCACGAAATACAGATGTAACTCTGTGAGATGAATTAACAGAACACTAAGCATTTTCTCAGAAAGCTTCTTTCCAGATTTCCTCTGAGGATATTTCCTTTTTCACCATAGCCCTCTATGGGCTTCCAAATATCACTTTGGCAATTCCAGAAGAACTGTCTTAGCGAAAGGCTTCTTGATGGGAAAGCTGTAACTCTGTGAGTTGATTTCACAGAACACAAAGAAGTTTCTCAGAAAGCTTCTTTCTCTTTGTTATCGGAGGATATTTCCTTTGGCCCTATAGTCTTCAAAGGGATCCGAAATATCTGTTCTCAGATTCCACAGAAATAAGGCTAGCAAAGATATCCACGAAATACAGATGTAACTCTGTGAGATGAATTAACAGAACACTAAGCAGTTTCTCAGAAAGCTTCTTTCCAGATTTCCTCTGAGGATATTTCCGTTTTCACCATAGCCCTCTATGGGCTTCCAAATATCACTTTGCCAATTCCACAAGAACTGTCTTAGCGAAAGGCTTCCTGATGGGAAAGCTGTAACTCTGTGAGTTGATTTCACAGAACACAAAGAAGTTTCTCAGAAAGCTTCTTTCTCTTTGTTATCGGAGGATATTTCCTTTGTGCCTATAGTCTTCAAAGAGATCAGAAATATCTGTTCTCAGATTCCACAGAAATAAGGCTAGCAAAGAGATCCACGAAATACAGATGTAACTCTGTGAGATGAATTAACAGAACACTAAGCAGTTTCTCAGAAAGCTTCTTTCCAGATTTCCTCTGAGGATATTTCCGTTTTCACCATAGCCCTCTATGGGCTTCCAAATATCACTTTGCCAATTCCACAAGAACTGTCTTAGCGAAAGGCTTCTTGAGGGGAAAGCTGTAACTCTGTGAGTTGATTTCAAAGAACACAAAGAAGTTTCTCAAAGAGCTTCTTTCTCTTTGTTATCGGAGGATATTTCCTTTGGCCCTATAGTCTTCAAAGGGATCCGAAATATCTGTTCTCAGATTCCACAGAAATAAGGCTAGCAAAGAGATCCACGAAATACAGATGTAGCTCTGTGAGATGAATTAACAGAACACTAAGTATTTTCTCAGAAAGCTTCTTTCCAGATTTCCTCTGAGGATATTTCCTTTTTCACCATAGCCCTCTATGGGCTTCCAAATATCACTTTGCCAATTCCACAAGAACTGTCTTAGCGAAAGGCTCCTTGATGGGAAAGCTGTAACTCTGTGAGATGATTTCAAAGAACACAAAGAAGGTTCTCAAAGAGCTTCTTTCTCTTCCTTATCGGAGGATATTTCCTTTGGCCCTATAGTCTTCAAAGGGATCCGAAATATCTGTTCTCAGATTCCACAGAAATAAGACTAGCAAAGAGATCCACGAAATACAGATGTAACTCTGTGAGATGAATTAACAGAACACTAAGCAGTTTCTCAGAAAGCTTCTTTCCAGATTTCCTCTGAGGATATTTCCTTTTTCACCGTAGCCCTCTATGGGCTTCCAAATATCACTTTGCCAATTCCACAAGAACTGTCTTAGCTAAAGGCTTCTTGAGGGGAAAGCTGTAACTCTGTGAGATGATTTCACAGAACCCAAACAAGTTTCTCAAAAAGCTTCTTTCTCTTTGTTATCGGAGGATATTTTCTTTGTGCCTATAGTTTTCAAAGGGATCCGAAATATCTGTTCTCAGATTCCACAGAAATAAGGCTAGCAAAGAGATCCACGAAATACAGATGTAACTCTGTGAGATGAATTAACAGAACACTAAGCAGTTTCTCAGAAAGCTTCTTTCCAGATTTCCTCTGAGGATATTTCCTTTTTCACCATCACCCTCTATGTGCTTCCAAATATCACTCTGCCAATTCCACAAGAACTGTCTTAGCGAAACGCTTCTTGAGGGGAAAGCTGTAACTCTGTGAGTTGATTTCACAGAACACTAAGAAGTTTCTCAGAAAGCTTCTTTCTCTTTGTTATCGGAAGATATTTCCTTTGGCCCTATAGTCTTCAAAGGGATCCGAAATATCTGTTCTCAGATTCCACAGAAATAAGGCTAGCAAAGAGATCCACGAAATACAGATGTAGCTCTGTGAGATGAATTAACAGCACACTAAGTATTTTCTCAGAAAGCTTCTTTCCAGATTTCCTCTGAGGATATTTCCTTTTTCACCATAGCCCTCTATGGGCTTCCAAATATCACTCTGCCAATTCCACAAGAACTGTCTTAGCGAAACGCTTCTTGAGGGGAAAGCTGTAACTCTGTGAGTTGATTTCACAGAACACTAAGAAGTTTCTCAGAAAGCTTCTTTCTCTTTGTTATCGGAAGATATTTCCTTTGGCCCTATAATCTTCAAAGGGATCCGAAATATCTGTTCTCAGATTCCACAGAAATAAGGCTAGCAAAGAGATCCACGAAACACAGATGTAACTCTGTGAGATGAATTAACAGAACACTAAGCATTTTCTCAGAAAGCTTCTTTCCAGATTTCCTCTGAGGATATTTCCTTTTTCACCATAGCCCTCTATGGGCTTCCAAATATCACTTTGCCAATTCCACAAGAACTGTCTTAGCGAAAGGCTTCTTGAGGGGAAAGCTGTAACTCTGTGAGATGATTTCACAGAACCCAAACAAGTTTCTCAAAAAGCTTCTTTCTCTTTGTTATCGGAGGATATTTCCTTTGTGCCTATAGTCTTCAAAGGGATCCGAAATATCTGTTCTCAGATTCCACAGAAATAAGGCTAGCAAAGAGATCCACGAAATACAGATGTAACTCTGTGAGATGTATTAACAGAACACTAAGCAGTTTCTCAGAAAGCTTCTTTCCAGATTTCCTCTGAGGATATTTCCTTTTTCACCCTCACCATCTATGTGCTTCCAAATATCACTCTGCCAATTCCACAAGAACTGTCTTAGCGAAACGCTTCTTGAGGGGAAAGCTGTAACTCTGTGAGTTGATTTCACAGAACACTAAGAAGTTTCTCAGAAAGCTTCTTTCTCTTTGTTATCGGAAGATATTTCCTTTGGCCCTATAATCTTCAAAGGGATCCGAAATATCTGTTCTCAGATTCCACAGAAATAAGGCTAGCAAAGAGATCCACGAAATACAGATGTAACTCTGTGAGATGAATTAACAGAACACTAAGCAGTTTCTCAGAAAGCTTCTTTCCAGATTTCCTCTGAGGATATTTCCTTTTTCACCATAGCCCTCTATGGGCTTCCAAATATCACTTTGCCAATTCCACAAGAACTGTCTTAGCGAAAGTCTTCTTGATGGGAAAGCTGTAACTCTGTGAGTTGATTTCACAGAACACAAAGAAGTTTCTCAGAAAGCTTCTTTCTCTTTGTTATCGGAGGATATTTCCTTTGGCCCTATAGTCTTCAAAGGGATCCGAAATATCTGTTCTCAGATTCCACAGTAATAAGGCTAGCAAAGATATCCACGAAATACAGATGTAACTCTGTGAGATGAATTAACAGAACACTAAGCAGTTTCTCAGAAAGCTTCTTTCCAGATTTCCTCTGAGGATATTTCCGTTTTCACCATAGCCCTCTATGGGCTTCCAAATATCACTTTGCCAATTCCACAAGAACTGTCTTAGCGAAAGGCTTCTTGATGGGAAAGCTGTAACTCTGTGAGTTGATTTCACAGAACACAAAGAAGTTTCTCAGAAAGCTTCTTTCTCTTTGTTATCGGAGGATATTTCCTTTGTGCCTATAGTCTTCAAAGAGATCAGAAATATCTGTTCTCAGATTCCACAGAAATAAGGCTAGCAAAGAGATCCACGAAATACAGATGTAACTCTGTGAGATGAATTAACAGAACACTAAACAGTTTCTCAGAAAGCTTCTTTCCAGATTTCCTCTGAGGATATTTCCTTTTTCACCATAGCCCTCTATGGGCTTCCAAATATCACTTTGCCAATTCCACAAGAACTGTCTTAGCGAAAGGCTTCTTGAGGGGAAAGCTGTAACTCTGTGAGATGATTTCAAAGAACACAAAGAAGTTTCTCAAAGAGCTTCTTTCTCTTTGTTATCGGAGGATATTTCCTTTGGCCCTATAGTCTTCAAAGGGATCCGAAATATCTGTTCTCAGATTCCACAGAAATAAGGCTAGCAAAGAGATCCACGAAATACAGATGTAGCTCTGTGAGATGAATTAACAGAACACTAAGTATTTTCTCAGAAAGCTTCTTTCCAGATTTCCTCTGAGGATATTTCCTTTTTCACCATAGCCCTCTATGGGCTTCCAAATATCACTTTGCCAATTCCACAAGAACTGTCTTAGCGAAAGGCTCCTTGAGGGGAAAGCTGTAACTCTGTGAGATGATTTCAAAGAACACAAAGAAGGTTCTCAAAGAGCTTCTTTCTCTTCCTTATCGGAGGATATTTCCTTTGGCCCTATAGTCTTCAAAGGGATCCGAAATATCTGTTCTCAGATTACACAGAAATAAGGCTAGCAAGGAGATCCACGAAATACAGATGTAACTCTGTGAGATGAATTAACAGAACACTAAGCAGTTTCTCAGAAAGCTTCTTTCCAGATCTCCTCTGAGGATATTTCCTTTTTCACCATAGCCCTCTATGGGCTTCCAAATATCACTTTGCCAATTCCACAAGAACTGTCTTAGCGAAAGGCTTCTTGAGGCGAAAGCTGTAACTCTGTGAGATGATTTCACAGAACCCAAAGAAGTTTCTCAAAAAGCTTCTTTCTCTTTGTTATCGGAGGATATTTCCTTTGTGCCTATAGTCTTCAAAGGGATCCGAAATATCTGTTCTCAGATTCCACAGAAATAAGACTAGCAAAGAGATCCACGAAATACAGATGTAACTCTGTGAGATGAATTAACAGAACACTAAGCAGTTTCTCAGAAAGCTTCTTTCCAGATTTCCTCTGAGGATATTTCCTTTTTCACCATAGCCCTCTATGGGCTTCAAAATATCACTTTGCCAATTCCACAAGAACTGTCTTAGCGAAAGGCTTCTTGAGGGGAAAGCTGTAACTCTATGAGATGATTTCACAGAACCCAAACAAGTTTCTCAAAAAGCTTCTTTCTCTTTGTTATCGGAGGATATTTCCTTTGGCCCTATAGTCTTCAAAGGGATCCGAAATATCTGTTCTGAGATTCCACAGAAATAAGGCTAGCAAAGAGATCCACGAAATACAGATGTAACTCTGTGAGATGAATTAACAGAACACTAAGCAGTTTCTCAGAAAGCTTCTTTCCAGATTTCCTCTGAGGATATTTCCTTTTTCACCATAGCCCTCTATGGGCTTCCAAATATCACTTTGCCAATTCCACAAGAACTGTCTTAGCGAAAGGCTTCTTGAGGGGAAAGCTGTAACTCTGTGAGATGATTTCACAGAACCCAAACAAGTTTCTCAAAAAGCTTCTTTCTCTTTGTTATCGGAGGATATTTCCTTTGTGCCTATAGTCTTCAAAGGGATCCGAAATATCTGTTCTCAGATTCCACAGAAATAAGGCTAGCAAAGAGATCCACGAAATACAGATGTAACTCTGTGAGATGTATTAACAGAACACTAAGCAGTTTCTCAGAAAGCTTCTTTCCACATTTCCTCTGAGGATATTTCCTTTTTCACCATCACCCTCTATGTGCTTCCAAATATCACTCTGCCAATTCCACAAGAACTGTCTTAGCGAAACGCTTCTTGAGGGGAAAGCTGTAACTCTGTGAGTTGATTTCACAGAACACTAAGAAGTTTCTCAGAAAGCTTCTTTCTCTTTGTTATCGGAAGATATTTCCTTTGGCCCTATAATCTTCAAAGGGATCCGAAATATCTGTTCTCAGATTCCACAGAAATAAGGCTAGCAAAGAGATCCACGAAACACAGATGTAACTCTGTGAGATGAATTAACAGAACACTAAGCATTTTCTCAGAAAGCTTCTTTCCAGATTTCCTCTGAGGATATTTCCTTTTTCACCATAGCCCTCTATGGGCTTCCAAATATCACTTTGCCAATTCCACAAGAACTGTCTTAGCGAAAGGCTTCTTGAGGGGAAAGCTGTAACTCTGTGAGATGATTTCACAGAACCCAAAGAAGTTTCTCAAAAAGCTTCTTTCTCTTTGTTATCGGAGGATATTTCCTTTGTGCCTATAGTCTTCAAAGGGATCCGAAATATCTGTTCTCAGATTCCACAGAAATAAGACTAGCAAAGAGATCCACGAAATACAGATGTAACTCTGTGAGATGAATTAACAGAACACTAAGCAGTGTCTCAGAAAGCTTCTTTCCAGATTTCCTCTGAGGATATTTCCTTTTTCACCATCACCCTCTATGGGCTTCCAAATATCACTTTGCCAATTCCACAAGAACTGTCTTAGCGAAAGGCTTCTTGATGGGAAAGCTGTAACTCTGTGAGTTGATTTCACAGAACACAAAGAAGTTTCTCAGAAAGCTTTTTTCTCTTTGTTATCGGAGGATATTTCCTTTGGCCCTATAGTCTTCAAAGGGATCCGAAATATCTGTTCTCAGATTCCACAGAAATAAGGCTAGCAAAGATATCCACGAAATACAGATGTAACTCTGTGAGATGAATTAACAGAACACTAAGCAGTTTCTCAGAAAGCTTCTTTCCAGATTTCCTCTGAGGATATTTCCTTTTTCACCATAGCCCTCTATGGGCTTCCAAATATCACTTTGCCAATTCCAAAAGAACTGTCTTAGCGAAAGGCTTCTTGAGGGGAAAGCTGTAACTCTGTGAGTTGATTTCACAGAACACAAAGAAGTTTCTCAGAAAGCTTCTTTCTCTTTGTTATCGGAGGATATTTCCTTTGTGCCTATAGTCTTCAAAGAGATCAGAAATATCTGTTCTCAGATTCCACAGAAATAAGGCTAGCAAAGAGATCCACGAAATACAGATGTAACTCTGTGAGATGAATTAACAGAACACTAAACAGTTTCTCAGAAAGCTTCTTTCCAGATTTCCTCTGAGGATATTTCCTTTTTCACCATCGCCCTCTATGGGCTTCCAAATATCACTTTGCCAATTCCACAAGAACTGTCTTAGCGAAAGGCTTCTTGAGGGGAAAGCTGTAACTCTGTGAGATGATTTCAAAGAACACAAAGAAGTTTCTCAAAGAGCTTCTTTCTCTTTGTTATCGGAGGATATTTCCTTTGGCCCTATAGTCTTCAAAGGGATCCGAAATATCTGTTCTCAGATTCCACAGAAAGAAGGCTAGCAAAGAGATCCACGAAATACAGATGTAGCTCTGTGAGATGAATTAACAGGACACTAAGTATTTTCTCAGAAAGCTTCTTTCCAGATTTCCTCTGAGGATATTTCCTTTTTCACCATAGCCCTCTATGGGCTTCCAAATATCACTTTGACAATTCCACAAGAACTGTCTTAGCGAAAGGCTCCTTGAGGGGAAAGCTGTAACTCTGTGAGATGATTTCAAAGAACACAAAGAAGGTTCTCAAAGAGCTTCTTTCTCTTCCTTATCGGAGGATATTTCCTTTGGCCCTATAGTCTTCAAAGGGATCCGAAATATCTGTTCTCAGATTCCACAGAAATAAGGCTAGCAAGGAGATCCACGAAATACAGATGTAACTCTGTGAGATGAATTAACAGAACACTAAGCAGTTTCTCAGAAAGCTTCTTTCCAGATTTCCTCTGAGGATATTTCCTTTTTCACCATAGCCCTCTATGGGCTTCCAAATATCACTTTGCCAATTCCACAAGAACTGTCTTAGCGAAAGGCTTCTTGAGGGGCAAGCTGTAACTCTGTGAGTTGATTTCACAGAACACAAAGAAGTTTCTCAGAAAACTTCTTTCTCTTTGTTATCGGAGGATATTTCCTTTGGCCCTATAGTCTTCAAAGGGATCCGAAATATCTGTTCTCAGATTCCACAGAAATAAGGCTAGCAAAGAGATCCACG
Source organism: Macaca nemestrina (assembly GCF_043159975.1). Lineage (NCBI taxonomy): Eukaryota > Metazoa > Chordata > Mammalia > Primates > Cercopithecidae > Macaca > Macaca nemestrina. The sequence continues at coordinate 115,708,178 of NC_092131.1, read as the reverse complement.
AAATACAGATGTAACTCTGTGAGATGAATTAACAGAACACTAAGCAGTTTCTCAGAAAGCTTCTTTCCAGATTTCCTCTGAGGATATTTCTTTTTTCACCATAGCCCTCTATGGGCTTCCAAATATCACTTTGCCAATTCCACAAGAACTGTCTTAGCGAAAGGCTTCTTGAGGCGAAAGCTGTAACTCTGTGAGATGATTTCACAGAACCCAAAGAAGTTTCTCAAAGAGCTTCTTTCTCTTTGTTATCGGAGGATATTTCCTTTGGCCCTATAGTCTTCAAAGGGATCCGAAATATCCGTTCTCAGATTCCACAGAAATAAGGCTAGCAAGGAGATCCACGAAATACAGATGTAACTCTGTGAGATGAATTAACAGAACACTAAGCAGTTTCTCAGAAAGCTTCTTTCCAGATTTCCTCTGAGGATATTTCCTTTTTCACCATAGCACTCTATGGGCTTCCAAATATCACTTTGCCAATTCCACAAGAACTGTCTTAGCGAAAGGCTTCTTGAGGGGAAAGCTGTAACTCTGTGAGTTGATTTCACAGAACACAAAGAAGTTTCTCAGAAAGCTTCTTTCTCTTTGTTATCGGAGGATATTTCCTTTGGCCCTATATTCTTCAAAGGGATCCGAAATATCTGTTCTCAGATTCCACAAAAATAAGGCTGGCAAAGAGATCCACGAAATACAGATGTAACTCTGTGAGATGAATTAACAGAACACTAAGTAGTTTCTCAGAAAGCTTCTTTCCAGATTTCCTCTGAGGATATTTCCTTTTTCACCATAGCCCTCTATGGGCTTCCAAATATCACTTTGCCAATTCCACAAGAACTGTCTTAGCGAAAGGCTTCTTGAGGGGAAAGCTGTAACTCTGTGAGATGATTTCACACAACCCAAAGAAGATTCTCAAAAAGCTTCTTTCTCTTTGTTATCGGAGGATATTTCCTTTGGCCCTAGAGTCTTCAAAGGGATCCGAAATATCTGTTCTCAGATTCCACAGAAATAAGGCTAGCAAAGAGATCCACGAAATACAGATGTAACTCTGTGAGATGAATTAACAGAACACTAAGCAGTTTCTCAGAAAGCTTCTTTCCAGATTTCCTCTGAGGATATTTCCTTTTTCACCATAGCCCTCTATGGGCTTCCAAATATCACTTTGCCAATTCCACAAGAACTGTCTTAGCGAAAGGCTTCTTGAGGGGAAAGCTGTAACTCTGTGAGATGATTTCACAGAACCCAAAGAAGTTTCTCAAAGAGCTTCTTTCTCTTTGTTATCGGAGGATATTTCCTTTGTGCCTATAGTCTTCAAAGGGATCCGAAATATCTGTTCTCAGATTCCACAGAAATAAGACTAGCAAAGAGATCCACGAAATACAGATGTAACTCTGTGAGATGAATTAACAGAACACTAAGCAGTTTCTCAGAAAGCTTCTTTCCAGATTTCCTCTGAGGATATTTCCTTTTTCACCGTAGCCCTCTATGGGCTTCCAAATATCACTTTGCCAATTCCACAAGAACTGTCTTAGCGAAAGGCTTCTTGAGGGGAAAGCTGTAACTCTGTGAGATGATTTCACAGAACCCAAACAAGTTTCTCAAAAAGCTTCTTTCTCTTTGTTATCGGAGGATATTTCCTTTGTGCCTATAGTTTTCAAAGGGATCCGAAATATCTGTTCTCAGATTCCACAGAAATAAGGCTAGCAAAGAGATCCACGAAATACAGATGTAACTCTGTGAGATGAATTAACAGAACACTAAGCAGTTTCTCAGAAAGCTTCTTTCCAGATTTCCTCTGAGGATATTTCCTTTTTCACCATCACCCTCTATGTGCTTCCAAATATCACTCTGCCAATTCCACAAGAACTGTCTTAGCGAAACGCTTCTTGAGGGGAAAGCTGTAACTCTGTGAGTTGATTTCACAGAACACTAAGAAGTTTCTCAGAAAGCTTCTTTCTCTTTGTTATCGGAAGATATTTCCTTTGGCCCTATAGTCTTCAAAGGGATCCGAAATATCTGTTCTCAGATTCCACAGAAATAAGGCTAGCAAATAGATCCACGAAATACAGATGTAGCTCTGTGAGATGAATTAACAGAACACTAAGTATTTTCTCAGAAAGCTTCTTTCCAGATTTCCTCTGAGGATATTTCCTTTTTCACCATAGCCCTCTATGGGCTTCCAAATATCACTTTGCCAATTCCACAAGAACTGTCTTAGCGAAAGGCTTCTTGAGGGGAAAGCTGTAACTCTGTGAGATGATTTCAAAGAACACAAAGAAGTTTCTCAAAGAGCTTCTTTCTCTTCCTTATCGGAGGATATTTCCTTTGGCCCTATGGTCTTCAAAGGGATCCGAAATATCTGTTCTCAGATTCCACAGAAATAAGGCTAGCAAAGAGATCCACGAAATACAGATGTAACTCTGTGAGATGAATTAACAGAACACTAAGCAGTTTCTCAGAACGCTTCTTTCCAGATTTCCTCTGAGGATATTTCCTTTTTCACCATAGCCCTCTATGGGCTTCCAAATATCACTTTGCCAATTCCACAAGAACTGTCTTAGCGAAAGGCTTCTTGAGGGGAAAGCTGTAACTCTGTGAGATGATTTCACAGAACCCAAACAAGTTTCTCAAAAAGCTTCTTTCTCTTTGTTATCGGAGGATATTTCCTTTGTGCCTATAGTCTTCAAAGGGATCCGAAATATCTGTTCTCAGATTCCACAGAAATAAGGCTAGCAAAGAGATCCACGAAATACAGATGTAACTCTGTGAGATGTATTAACAGAACACTAAGCAGTTTCTCAGAAAGCTTCTTTCCAGATTTCCTCTGAGGATATTTCCTTTTTCACCCTCACCCTCTATGTGCTTCCAAATATCAATCTGCCAATTCCACAAGAACTGTCTTAGCGAAACGCTTCTTGAGGGGAAAGCTGTAACTCTGTGAGTTGATTTCACAGAACACTAAGAAGTTTCTCAGAAAGCTTCTTTCTCTTTGTTATCGGAAGATATTTCCTTTGGCCCTATAATCTTCAAAGGGATCCGAAATATCTGTTCTCAGATTCCACAGAAATAAGGCTAGCAAAGAGATCCACGAAATACAGATGTAACTCTGTGAGATGAATTAACAGAACACTAAGCATTTTCTCAGAAAGCTTCTTTCCAGATTTCCTCTGAGGATATTTCCTTTTTCACCATAGCCCTCTATGGGCTTCCAAATATCACTTTGGCAATTCCAGAAGAACTGTCTTAGCGAAAGGCTTCTTGATGGGAAAGCTGTAACTCTGTGAGTTGATTTCACAGAACACAAAGAAGTTTCTCAGAAAGCTTCTTTCTCTTTGTTATCGGAGGATATTTCCTTTGGCCCTATAGTCTTCAAAGGGATCCGAAATATCTGTTCTCAGATTCCACAGAAATAAGGCTAGCAAAGATATCCACGAAATACAGATGTAACTCTGTGAGATGAATTAACAGAACACTAAGCAGTTTCTCAGAAAGCTTCTTTCCAGATTTCCTCTGAGGATATTTCCGTTTTCACCATAGCCCTCTATGGGCTTCCAAATATCACTTTGCCAATTCCACAAGAACTGTCTTAGCGAAAGGCTTCTTGATGGGAAAGCTGTAACTCTGTGAGTTGATTTCACAGAACACAAAGAAGTTTCTCAGAAAGCTTCTTTCTCTTTGTTATCGGAGGATATTTCCTTTGTGCCTATAGTCTTCAAAGAGATCAGAAATATCTGTTCTCAGATTCCACAGAAATAAGGCTAGCAAAGAGATCCACGAAATACAGATGTAACTCTGTGAGATGAATTAACAGAACACTAAGCAGTTTCTCAGAAAGCTTCTTTCCAGATTTCCTCTGAGGATATTTCCGTTTTCACCATAGCCCTCTATGGGCTTCCAAATATCACTTTGCCAATTCCACAAGAACTGTCTTAGCGAAAGGCTTCTTGAGGGGAAAGCTGTAACTCTGTGAGTTGATTTCAAAGAACACAAAGAAGTTTCTCAAAGAGCTTCTTTCTCTTTGTTATCGGAGGATATTTCCTTTGGCCCTATAGTCTTCAAAGGGATCCGAAATATCTGTTCTCAGATTCCACAGAAATAAGGCTAGCAAAGAGATCCACGAAATACAGATGTAGCTCTGTGAGATGAATTAACAGAACACTAAGTATTTTCTCAGAAAGCTTCTTTCCAGATTTCCTCTGAGGATATTTCCTTTTTCACCATAGCCCTCTATGGGCTTCCAAATATCACTTTGCCAATTCCACAAGAACTGTCTTAGCGAAAGGCTCCTTGATGGGAAAGCTGTAACTCTGTGAGATGATTTCAAAGAACACAAAGAAGGTTCTCAAAGAGCTTCTTTCTCTTCCTTATCGGAGGATATTTCCTTTGGCCCTATAGTCTTCAAAGGGATCCGAAATATCTGTTCTCAGATTCCACAGAAATAAGACTAGCAAAGAGATCCACGAAATACAGATGTAACTCTGTGAGATGAATTAACAGAACACTAAGCAGTTTCTCAGAAAGCTTCTTTCCAGATTTCCTCTGAGGATATTTCCTTTTTCACCGTAGCCCTCTATGGGCTTCCAAATATCACTTTGCCAATTCCACAAGAACTGTCTTAGCTAAAGGCTTCTTGAGGGGAAAGCTGTAACTCTGTGAGATGATTTCACAGAACCCAAACAAGTTTCTCAAAAAGCTTCTTTCTCTTTGTTATCGGAGGATATTTCCTTTGTGCCTATAGTCTTCAAAGGGATCCGAAATATCTGTTCTCAGATTCCACAGAAATAAGGCTAGCAAAGAGATCCACGAAATACAGATGTAACTCTGTGAGATGAATTAACAGAACACTAAGCAGTTTCTCAGAAAGCTTCTTTCCAGATTTCCTCTGAGGATATTTCCTTTTTCACCATCACCCTCTATGTGCTTCCAAATATCACTCTGCCAATTCCACAAGAACTGTCTTAGCGAAACGCTTCTTGAGGGGAAAGCTGTAACTCTGTGAGTTGATTTCACAGAACACTAAGAAGTTTCTCAGAAAGCTTCTTTCTCTTTGTTATCGGAAGATATTTCCTTTGGCCCTATAGTCTTCAAAGGGATCCGAAATATCTGTTCTCAGATTCCACAGAAATAAGGCTAGCAAAGAGATCCACGAAATACAGATGTAGCTCTGTGAGATGAATTAACAGAACACTAAGTATTTTCTCAGAAAGCTTCTTTCCAGATTTCCTCTGAGGATATTTCCTTTTTCACCATAGCCCTCTATGGGCTTCCAAATATCACTTTGCCAATTCCACAAGAACTGTCTTAGCGAAAGGCTTCTTGAGGGGAAAGCTGTAACTCTCTGAGATGATTTCAAAGAACACAAAGAAGTTTCTCAAAGAGCTTCTTTCTCTTCTTTATCGGAGGATATTTCCTTTGGCCCTATAGTCTTCAAAGGGATCCGAAATATCTGTTCTCAGATTCCACAGAAATAAGGCTAGCAAAGAGATCCACGAAATACAGATGTAACTCTGTGAGATGAATTAACAGAACACTAAGCAGTTTCTCAGAACGCTTCTTTCCAGATTTCCTCTGAGGATATTTCCTTTTTCACCATAACCCTCTATGGGCTTCCAAATATCACTTTGCCAATTCCACATGAACTGTCTTAGCGAAAGGCTTCTTGAGGGGAAAGCTGTAACTCTGTGAGATGATTTCACAGAACCCAAACAAGTTTCTCAAAAAGCTTCTTTCTCTTTGTTATCGGAGGATATTTCCTTTGTGCCTATAGTCTTCAAAGGGATCCGAAATATCTGTTCTCAGATTCCACAGAAATAAGGCTAGCAAAGAGATCCACGAAATACAGATGTAACTCTGTGAGATGTATTAACAGAACACTAAGCAGTTTCTCAGAAAGCTTCTTTCCAGATTTCCTCTGAGGATATTTCCTTTTTCACCCTCACCATCTATGTGCTTCCAAATATCACTCTGCCAATTCCACAAGAACTGTCTTAGCGAAACGCTTCTTGAGGGGAAAGCTGTAACTCTGTGAGTTGATTTCACAGAACACTAAGAAGTTTCTCAGAAAGCTTCTTTCTCTTTGTTATCGGAAGATATTTCCTTTGGCCCTATAATCTTCAAAGGGATCCGAAATATCTGTTCTCAGATTCCACAGAAATAAGGCTAGCAAAGAGATCCACGAAATACAGATGTAACTCTGTGAGATGAATTAACAGAACACTAAGCAGTTTCTCAGAAAGCTTCTTTCCAGATTTCCTCTGAGGATATTTCCTTTTTCACCATAGCCCTCTATGGGCTTCCAAATATCACTTTGCCAATTCCACAAGAACTGTCTTAGCGAAAGTCTTCTTGATGGGAAAGCTGTAACTCTGTGAGTTGATTTCACAGAACACAAAGAAGTTTCTCAGAAAGCTTCTTTCTCTTTGTTATCGGAGGATATTTCCTTTGGCCCTATAGTCTTCAAAGGGATCCGAAATATCTGTTCTCAGATTCCACAGTAATAAGGCTAGCAAAGATATCCACGAAATACAGATGTAACTCTGTGAGATGAATTAACAGAACACTAAGCAGTTTCTCAGAAAGCTTCTTTCCAGATTTCCTCTGAGGATATTTCCGTTTTCACCATAGCCCTCTATGGGCTTCCAAATATCACTTTGCCAATTCCACAAGAACTGTCTTAGCGAAAGGCTTCTTGATGGGAAAGCTGTAACTCTGTGAGTTGATTTCACAGAACACAAAGAAGTTTCTCAGAAAGCTTCTTTCTCTTTGTTATCGGAGGATATTTCCTTTGTGCCTATAGTCTTCAAAGAGATCAGAAATATCTGTTCTCAGATTCCACAGAAATAAGGCTAGCAAAGAGATCCACGAAATACAGATGTAACTCTGTGAGATGAATTAACAGAACACTAAACAGTTTCTCAGAAAGCTTCTTTCCAGATTTCCTCTGAGGATATTTCCTTTTTCACCATAGCCCTCTATGGGCTTCCAAATATCACTTTGCCAATTCCACAAGAACTGTCTTAGCGAAAGGCTTCTTGAGGGGAAAGCTGTAACTCTGTGAGTTGATTTCACAGAACACAAAGAAGTTTCTCAGAAAGCTTCTTTCTCTTTGTTATCGGAGGATATTTCCTTTGGCCCTATAGCCTTCAAAGGGATCCGAAATATCTGTTCTCAGATTCCACAGAAATAAGGCTAGCAAAGAGATCCACGAAATACAGATGTAACTCTGTGAGATGAATTAACAGAACACTAAGCAGTTTCTCAGAAAGCTTCTTTCCAGATTTCCTCTGAGGATATTTCCTTTTTCACCATAGCCCTCTATGGGCTTCCAAATATCACTTTGCCAATTCCACAAGAACTGTCTTAGCGAAAGGCTTCTTGAGGGGAAAGCTGTAACTCTGTGAGATGATTTCAAAGAACACAAAGAAGTTTCTCAAAGAGCTTCTTTCTCTTTGTTATCGGAGGATATTTCCTTTGGCCCTATAGTCTTCAAAGGGATCCGAAATATCTGTTCTCAGATTCCACAGAAATAAGGCTAGCAAAGAGATCCACGAAATACAGATGTAGCTCTGTGAGATGAATTAACAGAACACTAAGTATTTTCTCAGAAAGCTTCTTTCCAGATTTCCTCTGAGGATATTTCCTTTTTCACCATAGCCCTCTATGGGCTTCCAAATATCACTTTGCCAATTCCACAAGAACTGTCTTAGCGAAAGGCTCCTTGAGGGGAAAGCTGTAACTCTGTGAGATGATTTCAAAGAACACAAAGAAGGTTCTCAAAGAGCTTCTTTCTCTTCCTTATCGGAGGATATTTCCTTTGGCCCTATAGTCTTCAAAGGGATCCGAAATATCTGTTCTCAGATTACACAGAAATAAGGCTAGCAAGGAGATCCACGAACTACAGATGTAACTCTGTGAGATGAATTAACAGAACACTAAGCAGTTTCTCAGAAAGCTTCTTTCCAGATTTCCTCTGAGGATATTTCCTTTTTCACCATAGCCCTCTATGGGCTTCCAAATATCACTTTGCCAATTCCACAAGAACTGTCTTAGCGAAAGGCTTCTTGAGGGGAAAGCTGTAACTCTGTGAGATGATTTCAAAGAACACAAAGAAGTTTCTCAGAAAGCTTCTTTCTCTTTGTTATCGGAGGATATTTCCTTTGGCCATATGGTCTTCAAAGTGATCCGAAATATCTGTTCTCAGATTCCACAGAAATAAGGCTAGCAAAGATATCCACGAAATACAGATGTAACTCTGTGAGATGAATTAACAGAACACTAAGCAGTTTCTCAGAAACTTCTTTCCAGAATTCATCTGAGGATATTTCCTTTTTCACCATAGCCCTCTATGGGCTTCCAAATATCACTTGGCCAATTCCACAAGAACTGTCTTAGCGAAAGGCTTCTTGAGGGGAAAGCTGTAACTCTGTGAGATGATTTCACAGAACACAAAGAAGTTTCTCAGAAAGCTTCTTTCTCTTTTTTATCGGAGGATATTTCCTTTGGCCCTATAGTCTTCAAAGGGATCCGAAATATCTGTTCTCAGAAACCACAGAAATAAGGCTAGCAAAGAGTTCCACGAAATACAGATGTAACTCTGTGAGATGAATTAACAGAACACTAAGCAGTTTCTCAGAAACTTCTTTCGAGATTTCATCTGAGGATATTTCCTTTTTCACCATGGCCCTCTATGGGCTTCCAAATATCACATGTCCAATTCCAAAAGAACTCTCTTAGCGAAAGGCTTCTTGAGGGGAAAGCTTTAACTCTCTGAGATGATTTCACAGAACACAAAGAAGTTTCTCAGAAAGCTTCTTTCTCTTCGTTATCGGAGGATTTTTCCTTTGGCCCTATAGTCTTCAAAAGGATCCGAAATATCTGTTCTCAGATTCCACAGAAATAAGGCTAGCAAAGAGATCCACGAACTACAGATGTAACTCTGTGAGATGAATTAACAGAACAGTAAGCAGTTTCTCAGAAAGCTTCTTTCCAGATTTCATCTGAGGATATTTCCTTTTTCACCATAGCCCTCTATGGGCTTCCAAATATCACTTTGCCAGTTACACAAGAACAGTCTTAGCGAAAGGCTTCTTGAGGGGAAAGCTGTAACTCTGTGAGATGATTTCAAAGAACACAAAGAAGTTTCTCAGAAAGCTTCTTTCTCTTTGTTATCGGAGGATATTTCCTTTGGCCATATGGTCTTCAAAGTGATCCGAAATATCTGTTCTCAGATTCCACAGAAATAAGGCTAGCAAAGATATCCACGAAATACAGATGTAACTCTGTGAGATGAATTAACAGAACACTAAGCAGTTTCTCAGAAACTTCTTTCCAGAATTCATCTGAGGATATTTCCTTTTTCACCATAGCCCTCTATGGGCTTCCAAATATCACTTGGCCAATTCCACAAGAACTGTCTTAGCGAAAGGCTTCTTGAGGGGAAAGCTGTAACTCTGTGAGATGATTTCACAGAACACAAAGAAGTTTCTCAGAAAGCTTCTTTCTCTTTTTTATCGGAGGATATTTCCTTTGGCCCTATAGTCTTCAAAGGGATCCGAAATATCTGTTCTCAGAAACCACAGAAATAAGGCTAGCAAAGAGTTCCACGAAATACAGATGTAACTCTGTGAGATGAATTAACAGAACACTAAGCAGTTTCTCAGAAACTTCTTTCGAGATTTCATCTGAGGATATTTCCTTTTTCACCATGGCCCTCTATGGGCTTCCAAATATCACATGTCCAATTCCAAAAGAACTCTCTTAGCGAAAGGCTTCTTGAGGGGAAAGCTTTAACTCTCTGAGATGATTTCACAGAACACAAAGAAGTTTCTCAGAAAGCTTCTTTCTCTTCGTTATCGGAGGATTTTTCCTTTGGCCCTATAGTCTTCAAAAGGATCCGAAATATCTGTTCTCAGATTCCACAGAAATAAGGCTAGCAAAGAGATCCACGAACTACAGATGTAACTCTGTGAGATGAATTAACAGAACAGTAAGCAGTTTCTCAGAAAGCTTCTTTCCAGATTTCATCTGAGGATATTTCCTTTTTCACCATAGCCCTCTATGGGCTTCCAAATATCACTTTGCCAGTTACACAAGAACAGTCTTAGCGAAAGGCTTCTTGAGGGGAAAGCTGTAACTCTGTGAGTTGATTTCACAGAACACAAAGAAGTTCCTCAGAAAGCTTCTTTCTCTTTGTTATCGGAGGATATTTCCTTTGGCCCTATAGTCTTCAAAGGGATCCGAAATATCTGTTCACAGATTCTACAGAAATAAGGCTAGCAAAGAGATCCACGAAATACAGATGTAACTCTGTGAGATGAATTAACAGAACACTAAGCAGTTTCTCAGAAAGCTTCTTTCCAGATTTCCTCTGAGGATATTTCCTTTTTCACCATGGCTCTCTATGGGCTTCCAAATATCACTTTGCCAATTCCACAAGAACTGTCTTAGCGAAAGGCTTCTTGAGGGGAAAGCTGTAACTCTCTGAGATGATTTCAAAGAACACAAAGAAGTTTCTCAAAGAGCTTCTTTCTCTTCCTTATCGGAGGATATTTCCTTTGGCCCTATAGTCTTCAAAGGGATCCGAAATATCTGTTCTCAGATTCCACAGAAATAAGGCTAGCAAAGAGATCCACGAAATACAGATGTAACTCTGTGAGATGAATTAACAGAACACTAAGCAGTTTCTCAGAAAGCTTCTTTCGAGATTTCATCTGAGGATATTTCCTTTTTCACCATAGCCCTCTATGGGCTTCCAAATATCACTTGGCCAATTCCACAAGAACTGTCTTAGCGAAAGGCTTCTTGAGGGGAAAGCTGTAACTCTGTGAGATGATTTCACAGAACACAAAGAAGTTTCTCAGAAAGCTTCTTTCTCTTTGTTATCGGAGGATATTTCCTTTGGCCCTATAGTCTTCAAAGGGATCCGAAATATCTGTTCTCAGATTCCACAGAAATAAGGCTAGCAAAGAGATCCACGAACTACAGATGTAACTCTGTGAGATGAATTAACAGAACACTAAGCAGTTTCTCAGAAAGCTTCTTTCCAGATTTCCTCTGAGGATATTTCCTTTTTCACCATAGCCCTCTATGGGCTTCCAAATATCACTTTGCCAGTTACACAAGAACAGTCTTAGCGAAAGGCTTCTTGAGGGGAAAGCTGTAACTCTGTGAGATGATTTCACAGAACACAAAGAAGTTTCTCAGAAAGCTTCTTTCTCTTTGTTATCGGAGGATATTTCCTTTGGCCCTATAGTCTTCAAAGGGATCCGAAATATCTGTTCTCAGATTCCACAGAAATAAAGCTAGCAAAGAGATCCACGAAATACAGATGTAACTCTGTGAGATGAATTAACAGAACACTAAGCAGTTTCTCAGAAAGCTTCTTTCGAGATTACATCTGAGGATATTTCCTTTTTCACCATGGCCCTCTATGGGCTTCCAAATATCACTTTGCCAATTCCACAAGAACTGTCTTAGCGAAAGGCTTCTTGAGGGGAAAGCTGTAACTCTGTGAGTTGATTTCACAGAACACAAAGAAGTTTCTCAGAAAGCTTCTTTCTCTTTGTTATCGGAGGATATTTCCTTTGGCCCTATAGTCTTCAAAGGGATCCGAAATATCTGTTCTCAGATTCCACAGAAATAAGGCTAGCAAAGAGATCCACGAAATACAGATGTAATTCTGTGAGATAAATTAACAGAACTCTAAGCATTTTCTCAGAAAGCTTCTTTCCAGATTTCCTCTGAGGATATTTCCTTTTTCACCATAGCCCTCTATGGGCTTCCAAATATCACTTTGCCAATTCCACAATAACTGTCTTAGCGAAAGGCTTCTTGAGGGGAAAGCTGTAACTCTATGAGATGATTTCAAAGAACACAAAGAAGTTTCTCAAAGAGCTTCTTTCTCTTTGTTATCGGAGGATATTTCCTTTGGCCCTATAGTCTTCAAAGGGATCCGAAATATCTGTTCTCAGATTCCACAGAAATAAGGCTAGCAAAGAGATCCACGAAATACAGATGTAACTCTGTGAGATGAATTAACAGAACACTAAGCAGTTTCTCAGAAAGCTTCTTTCCAGATTTCCTCTGAGGATATTTCCTTTTTCTCCATAGCCCTCTATGGGCTTCCAAATATCACTTTGCCAATTCCACAAGAACTGTCTTAGCGAAAGGCTTCTTGAGGGGAAAGCTGTAACTCTGTGAGTTGATTTCACAGAACACAAAGAAGTTTCTCAGAAAGCTTCTTTCTCTTTGTTATCGGAGGATATTTCCTTTGGCCCTATAGTCTTCAAAGTGATCCGAAATATCTGTTCTCAGATTCCACAGAAATAAGGCTAGCAAAGAGATTCACGAAATACAGATGTAACTCTGTGAGATGAATTAACAGAACACTAAGCAGTTTCTCAGAAAGCTTCTTTCCAGATTTCCTCTGAGGATATTTCCTTTTTCACCATAGCCCTCTAAGGGCTTCCAAATATCACTTTGCCAATTCCACAAGAACTGTCTTAGCGAAAGGCTTCTTGAGGGGAAAGCTGTAACTCTGTGAGATGATTTCAGAGAACACAAAGAAGTTTCTCAGAAAGCTTCTTTCTCTTTGTTATCGGAGGATATTTCCTTTGGCCCTATAGTCATCAAAGGGATCCGAAATATCTGTTCTCAGATTCCACAGAAATAAGGCTAGCAAAGATATCCACGAAATACTGATGTAACTCTGTGAGATGAATTAACAGAACACTAAGCAGTTTCTCAGAAAGCTTCTTTCCAGATTTCCTCTGAGGATATTTCCTTTTTCACCACAGCCCTCTATGGGCTTCCAAATATCACTTTGCCAATTCCACAAGAACTGTCTTAGCGAAAGGCTTCTTGAGGGGAAAGCTGTAACTCTGTGAGTTGATTTCACAGAATACAAATAAGTTTCTCAGAAAGCTTCTTTCTCTTTGTTATCGGAGGATATTTCCTTTGGCCCTATAGTCTTCAAAGGGATCCGAAATATCTGTTCTCAGATTCCACAGAAATAAGGCTAGCAAAGAGATCTACGAAATACAGATGTAACGCTGTGAGATGAATTAACAGAACACTAAGCAGTTTCTCAGAAAGCTTCTTTCCAGATTTCCTCTGAGGATATTTCCTTTTTCACCATAGCCCTCTATGGGCTTCCAAATATCACTTTGCCAATTCCACAAGAACTGTCTTAGCGAAAGGCTTCTTGAGGGGAAAGCTGTAACTCTGTGAGATGATTTCAAAGAACCCAAAGAAGTTTCTCAAAAAGCTTCTTTCTCTTTGTTATCGGAGGATACTTCCTTTGTGCCTATAGTCTTCAAAGGAATCCGAAATATCTGTTCTCAGATTCCACAGAAATAAGACTAGCAAAGAGATCCACGAAATACAGATGTAACTCTGTGAGATGAATTAACAGAACACTAAGCAGTTTCTCAGAAAGCTTCTTTCCAGATTTCCTCTGAGGACATTTCCTTTTTCACCATAGCCCTCTAGGGGCTTCCAAATATCACTTTGCCAATTCCACAAGAACTGTCTTAGCGAAAGGCTTCTTGAGGGGAAATCTGTAACTCTGTGAGATGATTTCACAGAACCCAAACAAGTTTCTCAAAAAGCTTCTTTCTCTTCGTTATCGGAGGATTTTTCCTTTGGCCCTATAGTCTTCAAAGGGATCCGAAATATCTGTTCTCAGATTCCACAGAAATAAGGCTAGCAAAGATATCCACGAACTACAGATGTAACTCTGTGAGATGAATTAACAGAACAGTAAGCAGTTTCTCAGAAAGCTTCTTTCCAGATTTCATCTGAGGATATTTCCTTTTTCACCATAGCCCTCTATGGGCTTCCAAATATCACTTTGCCAGTTACACAAGAACAGTCTTAGCGAAAGGCTTCTTGAGGGGAAAGCTGTAACTCTGTGAGTTGATTTCACAGAACACAAAGAAGTTCCTCAGAAAGCTTCTTTCTTTTTGTTATCGGAGGATATTTCCTTTGGCCCTATAGTCTTCAAAGGGATCCGAAATATCTGTTCACAGATTCTACAGAAATAAGGCTAGCAAAGAGATCCACGAAATACAGATGTAACTCTGTGAGATGAATTAACAGAACACTAAGCAGTTTCTCAGAAAGCTTCTTTCCTGATTTCCTCTGAGGATATTTCCTTTTTCACCATGGCCCTCTATGGGCTTCCAAATATCACTTTGCCAATTCCACAAGAACTGTCTTAGCGAAAGGCTTCTTGAGGGGAAAGCTGTAACTCTCTGAGATGATTTCAAAGAACACAAAGAAGTTTCTCAAAGAGCTTCTTTCTCTTCCTTATCGGAGGATATTTCCTTTGGCCCTATAGTCTTCAAAGGGATCCGAAATATCTGTTCTCAGATTCCACAGAAATAAGGCTAGCAAAGAGATCCACGAAATACAGATGTAACTCTGTGAGATGAATTAACAGAACACTAAGCAGTTTCTCAGAAAGCTTCTTTCGAGATTTCATCTGAGGATATTTCCTTTTTCACCATAGCCCTCTATGGGCTTCCAAATATCACTTGGCCAATTCCACAAGAACTGTCTTAGCGAAAGGCTTCTTGAGGGGAAAGCTGTAACTCTGTGAGATGATTTCACAGAACACAAAGAAGTTTCTCAGAAAGCTTCTTTCTCTTTGTTATCGGAGGATATTTCCTTTGGCCCTATAGTCTTCAAAGGGATCCGAAATATCTGTTCTCAGATTCCACAGAAATAAGGCTAGCAAAGAGATCCACGAACTACAGATGTAACTCTGTGAGATGAATTAACAGAACACTAAGCAGTTTCTCAGAAAGCTTCTTTCCAGATTTCCTCTGAGGATATTTCCTTTTTCACCATAGCCCTCTATGGGCTTCCAAATATCACTTTGCCAGTTACACAAGAACAGTCTTAGCGAAAGGCTTCTTGAGGGGAAAGCTGTAACTCTGTGAGTTGATTTCACAGAACACAAAGAAGTTTCTCAGAAAGCTTCTTTCTCTTTGTTATCGGAGGATATTTCCTTTGGCCCTATAGTCTTCAAAGGGATCCGAAATATCTGTTCTCAGATTCCACAGAAATAAAGCTAGCAAAGAGATCCACGAAATACAGATGTAACTCTGTGAGATGAATTAACAGAACACTAAGCAGTTTCTCAGAAAGCTTCTTTCCACATTTCATCTGAGGATATTTCCTTTTTCACCATGGCCCTCTATGGGCTTCCAAATATCACTTTGCCAATTCCACAAGAACTGTCTTAGCGAAAGGCTTCTTGAGGGGAAAGCTGTAACTCTCTGAGATGATTTCACAGAACACAAAGAAGTTTTTCAGAAAGCTTCTTTCTCTTTGTTATCGGAGGATTTTTCCTTTGGCCCTATAGTCTTCAAAGGGATCCGAAATATCTGTTCTCAGATTCCACAGAAATAAGGCTAGCAAAGAGATCCACGAAATACAGATGTAACTCTGTGAGATGAATTAACAGAACACTAAGCAGTTTCTCAGAAAGCTTCTTTCGAGATTTCATCTGAGGATATTTCTTTTTCCACCATAGCCCTCTATGGGCTTCCAAATATCACTTTGCCAATTCCACAAGAACTGTCTTAGCGAAAGGCTTCTTGAGGGGAAAGCTGTAACTCTGTGAGTTGATTTCACAGAACACAAAGAAGTTTCTCAGAAAGCTTCTTTCTCTTTGTTATCGGAGGATATTTCCTTTGGCCCTATAGTCGTCAAAGGGATCCGAAATATCTGTTCTCAGATTCCACAGAAATAAGGCTAGCAAAGAGATCAACGAAATACAGATGTAACTCTGTGAGATGAATTAACAGAACACTAAGCATTTTCTCAGAAAGCTTCTTTCCAGATTTCCTCTGAGGATATTTCCTTTTTCACCATAGCCCTCTAGGGGTTCCAAATATCACTTTGCCAATTCCTCAAGAACTGTCTTAGCGAAAGGCTTCTTGAGGGGAAAGCTGTAACTCTGTGAGTTGATTTCACAGAACACAAAGAAGTTTCTCAGAAAGCTTCTTTCTCTTTGTTATCGGAGGATATTTCCTTTGGCCCTATAGTCTTCAAAGGGATCCGAAATATCTGTTCTCAGATTCCACAGAAATAAGGCTAGCAAAGAGATCCACGAAATACAGATGTAATTCTGTGAGATGAATTAACAGAACTCTAAGCATTTTCTCAGAAAGCTTCTTTCCAGATTTCCTCTGAGGATATTTCCTTTTTCACCATAGCCCTCTATGGGCTTCCAAATATCACTTTGCCAATTCTCAATAACTGTCTTAGCGAAAGGCTTCTTGAGGGGAAAGTTGTAACTCTATGAGATGATTTCAAAGAACACAAAGAAGTTTCTCAAAGAGCTTCTTTCTCTTTGTTATCGGAGGATATTTCCTTTGGCCCTATAGTCTTCAAAGGGATCCGAAATATCTGTTCTCAGATTCCACAGAAATAAGGCTAGCAAAGAGATCCACGAAATACAGATGTAACTCTGTGAGATGAATTAACAGAACACTAAGCAGTTTCTCAGAAAGCTTCTTTCCAGATTTCCTCTGAGGATATTTCCTTTTTCACCATAGCCCTCTATGGGCTTCCAAATATCACTTTGCCAATTCCACAAGAACTGTCTTAGCGAAAGGCTTCTTGAGGGGAAAGCTGTAACTCTGTGAGTTGATTTCACAGAACACAAAGAAGTTTCTCAAAAAGCTTCTTTCTCTTTGTTATCGGAGGATATTTCCTTTGGCCCTATAGTCTTCAAAGGGATACGAAATATCTGTTCTCAGATTCCACAGAAATAAGGCTAGCAAAGAGATCCACGAAATACAGATGTAACTCTGTGAGATGAATTAACAGAACACTAAGCAGTTTCTCAGAAAGCTTCTTTCCAGATTTCCTCTGAGGATATTTCCTTTTTCACCATAGCCCTCTAAGGGCTTCCAAATATCACTTTGCCAATTCCACAAGAACTGTCTTAGCGAAAGGCTTCTTGAGGGGAAAGCTGTAACTCTGTGAGATGATTTCAAAGAACACAAAGAAGTTTCTCAGAAAGCTTCTTTCTCTTTGTTATCGGAGGATATTTCCTTTTGCCCTATAGTCTTCAAAGGGATCCGAAATATCTGTTCTCAGATTCCACAGAAATAAGGCTAGCAAAGAGATCCACGAAATACAGATGTAACTCTGTGAGATGAATTAACAGAACACTAAGCAGTTTCTCAGAAAGCTTCTTTCCAGATTTCCTCTGAGGATATTTCCTTTTTCACCACAGCCCTCTATGGGCTTCCAAATATCACTTTGCCAATTCCACAAGAACTGTCTTAGCGAAAGGCTTCTTGAGGGGAAAGCTGTAACTCTGTGAGATGATTTCAAGGAACACAAAGAAGTTTCTCAAAGAGCTTCTTTCTCTATGTTATCGGAGGATATTTCCTTTGGCCCTATAGTCTTCAAAGGGATCCGAAATATCTGTTCTCAGATTCCACAGAAATAAGGCTAGCAAAGAGATCCACGAAATACAGATGTAACTCTGTGAGATGAATTAACAGAACACTAAGCAGTTTCTCAGAAAGCTTCTTTCCAGATTTCCTCTGAGGATATTTCCTTTTTCACCATAGCCCTCTATGGGCTTCCAAATATCACTTTGCCATTTCCACAAGAACTGTCTTAGCGAAAGGCTTCTTGAGGGGAAAGCTGTAACTCTGTGAGATGATTTCAAAGAACACAAAGAAGTTTCTCAGAAAGCTTCTTTCTCTTTCTTATCGGAGGATATTTCCTTTGGCCATATGGTCTTCAAAGTGATCCGAAATATCTGTTCTCAGATTCCACAGAAATAAGGCTAGCAAAGAGATCAACGAAATACAGATGTAACTCTGTGAGATGAATTAACAGAACACTAAGCAGTTTCTCAGAAAGCTTCTTTCCAGATTTCCTCTGAGGATATTTCTTTTTCCACCATAGCCCTCTATGGGCTTCCAAATATCACTTTGCCAATTCCACAAGAACTGTCTTAGCGAAAGGCTTCTTGAGGGGAAAGCTGTAACTCTGTGAGTTGATTTCACAGAACACAAAGAAGTTTCTCAGAAAGCTTCTTTCTCTTTGTTATCGGAGGATATTTCCTTTGGCCCTATAGTCGTCAAAGGGATCCGAAATATCTGTTCTCAGATTCCACAGAAATAATGCTAGCAAAGAGATCCACGAAATACAGATGTAACTCTGTGAGATGAATTAACAGAACACTAAGCAGTTTCTCAGAAAGCTTCTTTCCAGATTTCCTCTGAGGATATTTCCTTTTTCACCATAGCCCTCTATGGGCTTCCAAATATCACATGTCCAATTCCAAAAGAACTCTCTTAGCGAAAGGCTTCTTGAGGGGAAAGCTTTAACTCTCTGAGATGATTTCACAGAACACAAAGAAGTTTCTCAGAAAGCTTCTTTCTCTTCGTTATCGGAGGATTTTTCCTTTGGCCCTATAGTCTTCAAAGGGATCCGAAATATCTGTTCTCAGATTCCACAGAAATAAGGCTAGCAAAGATATCCACGAACTACAGATGTAACTCTGTGAGATGAATTAACAGAACAGTAAGCAGTTTCTCAGAAAGCTTCTTTCCAGATTTCATCTGAGGATATTTCCTTTTTCACCATAGCCCTCTATGGGCTTCCAAATATCACTTTGCCAGTTACACAAGAACAGTCTTAGCGAAAGGCTTCTTGAGGGAAAAGCTGTAACTCTGTGAGTTGATTTCACAGAACACAAAGAAGTTCCTCAGAAAGCTTCTTTCTCTTTGTTATCGGAGGATATTTCCTTTGGCCCTATAGTCTTCAAAGGGATCCGAAATATCTGTTCACAGATTCTACAGAAATAAGGCTGGCAAAGAGATCCACGAAATACAGATGTAACTCTGTGAGATGAATTAACAGAACACTAAGCAGTTTCTCAGAAAGCTTCTTTCCAGATTTCCTCTGAGGATATTTCCTTTTTCACCATGGCCCTCTATGGGCTTCCAAATATCACTTTGCCAATTCCACAAGAACTGTCTTAGCGAAAGGCTTCTTGAGGGGAAAGCTGTAACTCTCTGAGATGATTTCAAAGAACACAAAGAAGTTTCTCAAAGAGCTTCTTTCTCTTCCTTATCGGAGGATATTTCCTTTGGCCCTATAGTCTTCAAAGGGATCTGAAATATCTGTTCTCAGATTCCACAGAAATAAGGCTAGCAAAGAGATCCACGAAATACAGATGTAACTCTGTGAGATGAATTAACAGAACACTAAGCAGTTTCTCAGAAAGCTTCTTTCGAGATTTCATCTGAGGATATTTCCTTTTTCACCATAGCCCTCTATGGGCTTCCAAATATCACTTGGCCAATTCCACAAGAACTGTCTTAGCGAAAGGCTTCTTGAGGGGAAAGCTGTAACTCTGTGAGATGATTTCACAGAACACAAAGAAGTTTCTCAGAAAGCTTCTTTCTCTTTGTTATCGGAGGATATTTCCTTTGGCCCTATAGTCTTCAAAGGGATCCGAAATATCTGTTCTCAGATTCCACAGAAATAAGGCTAGCAAAGAGATCCACGAACTACAGATGTAACTCTGTGAGATGAATTAACAGAACACTAAGCAGTTTCTCAGAAAGCTTCTTTCCAGATTTCCTCTGAGGATATTTCCTTTTTCACCATAGCCCTCTATGGGCTTCCAAATATCACTTTGCCAGTTACACAAGAACAGTCTTAGCGAAAGGCTTCTTGAGGGGAAAGCTGTAACTCTGTGAGTTGATTTCACAGAACACAAAGAAGTTTCTCAGAAAGCTTCTTTCTCTTTGTTATCGGAGGATATTTCCTTTGGCCCTATAGTCGTCAAAGGGATCCGAAATATCTGTTCTCAGATTCCACAGAAATAAGGCTAGCAAAGAGATCCACGAAATACAGATGTAACTCTGTGAGATGAATTAACAGAACACTAAGCAGTTTCTCAGAAAGCTTCTTTCCAGATTTCCTCTGAGGATATTTCCTTTTTCACCATAGCCCTCTATGGGCTTCCAAATATCACATGTCCAATTCCAAAAGAACTCTCTTAGCGAAAGGCTTCTTGAGGGGAAAGCTTTAACTCTCTGAGATGATTTCACAGAACACAAAGAAGTTTCTCAGAAAGCTTCTTTCTCTTCGTTATCGGAGGATTTTTCCTTTGGCCCTATAGTCTTCAAAGGGATCCGAAATATCTGTTCTCAGATTCCACAGAAATAAGGCTAGCAAAGATATCCACGAACTACAGATGTAACTCTGTGAGATGAATTAACAGAACAGTAAGCAGTTTCTCAGAAAGCTTCTTTCCAGATTTCATCTGAGGATATTTCCTTTTTCACCATAGCCCTCTATGGGCTTCCAAATATCACTTTGCCAGTTACACAAGAACAGTCTTAGCGAAAGGCTTCTTGAGGGAAAAGCTGTAACTCTGTGAGTTGATTTCACAGAACACAAAGAAGTTCCTCAGAAAGCTTCTTTCTCTTTGTTATCGGAGGATATTTCCTTTGGCCCTATAGTCTTCAAAGGGATCCGAAATATCTGTTCACAGATTCTACAGAAATAAGGCTAGCAAAGAGATCCACGAAATACAGATGTAACTCTGTGAGATGAATTAACAGAACACTAAGCAGTTTCCCAGAAAGTTTCTTTCCAGATTTCCTCTGAGGATATTTCCTTTTTCACCATAGCCCTCTATGGGCTTCCAAATATCACTTTGCCAATTCCACAAGAACTGTCTTAGCGAAAGGCTTCTTGAGGGGAAAGCTGTAACTCTCTGAGATGATTTCAAAGAACACAAAGAAGTTTCTCAAAGAGCTTCTTTCTCTTCCTTATCGGAGGATATTTCCTTTGGCCCTATAGTCTTCAAAGGGATCCGAAATATCTGTTCTCAGATTCCACAGGAATAAGGCTACCAAAGAGATCCACGAAATACAGATGTAACTCTGTGAGATGAATTAACAGAACACTAAGCAGTTTCTCAGAAAGCTTCTTTCGAGATTTCATCTGAGGATATTTCCTTTTTCACCATAGCCCTCTATGGGCTTCCAAATATCACTTGGCCAATTCCACAAGAACTGTCTTAGCGAAAGGCTTCTTGAGGGGAAAGCTGTAACTCTGTGAGATGATTTCACAGAACACAAAGAAGTTTCTCAGAAAGCTTCTTTCTCTTTGTTATCGGAGGATATTTCCTTTGGCCCTATAGTCTTCAAAGGGATCCGAAATATCTGTTCTCAGATTCCACAGAAATAAGGCTAGCAAAGAGATCCACGAACTACAGATGTAACTCTGTGAGATGAATTAACAGAACACTAAGCAGTTTCTCAGAAAGCTTCTTTCCAGATTTCCTCTGAGGATATTTCCTTTTTCACCATAGCCCTCTATGGGCTTCCAAATATCACTTTGCCAGTTACACAAGAACAGTCTTAGCGAAAGGCTTCTTGAGGGGAAAGCTGTAACTCTGTGAGTTGATTTCACAGAACACAAAGAAGTTTTTCAGAAAGCTTCTTTCTCTTTGTTATCGGAGGATTTTTCCTTTGGCCCTATAGTCTTCAAAGGGATCCGAAATATCTGTTCTCAGATTCCACAGAAATAAGGCTAGCAAAGAGATCCACGAAATACAGATGTAACTCTGTGAGATGAATTAACAGAACACTAAGCAGTTTCTCAGAAAGCTTCTTTCCAGATTTCATCTGAGGATATTTCCTTTTTCACCATAGCCCTCTATGGGCTTCCAAATATCACTTGGCCAATTCCACAAGAACTGTCTTAGCGAAAGGCTTCTTGAGGGGAAAGCTGTAACTCTGTGAGTTGATTTCACAGAACACAAAGAAGTTTCTCAGAAAGCTTCTTTCTCTTTGTTATCGGAGGATATTTCCTTTGGCCCTATAGTCGTCAAAGGGATCCGAAATATCTGTTCTCAGATTCCACAGAAATAAGGCTAGCAAAGAGATCAACGAAATACAGATGTAACTCTGTGAGATGAATTAACAGAACACTAAGCAGTTTCTCAGAAAGCTTCTTTCCAGATTTCCTCTGAGGATATTTCCTTTTTCACCATAGCCCTCTATGGGCTTCCAAATATCACTTTGCCAATTCCTCAAGAACTGTCTTAGCGAAAGGCTTCTTGAGGGGAAAGCTGTAACTCTGTGAGTTGATTTCACAGAACACAAAGAAGTTTCTCAGAAAGCTTCTTTCTCTTTGTTATCGGAGGATATTTCCTTTGGCCCTATAGTCTTCAAAGGGATCCGAAATATCTGTTCTCAGATTCCACAGAAATAAGGCTAGCAAAGAGATCCACGAAATACAGATGTAATTCTGTGAGATGAATTAACAGAACTCTAAGCATTTTCTCAGAAAGCTTCTTTCCAGATTTCCTCTGAGGATATTTCCTTTTTCACCATAGCCCTCTATGGGCTTCCAAATATCACTTTGCCAATTCCACAATAACTGTCTTAGCGAAAGGCTTCTTGAGGGGAAAGTTGTAACTCTATGAGATGATTTCAAAGAACACAAAGAAGTTTCTCAAAGAGCTTCTTTCTCTTTGTTATCGGAGGATATTTCCTTTGGCCCTATAGTCTTCAAAGGGATCCGAAATATCTGTTCTCAGATTCCACAGAAATAAGGCTAGCAAAGAGATCCACGAAATACAGATGTAACTCTGTGAGATGAATTAACAGAACACTAAGCAGTTTCTCAGAAAACTTCTTTCCAGATTTCCTCTGAGGATATTTCCTTTTTCACCATAGCCCTCTATGGGCTTCCAAATATCACTTTGCCAATTCCACAAGAACTGTCTTAGCGAAAGGCTTCTTGAGGGGAAAGCTGTAACTCTGTGAGTTGATTTCACAGAACACAAAGAAGTTTCTCAAAAAGCTTCTTTCTCTTTGTTATCGGAGGATATTTCCTTTGGCCCTATAGTCTTCAAAGGGATACGAAATATCTGTTCTCAGATTCCACAGAAATAAGGCTAGCAAAGAGATCCACGAAATACAGATGTAACTCTGTGAGATGAATTAACAGAACACTAAGCAGTTTCTCAGAAAGCTTCTTTCCAGATTTCCTCTGAGGATATTTCCTTTTTCACCATAGCCCTCTAAGGGCTTCCAAATATCACTTTGCCAATTCCACAAGAACTGTCTTAGCGAAAGGCTTCTTGAGGGGAAAGCTGTAACTCTGTGAGATGATTTCAAGGAACACAAAGAAGTTTCTCAAAGAGCTTCTTTCTCTATGTTATCGGAGGATATTTCCTTTGGCCCTATAGTCTTCAAAGGGATCCGAAATATCTGTTCTCAGATTCCACAGAAATAAGGCTAGCAAAGAGATCCACGAAATACAGATGTAACTCTGTGAGATGAATTAACAGAACACTAAGCAGTTTCTCAGAAAGCTTCTTTCCAGATTTCCTCTGAGGATATTTCCTTTTTCACCATAGCCCTCTATGGGCTTCCAAATATCACTTTGCCAATTCCACAATATCTGTCATACCGAAAGGCTTCTTGATGGGAAAGCTGTAACTCTGTGAGTTGATTTCACAGAACACAAAGAAGTTTCTCAGACAGCTTCTTTCTCTTTGTTATCGGAGGATATTTCCTTTGGCCCTATAGTCTTCAAAGGGATCCGAAATATCTGTTCTCAGATTCCACAGAAATAAGGCTAGCAAAGAGATCCACGAAATACAGATGTAACTCTGTGAGATGAATTAACAGAACACTAAGCAGTTTCTCAGAAAGCTTCTTTCCAGATTTCCTCTGAGGATATTTCCTTTTTCACCATAGCCCTCTATGGGCTTCCAAATATCACTTTGCCAATTCCACAATAACTGTCATAGCGAAAGGCTTCTTGATGGGAAAGCTGTAACTCTGTGAGTTGATTTCACAGAACACAAAGAAGTTTCTCAGAAAGCTTCTTTCTCTTTGTTATCGGAGGATATTTCCTTTGGCCCTATAGTCTTCAAAGGGATCCGAAATATCTGTTCTCAGATTCCACAGAAATAAGGCTAGCAAAGAGATCCACGAAATACAGATGTAACTCTGTGAGATGAATTAACAGAACACTAAGCAGTTTCTCAGAAAGCTTCTTTCCAGATTTCCTCTGAGGATATTTCCTTTTTCACCATAGCCCTCTATGGGCTTCCAAATATCACTTTGCCAATTCCACAAGAACTGTCTTAGCGAAAGGCTTCTTGAGGGGAAAGCTGTAACTCTGTGAGATGATTTCAAAGAACACAAAGAAGTTTCTCAGAAAGCTTCTTTCTCTTTCTTATCGGAGGATATTTCCTTTGGCCATATGGTCTTCAAAGTGATCCGAAATATCTGTTCTCAGATTCCACAGAAATAAGGCTAGCAAAGAGATCAACGAAATACAGATGTAACTCTGTGAGATGAATTAACAGAACACTAAGCAGTTTCTCAGAAAGCTTCTTTCCAGATTTCCTCTGAGGATATTTCTTTTTCCACCATAGCCCTCTATGGGCTTCCAAATATCACTTTGCCAATTCCACAAGAACTGTCTTAGCGAAAGGCTTCTTGAGGGGAAAGCTGTAACTCTGTGAGTTGATTTCACAGAACACAAAGAAGTTTCTCAGAAAGCTTCTTTCTCTTTGTTATCGGAGGATATTTCCTTTGGCCCTATAGTCGTCAAAGGGATCCGAAATATCTGTTCTCAGATTCCACAGAAATAAGGCTAGCAAAGAGATCCACGAAATACAGATGTAACTCTGTGAGATGAATTAACAGAACACTAAGCATTTTCTCAGAAAGCTTCTTTCCACATTTCCTCTGAGGATATTTCCTTTTTCACCATAGCCCTCTATGGGCTTCCAAATATCACTTTGCCAATTCCACAAGAACTGTCTTAGCGAAAGGCTTCTTGAGGGGAAAGCTGTAACTCTGTGAGTTGATTTCACAGAACACAAAGAAGTTTCTCAGAAAGCTTCTTTCTCTTTGTTATCGGAGGATATTTCCTTTGGCACTATAAACTTCGAAGGGATCCGAAATATCCGTTCTCAGATTCCACAGAAATAAGGCTAGCAAAGAGATCCACGAAATACAGATGTAACTCTGTGAGATGAATTAACAGAACACTAAGTATTTTCTCAGAAAGCTTCTTTCCAGATTTCCTCTGAGGATATTTCCTTTTTCACCGTAGCCCTCTATGGGCTTCCAAATATCACTTTGCCAATTCCACAAGAACTGTCTTAGCGAAAGGCTTCTTGAGGGGAAAGCTGTAACTCTGTGAGTTGATTTCACAGAACACAAAGAAGTTTCTCAAAAAGCTTCTTTCTCTTTGTTATCGGAGGATATTTCCTTTGGCCCTATAGTCTTCAAAGGGATACGAAATATCTGTTCTCAGATTCCACAGAAATAAGGCTAGCAAAGAGATCCACGAAATACAGATGTAACTCTGTGAGATGAATTAACAGAACACTAAGCAGTTTCTCAGAAAGCTTCTTTCCAGATTTCCTCTGAGGATATTTCCTTTTTCACCATAGCCCTCTAAGGGCTTCCAAATATCACTTTGCCAATTCCACAAGAACTGTCTTAGCGAAAGGCTTCTTGAGGGGAAAGCTGTAACTCTGTGAGATGATTTCAAGGAACACAAAGAAGTTTCTCAAAGAGCTTCTTTCTCTATGTTATCGGAGGATATTTCCTTTGGCCCTATAGTCTTCAAAGGGATCCGAAATATCTGTTCTCAGATTCCACAGAAATAAGGCTAGCAAAGAGATCCACGAAATACAGATGTAACTCTGTGAGATGAATTAACAGAACACTAAGCAGTTTCTCAGAAAGCTTCTTTCCAGATTTCCTCTGAGGATATTTCCTTTTTCACCATAGCCCTCTATGGGCTTCCAAATATCACTTTGCCAATTCCACAATATCTGTCATACCGAAAGGCTTCTTGATGGGAAAGCTGTAACTCTGTGAGTTGATTTCACAGAACACAAAGAAGTTTCTCAGACAGCTTCTTTCTCTTTGTTATCGGAGGATATTTCCTTTGGCCCTATAGTCTTCAAAGGGATCCGAAATATCTGTTCTCAGATTCCACAGAAATAAGGCTAGCAAAGAGATCCACGAAATACAGATGTAACTCTGTGAGATGAATTAACAGAACACTAAGCAGTTTCTCAGAAAGCTTCTTTCCAGATTTCCTCTGAGGAAATTTCCTTTTTCACCATAGCCCTCTATGGGCTTCCAAATATCACTTTGCCAATTCCACAATAACTGTCATAGCGAAAGGCTTCTTGATGGGAAAGCTGTAACTCTGTGAGTTGATTTCACAGAACACAAAGAAGTTTCTCAGAAAGCTTCTTTCTCTTTGTTATCGGAGGATATTTCCTTTGGCCCTATAGTCTTCAAAGGGATCCGAAATATCTGTTCTCAGATTCCACAGAAATAAGGCTAGCAAAGAGATCCACGAAATACAGATGTAACTCTGTGAGATGAATTAACAGAACACTAAGCAGTTTCTCAGAAAGCTTCTTTCCAGATTTCCTCTGAGGATATTTCCTTTTTCACCATAGCCCTCTATGGGCTTCCAAATATCACTTTGCCAATTCCACAAGAACTGTCTTAGCGAAAGGCTTCTTGAGGGGAAAGCTGTAACTCTGTGAGATGATTTCAAAGAACACAAAGAAGTTTCTCAGAAAGCTTCTTTCTCTTTCTTATCGGAGGATATTTCCTTTGGCCATATGGTCTTCAAAGTGATCCGAAATATCTGTTCTCAGATTCCACAGAAATAAGGCTAGCAAAGAGATCAACGAAATACAGATGTAACTCTGTGAGATGAATTAACAGAACACTAAGCAGTTTCTCAGAAAGCTTCTTTCCAGATTTCCTCTGAGGATATTTCTTTTTCCACCATAGCCCTCTATGGGCTTCCAAATATCACTTTGCCAATTCCACAAGAACTGTCTTAGCGAAAGGCTTCTTGAGGGGAAAGCTGTAACTCTGTGAGTTGATTTCACAGAACACAAAGAAGTTTCTCAGAAAGCTTCATTCTCTTTGTTATCGGAGGATATTTCCTTTGGCCCTATAGTCGTCAAAGGGATCCGAAATATCTGTTCTCAGATTCCACAGAAATAAGGCTAGCAAAGAGATCCACGAAATACAGATGTAACTCTGTGAGATGAATTAACAGAACACTAAGCATTTTCTCAGAAAGCTTCTTTCCACATTTCCTCTGAGGATATTTCCTTTTTCACCATAGCCCTCTATGGGCTTCCAAATATCACTTTGCCAATTCCACAAGAACTGTCTTAGCGAAAGGCTTCTTGAGGGGAAAGCTGTAACTCTGTGAGTTGATTTCACAGAACACAAAGAAGTTTCTCAGAAAGCTTCTTTCTCTTTGTTATCGGAGGATATTTCCTTTGGCACTATAAACTTCGAAGGGATCCGAAATATCCGTTCTCAGATTCCACAGAAATAAGGCTAGCAAAGAGATCCACGAAATACAGATGTAACTCTGTGAGATGAATTAACAGAACACTAAGTATTTTCTCAGAAAGCTTCTTTCCAGATTTCCTCTGAGGATATTTCCTTTTTCACCGTAGCCCTCTATGGGCTTCCAAATATCACTTTGCCAATTCCACAAGAACTGTCTTAGCGAAAGGCTTCTTGAGGGGAAAGCTGTAACTCTGTGAGATGATTTCAAAGAACACAAAGAAGTTTCTCAAAGAGCTTCTTTCTCTTTCTTATCGGAGGATATTTCCTTTGGCCCTATAGTCTTCAAAGGGATCCGAAATATCCGTTCTCAGATTCCACAGAAATAAGGCTAGCAAAGAGATCCACGAAATACAGATGTAACTCTGTGAGATGAATTAACAGAACACTAAGCAGTTTCTCAGAAAGCTTCTTTCCAAATTTCCTCTGTGGATATTTCCTTTTTCACCATAGCCCTCTATGGGCTTCCAAATATCACTTTGCCAATTCCACAAGAACTGTCTTAGCGAAAGGCTTCTTGAGGGGAAAGCTGTAACTCTGTGAGTTGATTTCACAGAATACAAATAAGTTTCTCAGAAAGCTTCTTTCTCTTTGTTATCGGAGGATATTTCCTTTGGCCCTATAGTCTTCAAAGGGATCCGAAATATCTGTTCTCAGATTCCACAGAAATAAGGCTAGCAAAGAGATCCACGAAATACAGATGTAACTCTGTGAGATGAATTAACAGAACACTAAGCAGTTTCTCAGAAAGCTTCTTTCCAGATTTCCTCTGAGGATATTTCCTTTTTCACCATAGCCCTCTATGGGCTTCCAAATATCACTTTGCCAATTCCACAAGAACTGTCTTAGCGAAAGGCTTCTTGAGGGGAAAGCTGTAACTCTGTGAGATGATTTCACAGAACCCAAAGAAGTTTCTCAAAAAGCTTCTTTCTCTTTGTTATCGGAGGATACTTCCTTTGTGCCTATAGTCTTCAAAGGGATCCGAAATATCTGTTCTCAGATTCCACAGAAATAAGACTAGCAAAGAGATCCACGAAATACAGATGTAACTCTGTGAGATGAATTAACAGAACACTAAGCAGTTTCTCAGAAAGCTTCTTTCCAGATTTCCTCTGAGGATATTTCCTTTTTCACCATAGCCCTCTAGGGGCTTCCAAATATCACTTTGCCAATTCCACAAGAACTGTCTTAGCGAAAGGCTTCTTGAGGGGAAATCTGTAACTCTGTGAGATGATTTCACAGAACCCAAACAAGTTTCTCAAAAAGCTTCTTTCTCTTTGTTATCGGAGGATATTTCCTTTGTGCCTATAGTTTTCAAAGGGATCCGAAATATCTGTTCTCAGATTCCACAGAAATAAGGCTAGCAAAGAGATCCACGAAATACAGATGTAACTCTGTGAGATGAATTAACAGAACACTAAGCAGTTTCTCAGAAAGCTTCTTTCCAGATTTCCTCTGAGGATATTTCCTTTTTCACCATCACCCTCTATGTGCTTCCAAATATCACTCTGCCAATTCCACAAGAACTGTCTTAGCGAAACGCTTCTTGAGGGGAAAGCTGTAACTCTGTGAGTTGATTTCACAGAACACTAAGAAGTTTCTCAGAAAGCTTCTTTCTCTTTGTTATCGGAAGATATTTCCTTTGGCCCTATAATCTTCAAAGGGATCCGAAATATCTGTTCTCAGATTCCACAGAAATAAGGCTAGCAAAGAGATCCACGAAATACAGATGTAACTCTGTGAGATGAATTAACAGAACACTAAGCATTTTCTCAGAAAGCTTCTTTCCAGATTTCCTCTGAGGATATTTCCTTTTTCACCATAGCCCTCTATGGGCTTCCTAATATCACTTTGGCAATTCCACAAGAACTGTCTTAGCGAAAGGCTTCTTGATGGGAAAGCTGTAACTCTGTGAGTTGATTTCACAGAACACAAAGGAGTTTCTCACAAAGCTTCTTTCTCTTTGTTATCGGAGGATATTTCCTTTGACCCTATAGTCTTCAAAGGGATCCGAAATATCTGTTCTCAGATTCCACAGAAATAAGGCTAGCAAAGAGATCCACGAAATACAGATGTAACGCTGTGAGATGAATTAACAGAACAGTAAGCAGTTTCTCAGAAACTTCTTTCCAGAATTCATCTGAGGATATTTCCTTTTTCACCATAGCCCTCTATGGGCTTCCAAATATCACTTGGCCAATTCCACAAGAACTGTCTTAGCGAAAGGCTTCTTGAGGGGAAAGCTGTAACTCTGTGAGATGATTTCACAGAACACAAAGAAGTTTCTCAGAAAGCTTCTTTCTCTTTTTTATCGGAGGATATTTCCTTTGGCCCTATAGTCTTCAAAGGGATCCGAAATATCTGTTCTCAGATTCCACAGAAATAAGGCTAGCAAAGAGATCCACGAAATACAGATGTAACTCTGTGAGATGAATTAAGAGAACACTAAGCAGTTTCTCAGAAACTTCTTTCGAGATTTCATCTGAGGATATTTCCTTTTTCACCATGGCCCTCTATGGGCTTCCAAATATCACATGTCCAATTCCAAAAGAACTCTCTTAGCGAAAGGCTTCTTGAGGGGAAATCTTTAACTCTCTGAGATGATTTCACAGAACACAAAGAAGTTTCTCAGAAAGCTTCTTTCTCTTCGTTATCGGAGGATTTTTCCTTTGGCCCTATAGTCTTCAAAGGGATCCGAAATATCTGTTCTCAGATTCCACAGAAATAAGGCTAGCAAAGAGATCCACGAAATACAGATGTAACTCTGTGAGATGAATTAACAGAACACTAAGCATTTTCTCAGAAAGCTTCTTTCCAGATTTCCTCTGAGATTATTTCCTTTTTCACCATAGCCCTCTATGGGCTTCCTAATATCACTTTGCCAATTCCACAAGAACTGTCTTAGCGAAAGGCTTCTTGAGGGGAAAGCTGTAACTCTGTGAGATGATTTCACAGAACCCAAAGAAGTTTCTCAAAAAGCTTCTTTCTCTTTGTTATCGGAGGATACTTCCTTTGTGCCTATAGTCTTCAAAGGGATCCGAAATATCTGTTCTCAGATTCCACAGAAATAAGACTAGCAAAGAGATCCACGAAATACAGATGTAACTCTGTGAGATGAATTAACAGAACACTAAGCAGTTTCTCAGAAAGCTTCTTTCCAGATTTCCTCTGAGGATATTTCCTTTTTCACCATAGCCCTCTAGGGGCTTCCAAATATCACTTTGCCAATTCCACAAGAACTGTCTTAGCGAAAGGCTTCTTGAGGGGAAATCTGTAACTCTGTGAGATGATTTCACAGAACCCAAACAAGTTTCTCAAAAAGCTTCTTTCTCTTTGTTATCGGAGGATATTTCCTTTGTGCCTATAGTTTTCAAAGGGATCCGAAATATCTGTTCTCAGATTCCACAGAAATAAGGCTAGCAAAGAGATCCACGAAATACAGATGTAACTCTGTGAGATGAATTAACAGAACACTAAGCAGTTTCTCAGAAAGCTTCTTTCCAGATTTCCTCTGAGGATATTTCCTTTTTCACCATAGCCCTCTATGGGCTTCCAAATATCACTTTGCCAATTCCACAAGAACTGTCTTAGCGAAAGGCTTCTTGAGGGGAAAGCTGTAACTCTGTGAGATGATTTCAAAGAACACAAAGAAGTTTCTCAGAAAGCTTCTTTCTCTTTGTTATCGGAGGATATTTCCTTTTGCCCTATAGTCTTCAAAGGGATCCGAAATATCTGTTCTCAGATTCCACAGAAATAAGGCTAGCAAAGAGATCCACGAAATACAGATGTAACTCTGTGAGATGAATTAACAGAACACTAAGCAGTTTCTCAGAAAGCTTCTTTCCAGATTTCCTCTGAGGATATTTCCTTTTTCACCACAGCCCTCTATGGGCTTCCAAATATCACTTTGCCAATTCCACAAGAACTGTCTTAGCGAAAGGCTTCTTGAGGGGAAAGCTGTAACTCTGTGAGATGATTTCAAGGAACACAAAGAAGTTTCTCAAAGAGCTTCTTTCTCTATGTTATCGGAGGATATTTCCTTTGGCCCTATAGTCTTCAAAGGGATCCGAAATATCTGTTCTCAGATTCCACAGAAATAAGGCTAGCAAAGAGATCCACGAAATACAGATGTAACTCTGTGAGATGAATTAACAGAACACTAAGCAGTTTCTCAGAAAGCTTCTTTCCAGATTTCCTCTGAGGATATTTCCTTTTTCACCATGGCCCTCTATGGGCTTCCAAATATCACTTTGCCAATTCCACAATAACTGTCATACCGAAAGGCTTCTTGATGGGAAAGCTGTAACTCTGTGAGTTGATTTCACAGAAAACAAAGAAGTTTCTCAGACAGCTTCTTTCTCTTTGTTATCGGAGGATATTTCCTTTGGCCCTATAGTCTTCAAAGGGATCCGAAATATCTGTTCTCAGATTCCACAGAAATAAGGCTAGCAAAGAGATCCACGAAATACAGATGTAACTCTGTGAGATGAATTAACAGAACACTAAGCAGTTTCTCAGAAAGCTTCTTTCCAGATTTCCTCTGAGGATATTTCCTTTTTCACCATAGCCCTCTATGGGCTTCCAAATATCACTTTGCCAATTCCACAAGAACTGTCTTAGCGAAAGGCTTCTTGATGGGAAAGCTGTAACTCTGTGAGTTGATTTCACAGAACACAAAGAAGTTTCTCAGAAAGCTTCTTTCTCTTTGTTATCGGAGGATATTTCCTTTGGCCCTATAGTCTTCAAAGGGATCCGAAATATCTGTTCTCAGATTCCACAGAAATAAGGCTAGCAAAGAGATCCACGAAATACAGATGTAACTCTGTGAGATGAATTAACAGAACACTAAGCAGTTTCTCAGAAAGCTTCTTTCCAGATTTCCTCTGAGGATATTTCCTTTTTCACCATAGCCCTCTATGGGCTTCCAAATATCACTTTGCCAATTCCACAAGAACTGTCTTAGCGAAAGGCTTCTTGAGGGGAAAGCTGTAACTCTGTGAGATGATTTCAAAGAACACAAAGAAGTTTCTCAGAAAGCTTCTTTCTCTTTCTTATCGGAGGATATTTCCTTTGGCCATATGGTCTTCAAAGTGATCCGAAATATCTGTTCTCAGATTCCACAGAAATAAGGCTAGCAAAGAGATCAACGAAATACAGATGTAACTCTGTGAGATGAATTAACAGAACACTAAGCAGTTTCTCAGAAAGCTTCTTTCCAGATTTCCTCTGAGGATATTTCTTTTTCCACCGTAGCCCTCTATGGGCTTCCAAATATCACTTTGCCAATTCCACAAGAACTGTCTTAGCGAAAGGCTTCTTGAGGGGAAAGCTGTAACTCTGTGAGTTGATTTCACAGAACACAAAGAAGTTTCTCAGAAAGCTTCTTTCTCTTTGTTATCGGAGGATATTTCCTTTGGCCCTATAGTCGTCAAAGGGATCCGAAATATCTGTTCTCAGATTCCACAGAAATAAGGCTAGCAAAGAGATCCACGAAATACAGATGTAACTCTGTGACATGAATTAACAGAACACTAAGCAGTTTCTCAGAAAGCTTCTTTCCAGATTTCCTCTGAGGATATTTCCTTTTTCACCATAGCCCTCTATGGGCTTCCAAATATCACTTTGCCAATTCCACAAGAACTGTCTTAGCGAAAGGCTTCTTGAGGGGAAAGCAGTAACTCTGTGAGATGATTTCAAAGAACACAAAGAAGTTTCTCAGAAAGCTTCTTTCTCTTTGTTATCGGAGGATATTTCCTTTGGCCCTATAAACTTCAAAGGGATCCGAAATATCTGTTCTCAGATTCCACAGAAATAAGGCTAGCAAAGAGATCCACGAAATACAGATGTAACTCTGTGAGATGAATTAACAGAACACTAAGCAGTTTCTCAGAAAGCTTCTTTCCAGATTTCCTCTGAGGATATTTCCTTTTTCACCATAGCCCTCTATGGGCTTCCAAATGTCACTTTGCCAATTCCACAAGAACTGTCTTAGCGAAAGGCTTCTTGAGGGGAAAGCTGTAACTCTGTGAGTTGATTTCACAGAACACAAAGAAGTTTCTCAAAAAGCTTCTTTCTCTTTGTTATCGGAGGATATTTCCTTTGGCCCTATAGTCTTCAAAGGGATACGAAATATCTGTTCTCAGATTCCACAGAAATAAGGCTAGCAAAGAGATCCACGAAATACAGATGTAACTCTGTGAGATGAATTAACAGAACACTAAGCAGTTTCTCAGAAAGCTTCTTTCCAGATTTCCTCTGAGGATATTTCCTTTTTCACCATAGCCCTCTAAGGGCTTCCAAATATCACTTTGCCAATTCCACAAGAACTGTCTTAGCGAAAGGCTTCTTGAGGGGAAAGCTGTAACTCTGTGAGATGATTTCAAAGAACACAAAGAAGTTTCTCAGAAAGCTTCTTTCTCTTTGTTATCGGAGGATATTTCCTTTTGCCCTATAGTCTTCAAAGGGATCCGAAATATCTGTTCTCAGATTCCACAGAAATAAGGCTAGCAAAGAGATCCACGAAATACAGATGTAACTCTGTGAGATGAATTAACAGAACACTAAGCAGTTTCTCAGAAAGCTTCTTTCCAGATTTCCTCTGAGGATATTTCCTTTTTCACCACAGCCCTCTATGGGCTTCCAAATATCACTTTGCCAATTCCACAAGAACTGTCTTAGCGAAAGGCTTCTTGAGGGGAAAGCTGTAACTCTGTGAGATGATTTCAAGGAACACAAAGAAGTTTCTCAAAGAGCTTCTTTCTCTTTGTTATCGGAGGATATTTCCTTTGGCCCTATAGTCTTCAAAGGGATCCGAAATATCTGTTCTCAGATTCCACAGAAATAAGGCTAGCAAAGAGATCCACGAAATACAGATGTAACTCTGTGAGATGAATTAACAGAACACTAAGCAGTTTCTCAGAAAGCTTCTTTCCAGATTTCCTCTGAGGATATTTCCTTTTTCACCATAGCCCTCTATGGGCTTCCAAATATCACTTTGCCAATTCCACAATAACTGTCATACCGAAAGGCTTCTTGATGGGAAAGCTGTAACTCTGTGAGTTGATTTCACAGAACACAAAGAAGTTTCTCAGAAAGCTTCTTTCTCTTTGTTATCGGAGGATATTTCCTTTGGCCCTATAGTCTTCAAAGGGATCCGAAATATCTGTTCTCAGATTCCACAGAAATAAGGCTAGCAAAGAGATCCACGAAATACAGATGTAACTCTGTGAGATGAATTAACAGAACACTAAGCAGTTTCTCAGAAAGCTTCTTTCCAGATTTCCTCTGAGGATATTTCCTTTTTCACCATAGCCCTCTATGGGCTTCCAAATATCACTTTGCCAATTCCGCAAGAACTGTCTTAGCGAAAGGCTTCTTGAGGGGAAAGCTGTAACTCTGTGAGATGATTTCAAAGAACACAAAGAAGTTTCTCAGAAAGCTTCTTTCTCTTTGTTATCGGAGGATATTTCCTTTGGCCATATGGTCTTCAAAGTGATCCGAAATATCTGTTCTCAGATTCCACAGAAATAAGGCTAGCAAAGAGATCAACGAAATACAGATGTAACTCTGTGAGATGAATTAACAGAACACTAAGCAGGTTCTCAGAAAGCTTCTTTCCAGATTTCCTCTGAGGATATTTCTTTTTCCACCATAGCCCTCTATGGGCTTCCAAATATCACTTTGCCAATTCCACAAGAACTGTCTTAGCGAAAGGCTTCTTGAGGGGAAAGCTGTAACTCTGTGAGTTGATTTCACAGAACACAAACAAGTTTCTCAGAAAGCTTCTTTCTCTTTGTTATCGGAGGATATTTCCTTTGGCCCTATAGTCGTCAAAGGGATCCGAAATATCTGTTCTCAGATTCCACAGAAATAAGGCTAGCAAAGAGATCCACGAAATACAGATGTAACTCTGTGAGATGAATTAACAGAACACTAAGCAGTTTCTCAGAAAGCTTCTTTCCAGATTTCCTCTGAGGATATTTCCTTTTTCACCATAGCCCTCTATGGGCTTCCAAATATCACTTTGCCAATTCCACAATAACTGTCTTAGCGAAAGGCTTCTTGAGGGGAAAGCTGTAACTCTGTGAGATGATTTCAAAGAACACAAAGAAGTTTCTCAGAAAGCTTCTTTCTCTTTGTTATCGGAGGATATTTCCTTTGGCCCTATAAACTTCAAAGGGATCCGAAATATCTGTTCTCAGATTCCACAGAAATAAGGCTAGCAAAGAGATCCACGAAATACAGATGTAACTCTGTGAGATGAATTAACAGAACACTAAGCATTTTCTCAGAAAGCTTCTTTCCAGATTTCCTCTGAGGATATTTCCTTTTTCACCATAGCCCTCTAGGGGCTTCCAAATATCACTTTGCCAATACCACAAGAACTGTCTTAGCGAAAGGCTTCTTGAGGTGAAAGCTGTAACTCTTTGAGATGATTTCAAAGAACACAAAGAAGTTTCTCAAAGAGCTTCTTTCTCTTTCTTATCGGAGGATATTTCCTTTGGCCCTATAGTCTTCAAAGGGATCCGAAATATCCGTTCTCAGATTCCACAGAAATAAGGCTAGCAAAGAGATCCACGAAATACAGATGTAACTCTGTGAGATGAATTAACAGAACACTAAGCATTTTCTCAGAAAGCTTCTTTCCAGATTTCCTCTGAGGATATTTCCTTTTTCACCATAGCCCTCTATGGGCTTCCAAATATCACTTTGCCAATTCCACAAGAACTGTCTTAGCGAAAGGCTTCTTGAGGGGAAAGCTGTAACTCTGTGAGTTGATTTCACAGAACACAAAGAAGTTTCTCAGAAAGCTTCTTTCTCTTTGTTATCGGAGGATATTTCCTTTGGCCCTATAAACTTCAAAGGGATCCGAAATATCCGTTCTCAGATCCCACAGAAATAAGGCTAGCAAAGAGATCCACGAAATACAGATGTAACTCTGTGAGATGAATTAACAGAACACTAAGTATTTTCTCAGAAAGCTTCTTTCCAGATTTCCTCTGAGGATATTTCCTTTTTCACTGTAGCCCTCTATGGGCTTCCAAATATCACTTTGCCAATTCCACAAGAACTGTCTTAGCGAAAGGCTTCTTGAGGGGAAAGCTGTAACTCTGTGAGATGATTTCAAAGAACACAAAGAAGTTTCTCAAAGAGCTTCTTTCTCTTTCTTATCGGAGGATATTTCCTTTGGCCCTATAGTCTTCAAAGGGATCCGAAATATCCGTTCTCAGATTCCACAGAAATAAGGCTAGCAAAGAGATGCACGAAATACAGATGTAACTCTGTGAGATGAATTAACAGAACACTAAGCAGTTTCTCAGAAAGCTTCTTTCCAAATTTCCTCTGAGGATATTTCCTTTTTCACCATAGCCCTCTATGGGCTTCCAAATATCACTTTGCCAATTCCACAAAACTGTCTTAGCGAAAGGCTTCTTGAGGGGAAAGCTGTAACTCTGTGAGTTGATTTCACAGAATACAAAGAAGTTTCTCAGAGAGCTTCTTTCTCGTTGTTATCGGAGGATATTTCCTTTGGCCCTATAGTCTTCAAAGGGATCCGAAATATCTGTTCTCAGATTCCACAGAAATAAGGCTAGCAAAGAGATCCACGAAATACAGATGTAACTCTGTGAGATGAATTAACAGAACACTAAGCAGTTTCTCAGAAAGCTTCTTTCCAGATTTCCTCTGAGGATATTTCCTTTTTCACCATAGCCCTCTATGGGCTTCCAAATATCACTTTGCCAATTCCACAAGAACTGTCTTAGCGAAAGGCTTCTTGAGGGGAAAGCTGTAACTCTGTGAGATGATTTCAAAGAACACAAAGAAGTTTCTCAGAAAGCTTCTTTCTCTTTGTAATCGGAGGATATTTCCTTTGGCCATATGGTCTTCAAAGTGATCCGAAATATCTGTTCTCAGATTCCACAGAAATAAGGCTAGCAAAGAGATCAACGAAATACAGATGTAACTCTGTGAGATGAATTAACAGAACACTAAGCAGTTTCTCAGAAAGCTTCTTTCCAGATTTCCTCTGAGGATATTTCTTTTTCCACCATAGCCCTCTATGGGCTTCCAAATATCACTTTGCCAATTCCACAAGAACTGTCTTAGCGAAAGGCTTCTTGAGGGGAAAGCTGTAACTCTGTGAGTTGATTTCACAGAACACAAAGAAGTTTCTCAGAAAGCTTCTTTCTCTTTGTTATCGGAGGATATTTCCTTTGGCCCTATAGTCGTCAAAGGGATCCGAAATATCTGTTCTCAGATTCCACAGAAATAAGGCTAGCAAAGAGATCCACGAAATACAGATGTAACTCTGTGAGATGAATTAACAGAACACTAAGCAGTTTCTCAGAAAGCTTCTTTCCAGATTTCCTCTGAGGATATTTCCTTTTTCACCATAGCCCTCTATGGGCTTCCAAATATCACTTTGCCAATTCCACAAGAACTGTCTTAGCGAAAGGCTTCTTGAGGGGAAAGCTGTAACTCTGTGAGATGATTTCAAAGAACACAAAGAAGTTTCTCAGAAAGCTTCTTTCTCTTTGTTATCGGAGGATATTTCCTTTGGCCCTATAAACTTCAAAGGGATCCGAAATATCTGTTCTCAGATTCCACAGAAATAAGGCTAGCAAGGAGATCCACGAAATACAGATGTAACTCTGTGAGATGAATTAACAGAACACTAAGTATTTTCTCAGAAAGCTTCTTTCCAGATTTCCTCTGAGGATATTTCCTTTTTCACCATAGCCCTCTATGGGCTTCCAAATATCACTTTGCCAATTCCACAAGAACTGTCTTAGCGAAAGGCTTCTTGAGGGGAAACCTGTAACTCTGTGAGTTGATTTCACAGAACACAAAGAAGTTTCTCAGAAAGCTTCTTTCTCTTTGTTATCGGAGGATATTTCCTTTGGCCGTATAAACTTCGAAGGGATCCGAAATATCCGTTCTCAGATTCCACAGAAATAAGGCTAGCAAAGAGATCCACGAAATACAGATGTAACTCTGTGAGATTAATTAACAGAACACTAAGTATTTTCTCAGAAAGCTTCTTTCCAGATTTCCTCTGAGGATATTTCCTTTTTCACCGTAGCCCTCTATGGGCTTCCAAATATCACTTTGCCAATTCCACAAGAACTGTCTTAGCGAAAGGCTTCTTGAGGGGAAAGCTGTAACTCTGTGAGATGATTTCAAAGAACACAAAGAAGTTTCTCAAAGAGCTTCTTTCTCTTTCTTATCGGAGGATATTTCCTTTGGCCCTATAGTCTTCAAAGGGATCCGAAATATCCGTTCTCAGATTCCACAGAAATAAGGCTAGCAAAGAGATCCACGAAATACAGATGTAACTCTGTGAGATGAATTAACAGAACACTAAGCAGTTTCTCAGAAAGCTTCTTTCCAAATTTCCTCTGAGGATATTTCCTTTTTCACCATAGCCCTCTATGGGCTTCCAAATATCACTTTGCCAATTCCACAAAACTGTCTTAGCGAAAGGCTTCTTGAGGGGAAAGCTGTAACTCTGTGAGTTGATTTCACAGAATACAAATAAGTTTCTCAGAAAGCTTCTTTCTCTTTGTTATCGGAGGATATTTCCTTTGGCCCTATAGTCTTCAAAGGGATCCGAAATATCTGTTCTCAGATTCCACAGAAATAAGGCTAGCAAAGAGATCCACGAAATACAGATGTAACTCTGTGAGATGAATTAACAGAACACTAAGCAGTTTCTCAGAAAGCTTCTTTCCAGATTTCCTCTGAGGATATTTCCTTTTTCACCATAGCCCTCTATGGGCTTCCAAATATCACTTTGCCAATTCCACAAGAACTGTCTTAGCGAAAGGCTTCTTGAGGGGAAAGCTGTAACTCTGTGAGATGATTTCACAGAACCCAAAGAAGTTTCTCAAAAAGCTTCTTTCTCTTTGTTATCGGAGGATACTTCCTTTGTGCCTATAGTCTTCAAAGGGATCCGAAATATCTGTTCCCAGATTCCACAGAAATAAGACTAGCAAAGAGATCC
The DNA here is from genome assembly GCF_043159975.1 of Macaca nemestrina. Lineage (NCBI taxonomy): Eukaryota > Metazoa > Chordata > Mammalia > Primates > Cercopithecidae > Macaca > Macaca nemestrina. Next base: position 115,668,746 of record NC_092131.1, on the reverse strand, counting down.
ACGAAATACAGATGTAACTCTGTGAGATGAATTAACAGAACACTAAGCAGTTTCTCAGAAAGCTTCTTTCCAGATTTCCTCTGAGGATATTTCCTTTTTCACCATAGCCCTCTAGGGGCTTCCAAATATCACTTTGCCAATTCCACAAGAACTGTCTTAGCGAAAGGCTTCTTGAGGGGAAATCTGTAACTCTGTGAGATGATTTCACAGAACCCAAACAAGTTTCTCAAAAAGCTTCTTTCTCTTTGTTATCGGAGGATATTTCCTTTGTGCCTATAGTTTTCAAAGGGATCCGAAATATCTGTTCTCAGATTCCACAGAAATAAGGCTAGCAAAGAGATCCACGAAATACAGGTGTAACTCTGTGAGATGAATTAACAGAACACTAAGCAGTTTCTCAGAAAGCTTCTTTCCAGATTTCCTCTGAGGATATTTCCTTTTTCACCATAGCCCTCTATGGGCTTCCAAATATCACTTTGCCAATTCCACAAGAACTGTCTTAGCGAAAGGCTTCTTGAGGGGAAAGCTGTAACTCTGTGAGATGATTTCAAAGAACACAAAGAAGTTTCTCAGAAAGCTTCTTTCTCTTTGTTATCGTAGGATATTTCCTTTGGCCCTATAGTCTTCAAAGGGATCCGAAATATCTGTTCTCAGATTCCACAGAAATAAGGCTAGCAAAGAGATCCACGAAATACAGATGTAACTCTGTGAGATGAATTAACAGAACACTAAGCAGTTTCTCAGAAAGCTTCTTTCCAGATTTCCTCTGAGGATATTTCCTTTTTCACCATAGCCCTCTATGGGCTTCCAAATATCACTTTGCCAATTCCACAAGAACTGTCTTAGCGAAAGGCTTCTTGAGGGGAAAGCTGTAACTCTGTGAGATGATTTCAAAGAACACAAAGAAGTTTCTCAGAAAGCTTCTTTCTCTTTGTTATCGGAGGATATTTCCTTTGGCCATATGGTCTTCAAAGTGATCCGAAATATCTGTTCTCAGATTCCACAGAAATAAGGCTAGCAAAGAGATCAACGAAATACAGATGTAACTCTGTGAGATGAATTAACAGAACACTAAGCAGTTTCTCAGAAAGCTTCTTTCCAGATTTCCTCTGAGGATATTTCTTTTTCCACCATAGCCCTCTATGGGCTTCCAAATATCACTTTGCCAATTCCACAAGAACTGTCTTAGCGAAAGGCTTCTTGAGGGGAAAGCTGTAACTCTGTGAGTTGATTTCAGAGAACACAAAGAAGTTTCTCAGAAAGCTTCTTTCTCTTTGTTATCGGAGGATATTTCCTTTGGCCCTATAGTCGTCAAAGGGATCCGAAATATCTGTTCTCAGATTCCACAGAAATAAGGCTAGCAAAGAGATCCACGAAATACAGATGTAACTCTGTGAGATGAATTAACAGAACACTAAGCAGTTTCTCAGAAAGCTTCTTTCCAGATTTCCTCTGAGGATATTTCCTTTTTCACCATAGCCCTCTATGGGCTTCCAAATATCACTTTGCCAATTCCACAAGAACTGTCTTAGCGAAAGGCTTCTTGAGGGGAAAGCTGTAACTCTGTGAGATGATTTCAAAGAACACAAAGAAGTTTCTCAGAAAGCTTCTTTCTCTTTGTTATCGGAGGATATTTCCTTTGGCCCTATAAACTTCAAAGGGATCCGAAATATCTGTTCTCAGATTCCACAGAAATAAGGCTAGCAAAGAGATCCACGAAATACAGATGTAAATCTGTGAGATGAATTAACAGAACACTAAGTATTTTCTCAGAAAGCTTCTTTCCAGATTTCCTCTGAGGATATTTCCTTTTTCACCGTAGCCCTCTATGGGCTTCCAAATATCACTTTGCCAATTCCACAAGAACTGTCTTAGCGAAAGGCTTCTTGAGGGGAAAGCTGTAACTCTGTGAGATGATTTCAAAGAACACAAAGAAGTTTCTCAAAGAGCTTCTTTCTCTTTCTTATCGGAGGATATTTCCTTTGGCCCTATAGTCTTCAAAGGGATCCGAAATATCCGTTCTCAGATTCCACAGAAATAAGGCTAGCAAAGAGATCCACGAAATACAGATGTAACTCTGTGAGATGAATTAACAGAACACTAAGCAGTTTCTCAGAAAGCTTCTTTCCAAATTTCCTCTGAGGATATTTCCTTTTTCACCATAGCCCTCTATGGGCTTCCAAATATCACTTTGCCAATTCCACAAAACTGTCTTAGCGAAAGGCTTCTTGAGGGGAAAGCTGTAACTCTGTGAGTTGATTTCACAGAATACAAATAAGTTTCTCAGAAAGCTTCTTTCTCTTTGTTATCGGAGGATATTTCCTTTGGCCCTATAGTCTTCAAAGGGATCCGAAATATCTGTTCTCAGATTCCACAGAAATAAGGCTAGCAAAGAGATCCACGAAATACAGATGTAACTCTGTGAGATGAATTAACAGAACACTAAGCAGTTTCTCAGAAAGCTTCTTTCCAGATTTCCTCTGAGGATATTTCCTTTTTCACCATAGCCCTCTATGGGCTTCCAAATATCACTTTGCCAATTCCACAAGAACTGTCTTAGCGAAAGGCTTCTTGAGGGGAAAGCTGTAACTCTGTGAGATGATTTCACAGAACCCAAAGAAGTTTCTCAAAAAGCTTCTTTCTCTTTGTTATCGGAGGATACTTCCTTTGTGCCTATAGTCTTCAAAGGGATCCGAAATATCTGTTCCCAGATTCCACAGAAATAAGACTAGCAAAGAGATCCACGAAATACAGATGTAACTCTGTGAGATGAATTAACAGAACACTAAGCAGTTTCTCAGAAAGCTTCTTTCCAGATTTCCTCTGAGGATATTTCCTTTTTCACCATAGCCCTCTAGGGGCTTCCAAATATCACTTTGCCAATTCCACAAGAACTGTCTTAGCGAAAGGCTTCTTGAGGGGAAATCTGTAACTCTGTGAGATGATTTCACAGAACCCAAACAAGTTTCTCAAAAAGCTTCTTTCTCTTTGTTATCGGAGGATATTTCCTTTGTGCCTATAGTTTTCAAAGGGATCCGAAATATCTGTTCTCAGATTCCACAGAAATAAGGCTAGCAAAGAGATCCACGAAATACAGATGTAACTCTGTGAGATGAATTAACAGAACACTAAGCAGTTTCTCAGAAAGCTTCTTTCCAGATTTCCTCTGAGGATATTTCCTTTTTCACCATAGCCCTCTATGGGCTTCCAAATATCACTTTGCCAATTCCACAAGAACTGTCTTAGCGAAAGGCTTCTTGAGGGGAAAGCTGTAACTCTGTGAGATGATTTCAAAGAACACAAAGAAGTTTCTCAGAAAGCTTCTTTCTCTTTGTTATCGGAGGATATTTCCTTTGGCCCTATAGTCTTCAAAGGGATCCGAAATATCTGTTCTCAGATTCCACAGAAATAAGGCTAGCAAAGAGATCCACGAAATACAGATGTAACTCTGTGAGATGAATTAACAGAACACTAAGCAGTTTCTCAGAAAGCTTCTTTCCAGATTTCCTCTGAGGATATTTCCTTTTTCACCATAGCCCTCTATGGGCTTCCAAATATCACTTTGCCAATTCCACAAGAACTGTCTTAGCGAAAGGCTTCTTGAGGGGAAAGCTGTAACTCTGTGAGATGATTTCAAAGAACACAAAGAAGTTTCTCAGAAAGCTTCTTTCTCTTTGTTATCGGAGGATATTTCCTTTGGCCATATGGTCTTCAAAGTGATCCGAAATATCTGTTCTCAGATTCCACAGAAATAAGGCTAGCAAAGAGATCAACGAAATACAGATGTAACTCTGTGAGATGAATTAACAGAACACTAAGCAGTTTCTCAGAAAGCTTCTTTCCAGATTTCCTCTGAGGATATTTCTTTTTCCACCATAGCCCTCTATGGGCTTCCAAATATCACTTTGCCAATTCCACAAGAACTGTCTTAGCGAAAGGCTTCTTGAGGGGAAAGCTGTAACTCTGTGAGTTGATTTCAGAGAACACAAAGAAGTTTCTCAGAAAGCTTCTTTCTCTTTGTTATCGGAGGATATTTCCTTTGGCCCTATAGTCGTCAAAGGGATCCGAAATATCTGTTCTCAGATTCCACAGAAATAAGGCTAGCAAAGAGATCCACGAAATACAGATGTAACTCTGTGAGATGAATTAACAGAACACTAAGCAGTTTCTCAGAAAGCTTCTTTCCAGATTTCCTCTGAGGATATTTCCTTTTTCACCATAGCCCTCTATGGGCTTCCAAATATCACTTTGCCAATTCCACAAGAACTGTCTTAGCGAAAGGCTTCTTGAGGGGAAAGCTGTAACTCTGTGAGATGATTTCAAAGAACACAAAGAAGTTTCTCAGAAAGCTTCTTTCTCTTTGTTATCGGAGGATATTTCCTTTGGCCCTATAAACTTCAAAGGGATCCGAAATATCTGTTCTCAGATTCCACAGAAATAAGGCTAGCAAAGAGATCCACGAAATACAGATGTAAATCTGTGAGATGAATTAACAGAACACTAAGTATTTTCTCAGAAAGCTTCTTTCCAGATTTCCTCTGAGGATATTTCCTTTTTCACCATAGCCCTCTATGGGCTTCCAAATATCACTTTGCCAATTCCACAAGAACTGTCTTAGCGAAAGGCTTCTTGAGGGGAAAGCTGTAACTCTGTGAGATGATTTCAAAGAACACAAAGAAGTTTCTCAGAAAGCTTCTTTCTCTTTGTTATCGGAGGATATTTCCTTTAGCCCTATAGTCTTCAAAGGGATCCGAAATATCTGTTCTCAGATTCCACAGAAATAAGGCTAGCAAAGAGATCCACGAAATACAGATGTAACTCTGTGAGATGAATTAACAGAACACTAAGCAGTTTCTCAGAAAGCTTCTTTCCAGATTTCCTCTGAGGATATTTCCTTTTTCACCATAGCCCTCTATGGGCTTCCAAATATCACTTTGCCAATTCCACAAGAACTGTCTTAGCGAAAGGCTTCTTGAGGCGAAAGCTGTAACTCTGTGAGATGATTTCACAGAACCCAAAGAAGTTTCTCAAAGAGCTTCTTTCTCTTTCTTATCGGAGGATATTTCCTTTGGCCCTATAGTCTTCAAAGGGATCCGAAATATCCGTTCTCAGATTCCACAGAAATAAGGCTATCAAAGAGATCCACGAAATACAGATGTAACTCTTTGAGATGAATTAACAGAACACTAAGCAGTTTCTCAGAAAGCTTCTTTCCAGATTTCCTCTGAGGATATTTCCTTTTTCACCATAGCCCTCTATGGGCTTCCAAATATCACTTTGCCAATTCCACAAGAACTGTCTTAGCGAAAGGCTTCTTGAGGGGAAAGCTGTAACTCTGTGAGTTGATTTCACAGAACACAAAGAAGTTTCTCAGAAAGCTTCTTTCTCTTTGTTATCGGAGGATATTTCCTTTGGCCCTATAAACTTCAAATGGATCCGAAATATCCGTTCTCAGATTCCACAGAAATAAGGCTAGCAAAGAGATCCACGAAATACAGATGTAACTCTGTGAGATGAATTAACAGAACACTAAGTATTTTCTCAGAAAGCTTCTTTCCAGATTTCCTCTGAGGATATTTCCTTTTTCACCATAGCCCTCTATGGGCTTCCAAATATCACTTTGCCAATTCCACAAGAACTGTCTTAGCGAAAGGCTTCTTGAGGGGAAAGCTGTAACTCTGTGAGATGATTTCAAAGAACGCAAAGAAGTTTCTCAAAGAGCTTCTTTCTCTTTCTTATCGGAGGATATTTCCTTTGGCCCTATAGTCTTCAAAGGGATCCGAAATATCCGTTCTCAGATTCCACAGAAATAAGGCTAGCAAAGAGATCCACGAAATACAGATGTAACTCTGTGAGATGAATTAACAGAACACTAAGCAGTTTCTCAGAAAGCTTCTTTCCAAATTTCCTCTGAGGATATTTCCTTTTTCACCATAGCCCTCTATGGGCTTCCAAATATCACTTTGCCAATTCCACAAGAACTGTCTTAGCGAAAGGCTTCTTGAGGGGAAAGCTGTAACTCTGTGAGTTGATTTCACAGAACACAAAGAAGTTTCTCAGAAAGCTTCTTTCTCTTTGTTATCGGAGGATATTTCCTTTGGCCCTATAGTCTTCAAAGGGATCCGAAATATCTGTTCTCAGATTCCACAGAAATAAGGCTAGCAAAGAGATCCACGAAATACAGATGTAACTCTGTGAGATGAATTAACAGAACACTAAGCAGTTTCTCAGAAAGCTTCTTTCCAGATTTCCTCTGAGGATATTTCCTTTTTCACCATAGCCCTCTATGGGCTTCCAAATATCACTTTGCCAATTCCACAAGAACTGTCTTAGCGAAAGGCTTCTTGAGGGGAAAGCTGTAACTCTGTGAGATGATTTCACAGAACCCAAAGAAGTTTCTCAAAAAGCTTCTTTCTCTTTGTTATCGGAGGATATTTCCTTTGTGCCTATAGTCTTCAAAGGGATCCGAAATATCTGTTCTCAGATTCCACAGAAATAAGACTAGCAAAGAGATCCACGAAATACAGATGTAACTCTGTGAGATGAATTAACAGAACACTAAGCAGTTTCTCATAAAGCTTCTTTCCAGATTTCCTCTGAGGATATTTCCTTTTTCACCATAGCCCTCTAGGGGCTTCCAAATATCACTTTGCCAATTCCACAAGAACTGTCTTAGCGAAAGGCTTCTTGAGGGGAAATCTGTAACTCTGTGAGATGATTTCACAGAACCCAAACAAGTTTCTCAAAAAGCTTCTTTCTCTTTGTTATCGGAGGATATTTCCTTTGTGCCTATAGTTTTCAAAGGGATCCGAAATATCTGTTCTCAGATTCCACAGAAATAAGGCTAGCAAAGAGATCTACGAAATACAGATGTAACTCTGTGAGATGAATTAACAGAACACTAAGCAGTTTCTCAGAAAGCTTCTTTCCAGATTTCCTCTGAGGATATTTCTTTTTCCACCATAGCCCTCTATGGGCTTCCAAATATCACTTTGCCAATTCCACAAGAACTGTCTTAGCGAAAGGCTTCTTGAGGCGAAAGCTGTAACTCTGTGAGATGATTTCACAGAACCCAAAGAAGTTTCTCAAAGAGCTTCTTTCTCTTTCTTATCGGAGGATATTTCCTTTGGCCCTATAGTCTTCAAAGGGATCCGAAATATCCGTTCTCAGATTCCACAGAAATAAGGCTAGCAAAGAGATCCACGAAATACAGATGTAACTCTTTGAGATGAATTAACAGAACACTAAGCAGTTTCTCAGAAAGCTTCTTTCCAGATTTCCTCTGAGGATATTTCCTTTTTCACCATAGCCCTCTATGGGCTTCCAAATATCACTTTGCCAATTCCACAAGAACTGTCTTAGCGAAAGGCTTCTTGAGGGGAAAGCTGTAACTCTGTGAGTTGATTTCACAGAACACAAAGAAGTTTCCCAGAAAGCTTCTTTCTCTTTGTTATCGGAGGATATTTCCTTTGGCCCTATAGTCGTCAAAGGGATCCGAAATATCTGTTCTCAGATTCCACAGAAATAAGGCTGGCAAAGAGATCCACGAAATACAGATGTAACTCTGTGAGATGAATTAACAGAACACTAAGTAGTTTCTCAGAAAGCTTCTTTCCAGATTTCCTCTGAGGATATTTCCTTTTTCACCATAGCCCTCTATGGGCTTCCAAATATCACTTTGCCAATTCCACAAGAACTGTCTTAGCGAAAGGCTTCTTGAGGGGAAAGCTGTAACTCTGTGAGATGATTTCACAGAACCCAAAGAAGTTTCTCAAAAAGCTTCTTTCTCTTTGTTATCAGAGGATATTTCCTTTGTGCCTATAGTCTTCAAAGGGATCCGAAATATCTGTTCTCAGATTCCACAGAAATAAGACTAGCAAAGAGATCCACGAAATACAGATGTAACTCTGTGAGATGAATTAACAGAACACTAAGCATTTTCTCAGAAAGCTTCTTTCCAGATTTCCTCTGAGGATATTTCCTTTTTCACCATAGCCCTCTATGGGCTTCCAAATATCACTTTGGCAATTCCACAAGAACTGTCTTAGCGAAAGGCTTCTTGATGGGAAAGCTGTAACTCTGTGAGTTGATTTCACAGAACACAAAGGAGTTTCTCAGAAAGCTTCTTTCTCTTTGTTATCGGAGGATATTTCCTTTGGCCCTATAGTCTTCAAAGGGATCCGAAATATCTGTTCTCAGATTCCACAGAAATAAGGCTAGCAAAGAGATCCACGAAATACAGATGTAACTCTGTGAGATGAATTAACAGAACACTAAGCAGTTTCTCAGAAAGCTTCTTTCCAGATTTCCTCTGAGGATATTTCTTTTTCCACCATAGCCCTCTATGGGCTTCCAAATATCACTTTGCCAATTCCACAAGAACTGTCTTAGCTAAAGGCTTCTTGAGGGGAAAGCTGTAACTCTGTGAGATGATTTCAAAGAACACAAAGAAGTTTCTCAGAAAGCTTCTTTCTCTTTGTTATCGGAGGATATTTCCTTTGGCCCCATAGTCTTCAAAGGGATCCGAAATATCTGTTCTCAGATTCCACAGAAATAAGGCTAGCATAGAGATCCACGAAGTACAGATGTAACTCTGTGAGATGAATTAACAGAACACTAAGCAGTTTCTCAGAAAGCTTCTTTCCAGATTTCCTCTGAGGATATTTCCTTTTTCACCATAGCCCTTTATGGGCTTCCAAATATCACTTTGCCAATTCCACAAGAACTGTCTTAGCGAAAGGCTTCTTGAGGCGAAAGCTGTAACTCTGTGAGATGATTTCACAGAACCCAAAGAAGTTTCTCAAAGAGCTTCTTTCTCTTTCTTATCGGAGGATATTTCCTTTGGCCCTATAGTCTTCAAAGGGATCCGAAATATCCGTTCTCAGATTCCACAGAAATAAGGCTAGCAAAGAGATCCACGAAATACAGATGTAACTCTTTGAGATGAATTAACAGAACACTAAGCAGTTTCTCAGAAAGCTTCTTTCCAGATTTCCTCTGAGGATATTTCCTTTTTCACCATAGCCCTCTATGGGCTTCCAAATATCACTTTGCCAATTCCACAAGAACTGTCTTAGCGAAAGGCTTCTTGAGGGGAAAGCTGTAACTCTGTGAGATGATTTCACAGAACCCAAAGAAGTTTCTCAAAAAGCTTCTTTCTCTTTGTTATCGGAGGATATTTCCTTTGTGCCTATAGTCTTCAAAGGGATCCGAAATATCTGTTCTCAGATTCCACAGAAATAAGACTAGCAAAGAGATCCACGAAATACAGATGTAACTCTGTGAGATGAATTAACAGAACACTAAGCAGTTTCTCAGAAAGCTTCTTTCCAGATTTCCTCTGAGGATATTTCCTTTTTCACCATAGCCCTCTAGGGGCTTCCAAATATCACTTTGCCAATTCCACAAGAACTGTCTTAGCGAAAGGCTTCTTGAGGGGAAATCTGTAACTCTGTGAGATGATTTCACAGAACCCAAACAAGTTCCTCAAAAAGCTTCTTTCTCTTTGTTATCGGAGGATATTTCCTTTTTGCCTATAGTTTTCAAAGGGATCCGAAATATCTGTTCTCAGATTCCACAGAAATAAGGCTAGCAAAGAGATCCACGAAATACAGATGTAACTCTGTGAGATGAATTAACAGAACACTAAGCAGTTTCTCAGAAAGCTTCTTTCCAGATTTCCTCTGAGGATAT